>NC_072797.1:95178560-95481590 GCF_028583425.1 Eublepharis macularius | reverse complement strand
CATTCAGTAAAAGCCCTTCGGGATTTCTGCAGCGAAGAGTCAATTCCGCCAACTGTTTGACCTTAACCCTCAGTGGAATTTAGGTTATGTAAAGTTATTGGTCTCATTTGACACTCTAGCAACACAAGGCCTTGGGCTTAATTGTTTGCTTTGAATGTAATGAGCCACAAGGGAGAAAGTGACACTTTCTCAGAATGTAGCACGTGTGTTTAACAGAAAGACACCTGATGAGCCAGGAATGGAGTTCAGGCTAAACACAAGTCTCTAGAGTGGCCAGGCTGCTTTTGAGATCCCCAGTGGGCCTGGGTTAATACTCCAAGGTATTAATGGTGTAATATGAGAGAATTCTGGCCAGAATGACAGCCTTTTTTGCTTTCCTGCACTTGTACAAGAGACGTGCTTACACAAACACTTACTCTCATCATTGGATGTTACAAAGTTGTAGCAGATGATGTGTGTTACTGGAGTTCAGCAGCCAGTCTATCTTGCTGGCTCTGTTGGGTTGGCATATTTCTCAGTGAAATGAAAGAAAACCAAAGATATTTATGAACATGTATGCACATACATATAGAAGATATGTGTGTTCACTGTACCGCGAGAACTTGGGGTGCCACTCTTTTTTCATAATCAGCAAAAAATTCTGCACCCTATTGTGAAGCCAAGTGTCTATGTGTGCTTTAATGCCTATGAATTGTTAGCATCAGAACAGTATAGGCTAAATGAAAAAAAAAACCAGTGATTTTTAAAGAGCAAGAGTCCAGTAGCACCTATAAGACTAACAACATTTGTGGTAGAGTATGACCTTTCGTGACCCATAGCTCACTTCTTCAGATATCAGTGAACTTTAAGTTCACAAGCTCTTACCTATTTAAAGTGAAACTGAACACCTTCCTTAAAAACATTACTTTGTAACCACTTACCCCTTTATATACCCTGCCATGCCATACCGTATCTCTCTCAGAGAGAGAGAGAGATCTTAAATCTGCATACAATTCACAGTTATGGCCAGTAATTTTTTTAAAAAAATCTTTTTTGCATTTATAACATTTTTAGAGGGTCGTCTTACATTCAGTGCCATCTTTTAAGTAAATATGATAGTATCTCAAGGAAAATATTTTCAGGATCATTTAAGCATCAGAAAGCAGTTTGTGATCTTAAAAAGCTGTTGCAAGCCAAAAAGTACCCTGATTGAAAAGTGCTGGCACTTTTGAATAGTTGAGGAGGGGGGTGGTATTGAAACCAGCCACCACTGAATTAAAAACAACCATTCCCAGAAGTGCTTATGCTTTTAAAAACAAGATTTTGCTCACATGAACGTTGTCATGTTATAAACTGGAAAAAACTGTGTTTTTTTTTTTAAACTTTAGGTTGTGAAAATCATTGTTCTAAGGTTAACTAATGAATTTACCAATCCCATTCTGGCTACTGTTCTGCAGACAATTTACGTGTTTTCTTTACTACCTCTTGTGTAATGAATAAAATTTTAAAAAATACATAAAATAAGTGAAGCCCTAAGCATTAGATAGTTAACTTTGGTTGTTGAAGCTGATGGACATAAATATTTGCCCCACATGAAAACATTTGCCCTTTACTTCAACTATAAACTGGTTTGGGCAGAAGCAGCTACGGTCTCCTTTGATGTATTCAGTGGATGACCTCAATCCACAGGCTGGTGGTTGTTTGGTGTGACTCTTTGAGGAGCCTATTTGGGGTGGGTGTGTGGAGGGGAAGGGAGAATTGAGCAAAAAAGGTTGTCACTGAAGGTGTACAGCAAAAAGAAAAAAAACTAAAGGAAAAATGGCCTTACTCCTTGTTTTTCTAGCTATAGGGCCCAAAAGGAAAACAAAAACAGTTTCTCCTCAAGTACATGAAAACACACAATGGTGGACCCTAAAGAAGGCGAGTGTTGGAGGGTGCATGCAATGGTGGGAAACTTACTAGAAAAGTGGCACTGGCATGGCATGCTGATGCCACTCAAGCAGGAAAGTGCTTCATTGCCAACTGGTACAGTGTAGCAAAATTAAAAAATGCTATTTTATGATAGTGAAAAAGCCAATAAATTATTACCTTTGACTCCTGCTGTTATGCCATGTTTCCCTGTGCCTTGTAATTTCATTTCCATGATGAGGGGTGGGTGAATCCTCCTCACTCTAATCAGCTTTGCAGTAATTCGGATTTCCCTGCTTACACTTCTTGGCCACCAGTGCCAGCCTGTCCTTGCACTCTGTATAAAAGCACACAGAAAGGGAGGGCTAGATGTTGGCTTTTCCTGCACAGCAAGGGAAGTAGAAGGAGGATGGCTCTCTTTCCCCCATATTTTTAGTAGTATAAGTGGGAGCCTGGCTGCCAGTCTCCCCATCATTTAACACTGGCTTAACAGTTTTAATAAGAGAAGCTCAAAAAGCCTTCCCAAAGGCTTTCTGAGCAAGATAAAATTCCTCCTACTGCTCCTTGACCCACTATCTTTGGAAGACTTCTTAAGTCACTGTGAGTGGCCCTGGCATCATGGCATCTAAGCAAAGGGCAGCAGCAGAAGGCTGCAGTGGGGGCATGAACCAGCTCCACATACCTGAGAGAGACCTCCTCAGTGCAGCTCTCCCTTAGCAATTGTTTTTCCTTCCAGGTTTCACCCTAATCTGCATAACATGAGCCTTTGCAGCAACCTGGGGCTCAGAGACTGAAGGAGACCCCTCCCTCCTCAAACCCATGAGTGCATGCCCACGTGGATGTTGCTGGCCCTTCCTTGCATTGTGTGTAAAAAACCACAGAAGGGGATGGTGATGGCGAAACTGGTGCTGATGGCACCATGCTGTCTGCTGCTCCCCTCCCTGTCACAAAGCAAACCTTTTGCGATTTGATCTCTATAAGCCACTCAGTGCCAATGCCATTGCCCAGGAAACGTTGATGATGAAATGCACTTATGCGGACTGAGCACACCCCCTTTCTGCCAATGGAGTTAATGCTCAGGGCTCAGTCTCTCCCCTTTGGAACCAATTGGTTGCATGATGAATTTAGATTTGTCATTAAGGAAAACAAGATGCTGCCTGATGGCCTACCCCACTGCTTGGCCTGCCCGTACAGCCTCTGCACAGTAAGAACCAAAACAAAACACAAACGTTTTGGTGGTGTGCTTTTTTGGATTTGATTCAGCATTCTGGAAGCTGCTTTAACAGGCCAAACTAGTGATTTCTGTGTGCATTTTCAGCTCTTTTTTTCATTATGCACACCCCTAGAACCAAAACAAAACACACAAGCTTTTCAGTGGGAGGCTGCCATTATAATTTTATTTCCTAGATTTGGTTCACCAGTTGGATGAAATGAAAGTTATTTTCGGTGTATTTCTGGCTCATTAGTTTAGTTTAGCTTAGGGGGATGGGCTGGATGGGCCATTTTGGAGCAAATGGCACCAGAATTACAGTGGAATGAGAGTTGCCTGTCCTCTAAAGACTCCCAAGTTTCAAGACTGAGTCACGGGGTCTAATTCTATGGGTCTCTGGAAAAGCATTCCCTAGCTACTCCATTGTATCCTATGGGGGAGGGGGAGTTTCCCATGCTTTCTCCAGGACAAAGAATCTTATCCAAAACACAAAAAAAACAACCACTGATGCAGATTCTGCCCAAAAAAACTAAGAAAGCCCAGCAGAACTGGAGAATCCTAGCAAAACCAACCTGGCGAGGACACACTGCTTGCTTTGAAGCTGGCTTTGGGTGAGTGATCACTGTTGTGTATTTGGCTAACGTTGTCTTCTTTTTTCGTCCTGTAGAAAGCATGGGATTCACTTCCCCATAGGGTACAATGAAGAGTAGGATACAATGAAGAGTTCATAGACCTATAGAATTGGACCTCTTCTCCCAATCTTCTTAAAACTTGGAGAAAATCATCCCTCACTCTTTGGCAATTTTGGTGTCATTTACTCCGAAAATGGCCCTTCCAGCCCCCCTCCCCTCAATATTTCCCCATAGGAATAATGGATCTGGTTACTTTCAGAATCCCGGTAGGGAGGAGACTCCAAATGCAAAACCAATATTTGGCCCCAAATATTGGGAATTTATCAGATTCCAAATGCCTGTATAATATATAGATTTAGTGCACATCCCTACTTGGAAGGTTTTTGCCAGTATTTGCTTTTGTGTGTTTGGCTACTGTCTTTTCTGACCACCCCCCCCCCTCCATTCCACAGGAAACAATGGAGACAAGTAGGATGGCTGGAGGCACCTTGTTCAAGGGCCCATAGAACCAAACTGCTTGCTCCAATTTACTTGGAACTTTTAGTAAGCAGGCAGCAGTTTCCCTGCAATTTTGGTGTCATTTGGTTGAAAAACAGCCACTTCCTCCCTCCTTCCCTGAAAAATGTCCCCCATAGGGAATAATGGAACCCAAATAATTCCAGAATCCCATAAAAAACTCAAATCAAAATCTTGAAATATTATCAGGGGACTTGGAAATCCTTGAATTTATGCCCCTCCCAAAATCTTAATCCAAAAAATATCTGGGTTTTTTTAATGTGAACATCCCTAACACTTGTATCTTGGAACTTGGCGGGTTAAAACATCTCTATATTTTCATTACCCTCCCCAGCCTTTCCTTTCCTCCATTCTAAGCTTGTTCCTTCTTTGAAAAGCGTCTATTTTTAAACCTCTGCTGTGTGATGTGGCACATTGTCCAGCTGTCACTTATCAAGACTGTTGAACTCCTTTCATATCTGCTCAGTGCTGAATGATGCATCTCACATTTCTTTAGAAAGAAAAGGAACGAGGGGGGAACAGAAGCTAACCTTGAAGTTATCCACAGTGACCCGAGGTTCCTATGTGTATACTATAAATACTAGAAAGAAGGAGCAAGGGTAGCTCTCATTATTGTATAAAACTGGAATGAAGTTCTTCCCAATATGTCGAGGCAGGCTGAAAAGAACTAGAATGCATTAAGCCTGACATTACAAGGGCAAAGAGCATCCTTCAAATAGTCTAGGAACAGAATCTCTCCTCTGGAGAGCTTAGTTCGTATTCCATTTCCTGCTCCTTACTGTCAATTTTTTTGTATGGCTGATGTGAGATAGTGGAACAAAAACATTATCTATTATGCTGCAAATTTCTGTTGACAAATATCTGATATGTACAAGCGCATGAAAGATACTGTTACATAATTTACTTTGAACGCATTACGTAAATCATTGATTGTGGTAGCCATATAGATGCGTGTGAATGTGCAGGCATCTCCATTTCCTGGGCTGTGTTAAAATCAATTCAGACTGAATGTTTACAGGTCGGGAATGATAACAGCAGCAATGAACAACAACACTTCACATGTATATAACTTAAATAGAGTTCAAAGCATTTCCTATTCACCATTTCAACAATGCTACAACAACCCTTTGAGGCAGGCCCATGTGTGGTGTGTTGGCCAAGAGCAAAACTAAACATAATGGACAAAAATGTGTCCTCCTGCTCAAATAAAAAACTGAAAATTAGAGTCTATTTTTTGTTGTTGTTGCAGAAAACAGAGTGTGTGGATGAGAGGTTTTAAAACTTGCCCCTCCCCATCTTGCTATGCTCCCATACTTTGAACATTTTTCTCCCAGCTAAGTTTTGATATCAAAAACAAGCAACACTGGGAGAAAAATGCTTTGTGAAACAGAAGGCAGTATGGTCAGATGGAGGAAAGGGCAGTAATTAATTACCTTTCCTTACTTGTATGATTTTTTTTCTGTGTAAGAAGTAGACCAGATCTCCTATTTTATATCTGAATGGATCAAACATATGGCTGCCATGTCATGACCTAAGAATGTGTGATTTGGCCATTTCAGTTTTGGTTCTGTCATGGGCTTGCTTAAGTAGCCCTAACTAAGTCACTACTTTTTAGATTTCTGTCCCCCTATATATAGTTTATAGTGGTCTGTCTTACAGAGTTGGTGGAAAGATTGTTTAGAATCAAACTAACCAATGCAGATGTAGACTTATATAATTAAATATAGCCTTGTCATCCCTAGCTCATGATGACACGGAATGCGGCTGATGGGGTCTCAGCACTAGGGACGCACATTTTGAAAATGACTGTTCCATTGTCGTATTCGTGGCTGTTGACTGAAATATCTATCAAGATTGGATAGTTTTCTCCTGGGGTGCTGCTGGGTCAGACTGGAAATTTGTTATTTTTGTTTCATGCTCATGGTTTTTTTGTGGCGGTTCTTTTCAATGGGGAAGAGGATGGGGGGACCAATTGGAGGCTCTGAGGCAGATGTTTTTCTCTCACTCACCAAAATCACTGAGAATACAGTCCTCCCTCTGAACCATCAATTCACTGAATTTCCAGCAGACACAAACAAGGGGGTGGGTGTTAATGAACCCAGAAGTAGATGAGTGGCAGCACTGCAGGCTTGGGGACACCTTCCTCCCCCACTGGGCTTGCTTACCAGCATTCCAGCAGTTAGCAGGAGAAGAATATATTTTTTTAAATCACTATTAGCAACAGTGTGACGTCACTTTTGGGAAAACCCAGAAGTGATGTCAGTCCTCTCTAGGAATTGCCAAAAATTCTGTGGTTTTATTGATGATTCCTAGAGAGCTATAACATCACTTATAGCTTTACTGTAAGTTATGTCATGCTGTTACTGACAGCTGCCTCCACCATGTCCCCACTCTGTCACCTGCTGGTTGGGCCTGGAAACCCTAAAACAATAGCAGCATTAGCTACACTGAGGTTAAAGCCAGGGTGGGGCTGCCTTACTCCAGCAGCCTTTAGTAGGTAGTTTTTGTTGACCTGTACAAGTTGGGGTTTTAGATAATACTTTGCTGCAGCTGTTTTGAATAAACTTAGTTTAACTCATACATTTGTCTTGTCTCCATTATAGATTGTACTAATATTGTGACTAGGATTGGAACAGTGATGTAAACCCTCCAAATAGAGGTGGACTAATTCCATGTCCAACTGCAATATAGGCCTTCAAAGGATTCCTCACAAAGGTCACAGGTCAGTGACTGTCTTTGCTGATTTTTTATTAGTTAAAAGGAAGGAAGGCCCAAACATTACTTGGATGCTGTCAGAGAAACCATGTGGACTCAAACCTTCCTGTTTTTGTTTTTTTAAGTAAAATTTTAACCAGGACCTGTTATTAGCTTTCACGTACCTTCTTCAGTACTTTGTGTCTTTACTGGCATTACTCATGATTCTTCTGTATTATACTTCTTTCTCATGAAAGAGGAAAAACCAGCATTGTATTATTCAGGTACAGCAAATGCTGGAAGAGTTAAAGGAATTTGCCCCACAGTATTTTCTTTCTGATTTGTGCACACTGAATAGAGTGATAAGTCTGTTTTCACATCTTCCCTTTGTTAAGAACGGAAATGCACGTCACTCTCAGGCAATGGTTTGTGAAGATTCTTGTTACTCTAAGGCATACTGTTCCATTATTTTCAGGATGTCTCTGGGTAGTTTTTTATATTGGTGAATAGCTGTACCAAACTGAATCTTGATCTGTTGTGTGTGTTAACTCTTTGTCGTAAATTCCAGATGGCTGGATAAGGGTTGAAAATATAGGTCTCCAAGGACATACACTAGAGAGTTGAGGGTTTTCTTAACCAACAGTAAGAATTTTTTGAAAGAATTGGTGCCTGTTTTGTATAGTGTTCTTTGTTTGTTTGTTAGATTTGTTGTTCAGTTTAAAAACACATCAAATACATCATGACTATTTGTTGCTGTTATCCATCTCCTCTTCTCCCCTGTGAGCCTAAAGATCTTGCGAGAGAAATATTAAACTCTATTTATGTCTATTACTATTTGAAATACATCTCTTTCTTTCCTTCCTTCTTTTTAAAACTCTAAAATGTTTCTTGGTCTCTCTTGGGTTCCTGTAACGTTTTGGTTGAAGTTTGGTGTATTGTTCTCTATTTATGTGCCTTTTTCCATTGAATGATAAAGAAATTGCATGATTTCTTTTTCTTTTTCTTTTTAGTTCACATGCAAAGGAACCAATCTACTGGGAATATTTCCTATATACATCCCATTGAAGGAATTGGAAGTTTCACAAGTAGTGGATTAAGGAATGGGTAAATTCTGTGTTCATAAGGCCTGAAACTGAAGCGTTTATTGGTTATTGAAAACCAGTCCCTTAACTTCTTTACTTCTGTAGCTTCTGAGCTCTCATCTCTGGCCCCATCTGTCCCTATTTTCCTTTGCCAATCAGACTTTCCCCTCTTGCTATTTCTCTTTCGTTATTTTCCCTTCCTTCTATCCCTTCTGTTCTTGGCTCCCTGCTTCCATATCACCCCTTTCCTGTCTCACTTATTGTTTAATCTGATCTTGCATATGCTTTTCTACCTGTCCTGAACCCCTCTAAAGATCAGAGCTGCTCAACCAATGATAGTCACTTTTCTGCTGTATCTCCCTTCTGTTACATTAAAGTATCTGTGTCAATCATAGTTAGGGGCTTCATAACTGCTGCCACAAGGTTTCTGTCAGCACAGTCCTATGGATAACTTTTCAGAAATTTGTCTGCAGATATCAGGAAACAAAGATCATATAAAGTAGCAATTTAAGGAGTCATTAGGGGCACAGATATGATCAGTGGCATAGTATGATAATTAATACAGTAGACATAGAATTATTTCCCTTAAAGTAATTATCAATGAAAGTTGCAAAATCTGCCCCAAATCTCATTTTCTTGCACATCTACAAAATGTGCAGTTGCATTTAAGTCCTAAACCTAACTTGGGGAACACTCTGTACATCTTAAAAATGTGAAAGATGCAATGTAAGAGATATTTTAATTTTGGTTGTTGTGGGTTTTCCGGGCTGTATTGCCGTGGTCTTGGCATTGTAGTTCCTGACGTTTCGCCAGCAGCTGTGGCTGGCATCTTCAGAGGTGTAGCACCAAAAGATAGAGATCTCTCAGTGTCACAGTGTGACAGTGTGACACTGAGAGATCTCTATCTTTTGGTGCTACACCTCTGAAGATGCCAGCCACAGCTGCTGGCGAAACATCAGGAACTACAATGCCAAGACCACGGCAATACAGCCCGGAAAACCCACAACAACCATCGTTCTCCGGCCGTGAAAGCCTTCGACAATACATATTTTAATTTTGTTTCCACTCAGAACATGGCAGATCACATCAGTCTCCAGGTCTGAAGAAGGCCATGGTGAGGCAGTACATTCTCATTTAGAACCACTTCATTACATTTTTATCCCCCTCTCCCTCCAAGGAATGCAGAACAGTGTATATAGTTCGCACCACACTGAGTGGTGCCTAGTCATGCACCAATAAGCACTAGTACAGCGTGCATCATGCTCGCCAGATAAAAGCAAGGAGCTGATCATTCAATGAGCTGTTAAAATGTATCCTCATTACATTGGAAGTGTCTGTTTGCATGATTCCAGCTCTTGCCACTGTCCTCCCTCTCACTATCTCTTTGCTGCGGTGGCCACCATCTCTACTTTTTAAAAGAAATCACAATAAAATCTACAAAACAAACAGAGTTGAACTTTTACTACATGCCTTCAGTGTCTGCCCAGGAACTCAGCTAATCTTGTGATCAGTTCTTGCAATCAGTTATCCAACCGATGTTGTTGATTACACACGTAGGCAGTGCAGTTTGTTTATTTACACTGTTTATAGTTCACCTCTCTCACTGGGACTCAAGGCAGATTACACAGAGTAAGTCCGTACAATCAATGGGATGGGGCATCTGATAGACAATGCAATAGGAGTTAATTTGTAGAAATCTGGGACCCGCCAGGGATCAGAAACAGCAGAGAAACAAAGCATAAGGATTAACCCAGCTCATTAAATGATACAAAAATTACATAGTAACGTAAAGCAATTGATAGAACAATCTATATACAGTTTACAGTCCCTAACCCTTTTGTTCTGAATTGTTTTGTTACAGTATAAAAACAGGGTTGCACTTACCTGTAACTGTTGTTCATTGAAGTCTTCTGTGCAGGCACACATGGGACTGCACATGCGCAGGCCTGCCAATTTTGGAGGTTTTATAGCTAAACTGCCACCAGGGGTGCCCCCACCTCCCACTGTGCCTGTGCAGTTGCTTCCCACTGAAACAGCCCCTGGGAGGGCAGGGGCCCCCCTGCTACCCTCAGTCCTCTTTCGCCACCGTACTCGCCAATGATTAAGAAGACTTTAGTGGGGAAGGAGGGAGGGTATGTGTGCCTGCACAGAAAACCTCAATGAACAACAGTTACAGGTAAGTGCAACCCTGTTTTTTCATCTTTGGTTTTCTGTGCAGTCCCACATGGGAGTTTAACAAGCTGTTTACCTGGGTGGTGGAGCCTGCTTTCTTTACAGGAAGATTGACTGGAGCACTGTTGTACCAATGCTGCTTCCTTTTAATGAAGGATTTCCAAGGCGTAGTGCTTGACAAATGTGTCAGCTGATGACCACGTCGCTGCCCTGCAGATGTCCTGGATCAGAACTCCTCTGAGTAGGGCTGCCAAAGATGCCTGTGACCTGGTGGAATGTGCGTGTACCTCTAGGGGGCAAAGCAGGTTAGCATTCGCATAACAGTCTAATAGCTTGAAACGCCCACCTCACTATGGTTTGTGAGCTCGCCTTTTCCCCTTTATTGGGGCCTACAAAACAAACAAAAAGCTGAGAGTCTACCCTGAATGATTTGGTATGATCTAAATAGAAGAGAATCGCCCTTCTGACATCTAAAGTATGTAAGCTACGTTCTGCTTCATTGGATTGATCATGGAAAAAAACAGGCAAGACAATCTCTTGAGACATATGAAACTTAGATGCAATTTTTGGCAGGAAATCTAATTTAGTTCTAAGTACCACCTTGTCCGGATGAACTTTCAAGAAGGGTTTTTCAATACTCAATGCTGCTAACTCACTAACCCTTCTAGCTGATGTAACAAGCCACCAATAAGGCAACCTTCATAGATAGGAACCGTAGATGACAGGTAGCCAACGGTTCAAAGGGTTTTGAGATCAACTTGGCCAACACTAGCTGTAAAGACCATTGAGGCACTACTCGCTTGGCAGCTGGAAACATATTATTTAGACCCTTCAGAAACACTTTAGAAGTAAAATGAGAGAAAACTGTCTTATTGTCCATGGGGGCATGAAACGCTGATACCGCCGCCAAATATACCTTTACAGAAAAGTTAGATAGCCCCTACTGTTTGAGCTCCAAAAGAAATACCAAAATATTAGACAAAGTACAGTCAATGGCATTTAAGCCTCTCCCTATCGCCCACGATCTGAATCTCTCCCATTTCAACCCATATGATTGTCTAGTAGACAGTCTCCTGACATTCAAAATGACTTAAGCTACACCCTCAGAGAGTGTCTCTTTGGTGGGATTAATGAAGCAGTCAGTTTGAGTTTCTCTATGTCGTGGTGAAGTATTCCCCTCCATGACAGGAAGTCTGGTTCCTTGGGAAATTGATAGATCTGTACTGCTAATCTCATCAAACTGTGGAACCAGGGTTGTCTGGGCCAATAGGGTGCTATCACAATTGCCCTCGTTTTCTCCGCTTGGAGTTTTCTGATTACCCTAGCTAATAATGGGATAGGTGGGAATGCGTAATGGAACCAGCCTAACCAGGATAGTTGAAAAGTATCTCCTAGGGATCCAAGCCTTTGACTTCCCCTTGAATAGAAGAGATCTGCTTTCCTGTTTTCCCTGGTTGCGAATAAGTCGATATCGGGAAACCCCCCACTGGAAAAAAACAGTGTCTATGTAGATGTCTTTTATCAACCATTCATGTGGATTGTCTGCCAATCTGCTGAGGCAGACTGCTATAACATTGTCTACCCCAGTATGTGCACTGCATTCAGACGCACTCCATTTTGTATCACCCAGTTCCAGATAGCTATGGATTCTCTGCACAGGCTTCGGGATGTGGTTCCCTTCTGTTTGTTGATGTAGAACATCAGTGTGGAGTAGTCTGTGAGCACTAGCACTGACTTGTTCTTTATCACATCTGAGAAAGATGGTAAGGCATTATGTACTGCTTTCAGTTCCAGTAAATTAATATGAGATTCCTGTTTCTGTTTGTCCCATGCCCCGTGTGCGTAAAGGTCTCCACTAGGGGTGGGCACGGACTGCATAATGGACCTAATTTCCCCACGGATTTACCTAGTTCATCGTTCGTGAACACGCGGGCCATGGGCACGTGTTCTTTTCACAAAAGCGCCGAACTTTGGGGCGTTCTGTCCATCTGTCCGTTGGCCCGTCATGCCAGGATTCCCGCCATCCCCGCTCAAACAGTTTCCTAGGCAATGGTGTGGAGCCACCTTCCCCGTTTGGAACACACTAATCTCAGCCCAGGAAACCTTGATTGGCAGCTCTGTCAGCCAAACAGACAGCGCCTAGCATTTCTGTATAAAAGACAAAGTGCACGAAGCCCCGCTTCATTTTGCTGGCGCGGGGACGCGAGTTAGCTTAGCAACTGCTTGCTGCGGGGAAGTATTTCTTTTTGCGAGAGCTCGGCTTGTGCCTTAGGAAGGGCTTTGGGGCTTCGGTTGCAAGAGAGCTTACTCTATTCTCCATTCCTGTTTAATTTTTTTCGCCTTTCAATTCTGGTTTTCTTGAGAGCAATTTAAAAAAAATCCTTTTACTGTACTATCGTGTTACTCTGATTTCTTTCCGCTTTCAAATCCTTGGGTTCTGGGGCTCAGTTCCCCCCCAAAAAACCTCTTCCTTATTTCTGGGTTGCCGGTGGGTTCTATTGTGCTCAGACCCCACCCACTCGCAGACCTGCAGTGGGTGCAAGGCAGCTTTGGGTGCTGTCTGCTTGAGTTCTTTCCTTCTTTCTCCCACTTTCTTTCTTGGCTGCTGAGGTGCAAGGGGAGACTGCTACTGGCCTCTGTGAAACAGAGCTCTCTCTGGGGGCTCTCTTCTTGACTTCTTTCAAAGCCTTTCACTCCCTAAATAGTGGGTGACTTTGGGGGAGCTTTCCTGCCTGGCTTTTGAGGTGCAAGGGCGGGTTGCTACTGGCCTCTGTGAAACACCCACTCTCTGATGACTGGCAGCACGCTTTGGGGGCTCTCTGCTTGAGTTCTTTCAATGCCTCTCTAGAGTGTCCTTTGTGGTGCATTCTTCCATCTCTTCTGGGGTCCAGCTGGGTGCCACTTGGCTCTGCCCTACCCTGCTCCAAGCTTTTGGGGCTCTGTGCTTCATTTAAAATTCTTACTTGTTTGTATAGATCTTTTCTCATCATAGCACCATGAGGGTTGGAAAGAGGAATAAGAGTGGTCGTGGTGGGAAGAATTGCAAAGGTTGTCCTGGGTGCCCATCGGTGCCCAGTACCAGTGGTACCAGGGACAGGGAGACCTCAGAGGGAGCACCTCGTTCTACAGATTCGCTTTTGGGGATCGAGGAGCAGGCAGGAGAGCTCTTGGCATTGCCCATGGAAGATCAGCTGCTAACACTCTCTGTGGAGTGATCTCAGGGGGCACTGGAGGGTCCGGCAGAAACATCCAGCTCCTTCCCATCCCAACCTCCTGTGGCTTCCCCTGCCTGCATTCCACCCCCCTGGCCCAGCCCCACACCTCAACCATTAAGGCTTTGTCCTCCTCCTGAGCCTCTTCCTGGTCGCCTCTTTAATCCTACACTTTGGCGGCACTTCCGAACCCTCCCAAATGACCCCTGTTCGGTGTGTTGCCAGGTCTGCAATGCCATGGTGTGTAGGGGTGTGGACTGCCCACTGCCCAAAGAGGCTCCCTCTGAACAAGGTATCATAAGTCTCCTTCCCTCAAGGTGTGGGAAGAGGTGGGTTCACCTCTCCATCAAGGATTACGCCTATGAATTGTACCCTCCTCAAGGGGTTCAGCTTTGACTTGCTTTGGTCTGGAATTAGTACAAGCAGTCCTAATTCCAGACAGGTACATAGAGTCAGCTGGACTTGCCCATTAACGTCCTCTGCTGGCTGACCAGTAATTAGCCAGTCATCTAGGTAAGGGTAAATACAGCAATCCTTGGTTCTCTGACATGCAATGACTACCGCCATGCATTTCATGAACACTCGGGATGCCATAGACAATCCAAATGGGAGGATGTAATATTGATAGACTTTCCCATCAAAAATGAACTGGAAGAATTTCCTGTGTGATACATGGATTGAAACATGGAAATATGCATCTTTTAGGTCAAGCACAGCAAACCAACAGTTAGGGGTTAAAAGTAACATGACCGTATGTAAGGTAGTCATACAAAATTTATGAGTGACAATAAACTTACTCAGATTCCTTAGGTCTAGAATCGGTCTGTAGCCACCATCCTTCTTATCCACCATAAAAAAACCTGGAACCCAACCCCATCTCTGATTCTCCTTCGGGGAATTGTTGTACTGCACCCTTGCCTAGTAAGGCTCTAAGTTCTGTGCTTAGTTCAGGACAAGTCTGAGATCCTGATAAATTAGGAAAAAGCAAGCTATGGAGAACTTTTGAACTCAATTTTATAACCATTATGAACAATCTTTAATACCTAAACAGCAGACATAATCATGCGCTAAGCTAGGAAGTAAGCCTGCAGCCTGTCCCCGTAAACTGGGGTTGGCCCTCGGTCTAGTCAGAATTGTTTCAAAGAATGTGCCTGCTCCTTAGCATGCTGAGATTGAGACCCTTGTCTCTGTCTCTGGTTAGGCTTTTGCCTGGAGAAAGTGCCCTAAGCACCCTGGAGTTGACACTGATATGAAAATCCCTGGTAAGGCTGATATCTGTAAGACCTTCCTCTGTACTGAGATTGTCGGTACTGGTTGTGGCTGCTTTGTTGGGTAGCAGGAAGCACTCCATATGAATGGACTGTTAGTCTGTGCTTCTGTTTTTTTAAAAAAATATTCATCTGTCTTTTCATATTTTCAGAAAAGAGTGTCTTTTCTTCAAAGGGAAGGTCCTTGACCTTGCTCCATGTTTCAGTTGGTAAGACTGTCACCCACAACCAAGCATGTTGCCTCAACACTACGGCAGAGGCCATTGTCCTAGCTGGGTATCGGCCATATTGCAGCCTGCATTTATCTGGTGCCTAGCCAAGCGTATAGCTTCCTCCTGGAGCACCTTCAGCAAGGGCCTTTGCTCCTCGGGTAACTTAACTAAGAATGTCACCACCTTGTTCCACAGGCAAAGTTGATATGCTCCCATCATAGCCGCATAATTCACAATCTAAATATTTAATGTCGCGGATGAGTAGAGCCTGTGGCCTAGGACATCAAGTTTCTTTCCCTCCTTGTTGGAACAGGTCGAAAAAGAGCCTTGCCTTTGTTTTGACTGCAGTTCCTCTGTCACTAAGGAGGATGGTGGTAGATGAGAGGCCAAGTAAGGACACGAGTCGTCCTTTGGCTTATATAGGCTCTCTTTCTTCATTGTGGTGGTGGCTGATGCTGACTTTTGATAAAGTGCATTCACCATGTCCACGAACCCCTCAATCACTGGGAACACCACACTAGATGTAGAGCTCGAATATAGGTCTTGTAATATCTTGTCTTTCGGCTTGGGTTCAGCCGAGGAGATGTCAATCTCAAGCACCCTAGCCATCCTAATAAGTTGCTCTGTAGAAGAGCGAAAATCATCTGTTGGTGACACCTTACTCGACTCTCCTATCGCCTCAACAGGCAAGGATTTTGAAGGTGGAGTAGGACTACATCTCTCCTTGTACGGGTCCGGTTCCATCTCAGACCCCAACAGTTGAAACACCATTCGCAAGCTGGTATTGGTGATGGTTCCTGAGAGAGGACATCAGTGCGGTAGGTTTTCCCCAACTCTGGCTCATACCTTGATGAGTCAGTAAGGTAACACTCTTCCCTTTCGTGGTATGAATGCTAACTCCTAGGGAATAGTCTGGACTGATGCTTCCTGTGAGGAAGTTCCCCTTCTTCCTTGGAGGAAAGAAAAGACCATGACCGAGGCCTTAAAGAAGGAAATTTAGAGCACATGGATGGTGTTGAAGGCCAGTTCAGAAGGATCACCCCTTCCTCCAGTAACTCCCAGCTAGGGGTTGATCTGGGTTTATCCTTCGAGGAGAGATATTTAGTCTTCTTTGAGCGCTTTCTAGGAGGCTCCTCTATTTCCTTGGCAGTCAGATCCGAAGATTCCGTAGCCTGTCCCGAAGTTGGTACTGGATCTTTCAACTTCAAGCGATGGGTGCTTGACATTGGATCCGAATGGGTCAAAGATTGGCGCTCCAAGGTCACAGCACGGTTCTGAGCAGGTTCCAAAAGTGAAGCCTCAGGAGAAATAGATGGCACTCGGTTTCATGGTGTTTATGAACCCGATGAACTGGGTTTTGGAATCGAGGGTGGCCTTGGCATCAAGAGCAACTTCAGATCTGATGATGCAGCACCATCAGCAGAAGCCAATTTTTTTGCCTTAGGCATGGGTCCTGGGACCTCCATTGCCTTTTCTCATGACACTGCTTTCAGTTGACTGGACTTCTCCGCTCAAGCTTTACATGTGAAGCTCTTGCAGTGCATGCAAGTTTGCATATTGTGACCTTCACCAAGGCACATTGGAAAGAGAGAGTGTCCATCCATCTTAGTCATTTTAGTGTTACATTTAACACAACACTTAGAACGAGTCTGACATTGTAAGGCAGAAGAATAAGGAATAACAGAAAACCACTTATCTTCTGATGAACAAGCTAGAACCTATCTTCACGGCGGCAAAAGAGGAACTGAGGGTAGTAGGGGGCACCCCACAATCCCAGGGGCCGTTTCGGCAGGAAAGTGGCTATGCAGGCATAGCAGGAGGCAGGGGTGCCTGCTGGTGGTAGTCTAGCTATAAAACCTCCAAAACCAGCAGGCCTGCATGTGCGCAGTCCCGTGTGGGACTGCACAGAAGACCAAAGATGAACCTTATTTTCTATTCAAAAAGCCCTCTTGAATAATTCAGTTTTGCATAGTTTGAGGAAAGCCAAAAGGGTAGGAGCCTTACTGACCATTCTATAAGAGAGGCACAACAGGGAGTGTATGGGTAGTTGTTGATCTTGCCCATTTGCAGAGTGGCACTTGTAGAAGGCCCTGCTCAAATGAACAAAATTGTCATGGTGGAGCATAGGGAGAGAGGTGGTCTCACAGATATGAGGGACCAAGGCCATGAAGGGCTTTGTATGTGATGGCCTGGCAACTGATGGGCAGCCAATGGAGTGACTGCAGAATGGGAATAATAACATGTTCTATCTGGCTCCCAATAATAGCCAAACTGTGGTATTCTGCACCGAGTCTCCAAACTGACTTTGGGGGGAGCCCTATATAGCGAGCATTACAGTAGTCTAGTCCTAGTGTTACTGTGGCATGCAACCCGGTGGCCAGATTGTCTATATCAAGGCGGGGGGGTCATCTTCTGGGTTAAACAGAAATGGAAGGAAGCATTTTTTTGCAGCTGCATTAACTTGTTTCTCCAGCTGTAATGCTGGATCCAGTTTGATCCCTACACTCTTAACTGAGTCAATATCTATCATTTAAGTGATATATCTGACTCTGAAGATACAAAGAGAGGACAAATGGTAAGCAATTCTGCATTCTGTAATATGAGTATATCTTATTAAATACCTAACTATGACTTGGGGATGGGGGGAATGTGTGCCTCAGTTGTCAATTAATACAATTTATCTCTTGGACTTGGCAAAAGGAGTTGCATGCTTTAATAACTTGGACTCATAAAATGCATGGCTGTTGCATAGATGCAAAACTTCTGAAGGTGATGAGCAACCCATTCAGAAGCTCATTTCACATGTAGCTGAGGGAAGCAAGCAAGGAAGGTTTAACTGTTGTCATGTATATGCTGATGGTCAGGGCTTTTTTTCTGGGAAAAGAGGGGGTGGAACTCAGTGGGTTGCCCTCAGAGAAAATGATCACCTGACTGGTGGCCCCACCCCCTGATCTCCAGACAGAGGGGAGTTTAGATTGCCCTCTGCGCTGCTGGGCAATCTAAACTCCCCTCTGTCTGGAGATCAGGGGGCGGGGCCACCAGCCAGGTGACCATTTTCAAGAGGTTCTGGAACTCCGTTCCCCTGCGTTCCCGCTGAAAAAAAGCCCTGTTGATGGTTGTGGTGAGCCTAGTGATGGCTTGGTTTGCTGGTGTAGGGGTCTGCACTACTTGCAGCAGCATGAAAAAATACCAGTGACTACAACTTACCACTATTGAACTCTGCTGCTGCATCATGGCAGTGCTTTCAATAGATATACCATGACGGTGGCAGTTAGGCATTACACTACACAGTTCTCTCTAGACCACTACTACAACTGTTAACTACTGCAATTAATTTATGAGGTTAATATTGCAGCCAATATATATAATCCTACTTTTGAGCCTCCTGATGTTAGGGTTTCTGGCAACTGGTAGGTATCGGAAGGGGAGAGGCATTCTGACACTTCCAGGGAAAATCTGGAAGTGACATCAGTCTGGTCTAGGAATTGTCGGAAACTCTATTTCTGGCAATTCCTAGAGTGGATGAATGTCATTTCCAGGTTTTCCCTGGAAGTGACAGAATACCATTGTGCATAGTGCTGCCTTGAATTCTTTATTGCTACCCTAGTCGGAAGAAAGAGGCAGACACAGGTTTTGGGTACTAAGGGCTACTTTATTAAAGCAACAACATAACATTAACAGCGGCAACAAGGGGAGCTAACTAGCGGTACAGGTCAAGCCAGTGGTCCCATGGGACCTCCTCCTTGAACCTGCCTGGGCGAGACCCACTGCCCCGGGTGCGAGCCATCCAACGGAGATGGCTTGGGCCCGGCCGGCCAGGCAAATGGTTCCCCCCATAAAGCTCCAAACACCCCAAGCCGTACAGCCTGAGATAAGGACTTGTCTGGGAGGTCCCACCAGGCAGTCTGCCCTCGCAGCTGAGCCGTAGAGCCGCAGCCGCTCCTGACAGACCCCAATTCCCCACCAATGAGGATGTGCCAAGGGTACTCACCGGCCCGCTCTCAAATCCCAACTCTAACCTGCCACTAACCTAACAGGCTCCTGCACCACCTACAAATTCCCACAACCACTACAACAGAACAAGGTAGGCGAAAAAACCCCCATTGCCCATGCCAATTTGCAACAAGGGGAAAAATTCCTACCTGGCCCCCAATGAGGCGACCGGCTAATCCTGTCCTGTTACAGGGTGCGGAGGGTGGGCCGAGCTCGAGGCGACGACTGAGGGGAAAAACGGGCGGAGCGCGCCTAAACCGGCGAGCTCCGCCCACCCCTAAGGTCCTGGAAGGGGAGCTCTGCTCTCTCTCCTTCCAGGGCAGCAAAAGAGGCACCCAGCCTTAACGGCTATGCCGTGGCTGGGGGTTGCCGTCTTGCTACCCTAGTCGGAAGAAAGAGGCAGACACAGGTTTTGGGTACTAAGGGCTACTTTATTAAAGCAACAACATAACATTAACAGCGGCAACAAGGGGAGCTAACTAGCGGTACAGGTCAAGCCAGTGGTCCCATGGGACCTCCTCCTTGAACCTGCCTGGGCGAGACCCACTGCCCCGGGTGCGAGCCATCCAACTGAGATGGCTTGGGCCCGGCCGGCCAGGCAAATGGTTCCCCCCATAAAGCTCCAAACACCCCAAGCCGTACAGCCTGAGATAAGGACTTGTCTGGGAGGTCCCACCAGGCAGTCTGCCCTCGCAGCTGAGCCGTAGAGCCGCAGCCGCTCCTGACAGACCCCAATTCCCCACCAATGAGGATGTGCCAAGGGTACTCACCGGCCCGCTCTCAAATCCCAACTCTAACCTGCCACCGACGAGGTCAAGCCTCTGCTTAGGCCTCGACGCCCCACACATGGCGTAAAGCCTCCAGCAACCCCCGCCGCAAGTCATCAAGAAAGATGTTGTTGCCTTTAAAAGAAAGATGAACCCCATCACCTCGGTAGAGGTCTGGCAAATTAGCCCTTATACCAGGGTGGGGTAAATAAACCCCCAACCCTGTCTCCAAAGCCTTGTGCAGAGCCTTATTGGCCTTATAACGTGCTCCCTCTATTGCCTTACAGTCCAAGGCCTCCCGCCAAACCCTTCTGGGAAGTATATCGGACCACATAATTAAGACACCAGGCCAGCGCTTGCCTATCAACTGCAAGTCTGCCTGTGCCTGCAGTGACAGGGCCTTGCCCTTCACCAAGCCCAAGTCATTACCTCCCAGGTGAATGACGAGAATATGAGGCGGAGGAGCACACCTCCCCTCAAACAACAGCGGAAGCAGGCCAGGCCAACGTAAGCCACGACGGCCCTGCCACTCCACCGTAGCCCACCGGCTCAAGCCAAGCTGGGACCCGAACGCCGTCCTCTTAGCCTGGTGGGCCGCCCAGAAGACAAAGCTGTGCCCGGCGATAAGGATAGAGCACCGTCCACGACGCGCCACAGCACCTACAAAAGACAACAGTTAGAAGACTATAACGGCCCCTGCAGGGGGCGAACATACGACTTGTAAGCCGAAGACCTCCATCGGCCTACCCTCTGGATAGCTTGACCAGAATAACCCATCGCAGCGGCTGTCGAGGCCGCTCCAATTCTGAAAGAGTGCGTGCCAAACTTAAAACCGGCCAACCCAAGCTTGGCGAGAGCCCGTGCCGTAACGGCCCAGAACTGAAATCGAGTAAGGGGAGCCCCATCACTGTGGAGGAACAACACCCCGGGTACATCTCCACGAGCCTCCAAATATGCTCTCAGCGCATGCACAGGACAGAGCTCCTTATCAGAACAGGAACTCAGCTGCACCACCGAACCCCTCCGCATCTGATCCGTCTTGGATCGCCTAATGGTGATAGTCACCATATCCCCTGACAATTTAACATCTCGGGCGAACAAGGCCCGATTAGACTTATCACTAGCTGACTGGACCACCAGCTCACTTACCCGCAGCGCCCCAAAGAAGGCCAAAAGAGCTGCTGCCTGGAAGAGCTTGGCCTCAAAGTCAGAGCGACATACACTGGCCCACGTAGCCCCCAATCCCTTGAGAATGGCAGGGGACATAGGCTCCCTATCATCCACAGGAGCTCCCAGCTCCCGCACCCATCCTTCCAACATTTTGCGGACTCTGAAGTCCCCTGTAAAATCCTGCCAGCCGCGAGCCTTGCTTACAAACGCCAAGGCCGCCAGCTGTCCTCTAATTGTCTTGGGAGCACAGCCCTTACCTCTACGGTCGACACAGAATTGCAGTAAGTGCTCAACTGGGATCGGCCACAATTGGGGCAGACCCGCCCCACGCCGAAAAGTGGCAAACTGCTGAACGGCGCGGTCATAGGACCTCCGGGTGCTGGGGGCAATGGCTAACAAAATAGCCCGCTGAACCTCGACTTCCCAAGGTGCCACAGCTCCACTGGCATCTTGGAGGGCTGCTGATCGGCTTCGGGAGCAAGCTGGCGAAACCGTTCCATCTGTTGGCGAGACTAAGCGTCTGCCAACCCATTGTTCACCCCTGGAACGTGTTTTGCCAGGAACAAAATGTTCAATCGGAGGCACCGAAGTGTGAACAGCCTAACCAGTCTCATAACCCTGGGCGATCTGGAAGTGAGGGAGTTAATTACCTGCACCACCGCTAAATTATCGCACCAAAAGTGCACCGTGTGGTTGGCCAACTCCTTCCCCCACAGCCAGATAGCTACCAGAATTGGAGAAAATTCCAAAAAAGTGAGATCCCTATCCAAAACCCCATCATGCCAGTCTGCTGGCCATTCTTCAGCACACCAGTGCCCCCGAAAATAGACCCCGAAGCCGGTTGCCCCAGAGGCATCAGAAGTGATCTGGAGTTCAGCCTCAAGTAAGAGGTCCTCCCTCCAAAGGGTAACCCCATTAAACGAGTTGAGAAAGGATTCCCAAACCTCCAAATCCTCCCTGATGCCCCGAGATATGCGCAGCCTGTGATGTGGTAGCCTCAAGGAAGCCATGGCGTCACATAGACGCCTAAGGAAGGCCCTCCCCGGGGCAACAGCCTTGCAGGCAAAGTTAAGGTGCCCCACCACCTGCTGCAGTTCGAGAAGAGACACCTTATGCTTTCCCTTAAAGGAAGCTAAACGTCCCAGAAGGTCTTGCACCTTTGCCTGTGGCAGCCGAAAGGTTTGCTGAACTGTATCAAGTTCAATTCCTAAATAGGTCAGCACTGTCGTGGGACCCTCAGTTTTCTCCTCTGCAAGAGGGACACCCAGACGCTGAGCAAGGTCAGTAAAAGCCCTCAGCAAGTGCGCACACTGACCCGTGCCAGCCCTCCCAACGAAGATAAAATCATCGAGATAATGGCTGGTATCACTACAACCCGCCTGCTGACGCAATGCCCATTCAAGGAATGAGCTAAAGCGTTCAAAGGCCGCACATGAAATCGAGCAACCCATAGGCAGGGCCCTATCCATGTAATAACGACCCTCAAAGGCAAAACCCAGCAGCTCGAAATCATCAGGGTGCACAGGTAGAAGACGAAATGCCGACTTAATGTCGCATTTGGCCATCTCCGCCCCAACGCCACAACGCCTGACCACCCGCATAGCCTGGTCAAAAGACGTGTAGCGGACCGTGCACAGATGATCAGGAATGGCATCATTCACTGATGCCCCTTTCGGATAAGAGAGGTGGTGTATCAGGCGATACTCGCCCACAGCCTTCTTGGGCACCACCCCCAGAGGGGAGACACGGAGGCATGGCACAGGAGGGGACGCAAACGGGCCAAGAACGCGGCCCGCCGCACATTCCTTAGCTATCTTACTCCTAACCACCGCCTCCATGCCAACGACAGACTTAAGGTTCGTTGACATAAAGGCGGACCTTGGTCCTTGACAAGGAATGCGAAACCCAAACTGGAACCCATTCAACAAATAAACCGCATCATCGCGCCGAGGGTAATCCGTCAACAATTCACTGAGGATTCTCAGATTTATGGGACTGGGACCCTTTTCCAGACGGAGGCTGGTTACTCCCCCAGGGGCGCCTACTCCCGCCCTTCTTCTTGGTTCTGGGACACGCTGTGAAGGCATGGGGCCCAGCGCACATGGGGCATTCATGCTTATAAGGGCAAGACTTCCTGGCACAGACACCCTGTGAGGCAAACTCCCAGCAAAGCAGCCGTGTCTGAACCGACTGCCCCGCGGAGGCGCGGGTGCCAGAAGAAGCCGATGCCCTGTGGACCAGGTGTCCACTATCAGATCTATCCCCCAAGTTAGGCTTTGCTGGTGACATCACCTGCAACCATAATTGTTGGTGTATCTGGTCCCAAGGGATATTGGGGTTCATGGCAGCCCGCATTCTGAACTCTTCGTCGTACTGCAACCATGCAGCACCACTAAAGTCCGAATAGCCTTTGTAAATTATATCCATATATTGGATAAGCGAGGCTGCTCTCCAGGGCTGTGCCCTAGCCAGGACACCTGCATATATAAGGAACCCCGGCAGCCAGTTAAACCATGTCCTATCTACCCGTCTACGCTTTAACCTTTCTTTCTCCCTGTCATCTAAGTCTTCCTTGTCCTTCTTCTCCAGTTCCCTGAAGAGAAGGGTGAAGACGTCGACGTATTCTCCTTTTAATATCTTGTCACGAGTGGCTGGTGTCAAATGGTCCCCCAACGGTAAGGCAGTATCGCCAAAGGGTAAAGCTCTGAATGGCACAGACCCATAAGGGGACTGAACATAAGGCTGGCCATGCCAGAAAAAACCAGGACCTGAGAACCAGCTAGGCTGCCCGGCCGGGCCCTGTGAAGAAGGCAGCATAAGTTGCTGAGCAGTAGGCACTGCTGGAGAAGCAGCAGGCATGGCAGTGCCACCAGTTTGCCAGCCAGATGAACCCCAATGCGGCCAGGACCCTGCAGGGAAGGGGGAGGCAGCAGTACCCGACCCCATCCTGCCATATGGCTCCAAAGATGCTTGCGGTCCTCCAGGTATTGCAGGCCAGTAGCTGCAAGAAGGGGAAGGCCCTGGGGCACCAGTGCCAGCAGCTAAGGCCTGCACCCCTTGGCCCCAAGGCCAGGCAGCTGTGTGTTGTGCAAAGTTCGACTTACCATCTCCCGGGATGTTATCCACCGCAACCGCCACTGGCGGAGCAACCTGAGAACCAGCTTGGTCATCAGCTCCCTGCTCTCCAGGAAGATCCGTCTCACCAGACTCCACAGCTCTACCGGCATCGTCCCCAGCCGGAGGGGCAGCACCTTCAAGGGCAGACAAGCGTTTAAGAACCTCTGCTTGAAAGGACAAACGAGAAGATGCCCTAGTGGATCTCACTCTTTTTGCACTCCCACCAGTAGGAGCAGAAACACCTCTACTGCCCTCCAGCGCTGCTATGCGTGCCATAATCTCCTGCTGAACCCCATCCTCACCCTCATCATCAGATGAGGACAATACCGGTGGGGGAGCACGCTTAGCAGGAAGCCGCTTCGCAGGCTGTTTCCCTTTGGACGTGCCCCCTCCCTTCTTAGGCGGCATTTCTATGAATTACTTACTAAACCCCCTTACTTGGCAAGAAGTAACTCCACCTATCCAAGCAATATGCTATTGGCCTCTCCTAGCCCGTAATTCCAATGCAGGTTACCCCAGGAGGAAACCTTGAGGCACAGTTAAGCTAGCAGGCCACCATGTACCAAATGGCCCCTGCCAGTAACGGCTGCCCAAAAACAAAATGGCCCCCGGACTACAAAGGCCCCCCTGGACCCTTGAAAGGGAAGGAATACAAACGCGCCCGCCAGGCACAAGAAAGGAGAAATTCCCAGGGGTGCAGAGAGGTTTACCTCCCCCAAACCCCCTGTGGGCAAGTAGGGCGGTGAAGCGCGGAAAAATTGCCGCGCGAGAAGAATTTCCCCGGGTAAAAAACGTTCCCCCAGGGCGCCCAAAGCCGACTCGCCAACGCCCACGCTGGCGGGAATGCCCCCAAAGGCCCCCACGAGCAGCGACTCTGCTGCAAAGGACGCCGCCCCAAACCGGACCGCACAAGCGGCAAGCCAAACGCTGCTTGGAAGCCCTCCAAGCTGTCCTGCTCGCTCGCTGCGCCCGCCGCTGCTGCTGCAGCTAAAACGGCGACGGCCCCAGGCCTCGAAGCTCGGAGGGCTGCCGAGAGGCTCCTTCCTCTCCGAGCTCGAGGCGACGACTGAGGGGAAAAACGGGCGGAGCGCGCCTAAACCGGCGAGCTCCGCCCACCCCTAAGGTCCTGGAAGGGGAGCTCTGCTCTCTCTCCTTCCAGGGCAGCAAAAGAGGCACCCAGCCTTAACGGCTATGCCGTGGCTGGGGGTTGCCGTCTTCTCCTGCCAGCTGGTGGAGCAGTGACAGGAGATGGAAACTGGGAGAGGGAGATTCCCCCATTTCCACCAGTAACCTGGTATCCCTACCTGACATTAATTTTTACATTGAGTAGAAATACAAAGATCTGCTTTCATAACCTTCTTCAAAGAAGCCCTCTTTGTAAACCATTGGTGGCCCAAATGTTGTTATGCAAACTCAGTGAAGTCCAGTGTTTCAGCCTGAATCCTCTGATATTGTTGTTCCTTTTGTGTCTACAGCTACACTTGAAATTTTGCTGTGCTGGCCCCCCATCCCTCCAAGCCCTGGCACACTCTTAAAATAGGGAAATGGGGACCGCATGCTGGGCTTCCAAATGTCAAGAACAGGATAATGAATCTCAGCGGATTCTTATACAATGGAAATTCTGTGGGAGAAGAGCAGAGTGAATTATCAGTCTGTCTTTCTCTGTCTCTTTCTCTAACTCTGAAGCTGGAAATCTTCCCCCACCCTTAAAAGATCTTTTTTAATGGAGTGTCTTCTTTGCAGCATCAATAATATGATTTTTGAAAAAGAAAAGCAGAAATATATGCATACGGTTGATATTAAAGAAACTTTGCTCTTATCTTGAGCCTTGCTAGAAAATTGCCTCTCCTGCAACAAAGATGTGGTATGTTACAGGCTACTGGTAGCCAGCTGGTTCATCTGGCTCATTTCTTACTCTGGCTCTGCAATATGCAATGTATGACTTATTCTTATGCAATTGGTCTCCCATTACTTAAATGCCTCTGTGTTATGGACAGATTTCACTTCCCCAAAGATGTTCTACAGCATTTATAAGCCTGTTGGCTGCTTTTTAAATTGCATACTGAATTTTCCTTAAGCTTATAAAAATTATAGCATTAATAAAAATGCTTTGCTTTTTCAATAGCTACCTTTCACTTTCCAGTGCTTTACAAACACTAATTCATTGAGATGTGAGAGAGGCTTCTGTGATTAGGAGGCCCGTTTTAGTGACTGGCATTGAAATCTACAGCTTGAGTTTTATTTGAAAATGTGTACACATGCTTGTATGGGCAGATCACTTCGCTAGAGAAAAGGTCTGCTTCAAATTGCTGCTAATGCCTACATGTGCTTGATTATTGCTTGCAAATATGGGTTTCACATCTGTAAATGTGTATTAATCTGATAGCTGCCACACTTTTGAATGCCTGAACTAAGCCTGGACAAGACTGTGCAAAGTTGGAGGAGAGGTACTTTCAAGAGAATGAGGCCTCTACCCATCAGGTGGGTGGTAATGACAATGCCACCTTTTCTACAGTGGTTATTTTCAACTAGAAACAAAGCCCGTTGTGGAAAAAAATACAACAAGCTCTAGAAAGGTGAGAGCGGGCAGGCAGGCATTTCCTTCTTCTCTGTCACTGATCCCAGCCGGTGAAGGAGGGGGTGGGCATTGCCACCTGCTCCACACCTGATCTCAGCAATGTGAAGGGGTGGTGGGCTTTGCTACCTGCTGTATACCTGATAAAGACCTGGTAAAGTGGGACAGGCATTGCCACCTGCTCTGCTCCTGACCCAGCCAGGTGAAGGGAAAACGGGTATTGCTTTCTGCTCTGCGCCTGATTACAGCTGAGTGAAGGGGGGCAGGCATTGCTGCCTGCTCCAAGCCTGATCCCAGCTGGGTGAAGGGGGGTGGGTATTGCCACCTGTTCCCTGCTGGGTGAATGGAGGAGCAGGCATTACCTTCTGCTCCTCGCCAGATCCTGACAGGCAAAGGCGGGTGGTGGGCTTTGCTATGTGCTCCACTCCTGATCCCAACTGGGTGAAGGGGGTGCGGGCCACCTTCTCTGCTCCTGATTCTGGCAGGTTGAAGGGGGGGGGGTGGAGATTGCTGCCTGCTTGATTCTGACAGGGTGAAGATGGGCTGGGCGTTGTTGCCTGCGCAGTGCCTTATTCCAGTAGGTTGAAGGGGGTGGACATTGCCACCTGCTCCACTTCTTATCCTAGCTGGGTGAAGGGAAGAAGGGAATTGTCTCCTGCTCTGTGCCTGATCCCACCCAGGTGAAGGTGCTGGGTGGGCATTGGCACCTGTTTTGTTCCTAATACCAGCTGGATTAAGGTGGGGGTGGGCATTGCCACCTGCTGCGCTCCTAGTACTAGCTGGGTTAAGGCAGGGGTGGGTGTTACCACCTTCTCTGCTCCTGATCCCAGCTGGCTGAAGGGGGGCAGGCATTGCCACCTGTTCTGCTCCTAATACCACCTGGGTTCAGTCAGGGTGTGGTCATTGCCATCTTCTCCTAATACCAGCTGGCTGAAGGGGGGCAGGCATTTCCACCTGCTCCGCTACTAATACCAGCTGTGTTAAGGTGGGGGTGGGCATTGCCACCTGCTCCACACCTAATAGCAGCTGCGTCGAGGCGCACGGAGGGCATTGCCACCTGCTCCGCTCCTGTTCCCAGCCTGGGCTTCCCACCATGGCATGTTTTCTGGAGCGATATGGTGAGTTACCTGGGCTTTCCTCTGTGGCATCGCCCTCTGGTAGTGCATCAAGGTATAAAGTGAGTCATCTGAAACATGCTTACTCAATTATATAGTAAGATGATGTTGCTCCTTATGGTCACCTGCCTCATGGTAGTGTCTGGAGAACTCCCAGAATTACAAGTGATCTCCAACCTATATAGCTCAGTCCCTGGAGAAAACAGCTTGCTTGGAGTGCAGATTCTAGGGCATTATATTTCACTGAGGTCCTTCCCCTCCCCAAATTCCACCATTCCTAGGCTCCAACCCCAAAGCTCGAGCAATTTCCCAACCTTGGAGTTGGCAGCCCTATGTCTCCTCGTATCTGAGTGTAGATGGCAACATGAAAAAGACATTCAGGGGCCAATAGGTACCTATTGAGCATATGAAGTTGCCTTATCCAGGATCAGGTAATTAGGACATTAGCCTAATGTTTTTGTTCCAGTTGGCAATACCTTTCTGCAAATTCTCCAGAGCTCTTTCCTATTCCTGCTACCTCAGCCCCTTTATCTAGAAATGTTTGTTGTTGGAGTCTACTACCATATACATTCTAAGAGTGCACCTCACTACTGAACTATGGTCCCTCTCCCCTAAATCAGCATTCAGAGATCTTTCAAAAATGTTGATTAAAATAGCATATTGGACAGAAGGGAGAAGATCTCAGTCTTTAACCTGAGCTTACACAAGGAGTGTTTCACAAGGCCAGGTTGGCTCCACATTTAAATCAGGTCCTCATCTACTACACATAGTGTCTTGATTTGATCTGTTGGGACTAGAGATGGG
Organism: Eublepharis macularius; assembly: GCF_028583425.1. Lineage (NCBI taxonomy): Eukaryota > Metazoa > Chordata > Lepidosauria > Squamata > Eublepharidae > Eublepharis > Eublepharis macularius. The sequence continues at coordinate 95,453,164 of NC_072797.1, read as the reverse complement.
CACGAACAGAAAAAAAATGAACATGATGTTCATTGTTCATTGCCATCCACGAACAGGGACTTACGAACAACCACGAAAATGGCCCTGTTCACGAACATGTTCATGGTTGGCTGTTCATGGGGGCCAGCAGGCTCTTTTCCAGCCATCATCCAAGTCAAGATCCCTACCACACCACTCCCAGAAGCCTGACTTGAGCAGGCACCAGGAAAAGTACCAATAATAAATAATAGCTTGGCCCAGAGCCTGGCAGCAGCTCTGGAACTTGAAGGGGTAGATCCCTATTCCACCACACACAAAGAAAATTCAAGCTCCAATGCACTCTCTCTATCAAAATGCCAGCAGCAACTGTCTCTCCCTCTCCACTGTCTGCAAACTAAGCCAGAGCTGGGAGCCCTCCTCCCCCCTGCTCTTTGCTTCCTTGTAACAAATTTGGAGCTGTTTGTGCCCATCTCTAGTTGGGACCACAGATCCCTGGGATGCTAACACTCCACAGGCAATAGTTGTAACTTTTGATTTAAAAGGGAACGCTTCCATGTGGAATCCATTCTGGTAAGTTCATGCAGCGTCACTTTTCGTCAGATGCATCTGATGAAGAGAGCTGTGGTTCTCGAAAGCTTATGCCTCAATAAAGTTGGTTAGTCTTAAAGGTGCTACTGGACTTTTTACTATTTTGTTCTTTATATTTTATCTAGGGCATAATTCATTCATAATTCCCTGTTATGATATGTATTTATTTACATTATTTATAATGTATTTATTTGTTTATTTGGCTATGCTCATACAGAATCAACACAGGGCATAATTCACAGGCGAAGTGGTGATAAGTCAAATAAGTTCATATTAAGTATGACACAATAATGTTGAGTGCCGTCCTCTCGTGCTAGGCAGTACCCATTCCTATTTGAAACTACCACCACTGTGGAAGCAATCATGTAAAAGCACCCTGAGAAACACATTGGCTGCTTCCATTACATCCTCATTTAAGAAAGTGATGTGGTGAATTTATTGTATATATTACAATGAATATCTCTTTCCCTCCTCTGATATTTGCATGCAGTGGTTTATTCTCATGGCTGGAGTTCCTGTTCCTTAATTTTGTTAGAATTGTAGACAGGGGTCATTTCGTAGAAAAAGAGCGGGAGGAACTCATTAGCATAACTCATTAGCATATGCCACACCCCTTGCCATCACCGGAAGTGTGTCATTAGCATAACTGATTTGCATATGCCACACCCCCGGACATCACTTATTCTGGATGTTTTGGACCCAGTCCTGGCCATTCAGGGCCGAAATTGGGCCCAAAATGGCAAAAAGGGGCTGAAAAGGGTCCCAAAATGGTCAGGATTGGGCCGCTGCTGAGCGGGAGAGTGATCCACCACCTGTCAGAGGCTCGCTCCAGGCCGTTTGGGCCCCAATCCAGGTTGAAATGGGCCCAAAATGGCTGTCAGGTGGATGGGGCCACCTGTCATGTGACCTCTTTGGGCAAGTGCCGAAACTGCGTTCCTGTGCGTTCCCCCTCAGAATGAGCCCTGATTGTAGATATCATGAGCTCCCTTGTCCTAAAACCATGTGCTTCTTGCTAATAAACAGATGTTGTTTTGAACATACTCATCTCTGCAGTGTGAATCTAAGACGAAGCTGAAGTTGGTTACTTATTCCCAGTTCCTTATTCGCACTTCCTTATTCCTTATTCATTATTCGCAAAGCCAAAGAAAAATATTGTGGGAAAACTGAAAAGCTCTACACTCCAAAATGAAGTTTGCAGGGGCACATATTATACACCTTCATATTCACAAGACTCAGCATTCTAAGTGGACCTATGCTGGGTCATCCTACAAAACCCAGATCTTGAGTAAACAGCTTCAAAATGGGATCCCCCCAGAACAATTCAATAAGAAGAAAGGGGCAGCAGCTGCAGCAGGAAAAAACTTTGGATCACCCCAAATCACACAGATCCGAACTCCAGAGACTGTCCCCCACAAGAGGACATGAGCTGATGCTGATCCAGTCTCTGGTTCTAGACCTCAGGCCTTGCATGTGGCCTGCCACCAAGCACCCAGTATTAGACATCTTTTTGAATAAGGAACTGGTGAAAATATAAGCCCCCTGCAACCCCAAATAATCTTTGGATCACCCCAAATCACACAGATCTGAACTCCAGAGACTGTCCCCCATAAGAGGACATGTGCTGGTACTGATCCAGTCTCTGGTTCTGGACCTCAGGCCTCACATGTGGCCTGCTTCCAAGCACGCAATATTAGACTAATACAAGGTTCTTGCCAGAATGCCACATAGGAGGGCTCAGCTCCAAAACTAGAGAATGGATCAGAAGCAGCTCAGATCTGTGTGAATTGATGCAAAGTTTATCCATTTCCTTATTCAAAAAAAAGTCTAATATTGGGTACTTGGAAGCAGGCCACATGCGAGGCGGGGCGGGGGGCCTCGGGGGGAGCGGCGCAGCCGCGACCCCCGGGGGCCCCCGGCCCGCCGCAGGCGGGGCGGGGGGCCTCGGGGGGAGCGGCGCAGCCGCGACCCCCGGGGGCCCCCGGCCCGCCGCAGGCGGGGCGGGGGGCCTCGGGGGGAGCGGCGCAGCCGCGACCCCCGGGGGCCCCCGGCCCGCCGCAGGCGGGGCGGGGGGCCTCGGGGGGAGCGGCGCAGCCGCGACCCCCGGGGGCCCCCGGCCCGCCGCAGGCGGGGCGGGGGGCCTCGGGGGGAGCGGCGCAGCCGCGACCCCCGGGGGCCCCCGGCCCGCCGCAGGCGGGGCGGGGGGCCTCGGGGGGAGCGGCGCAGCCGCGACCCCCGGGGGCCCCCGGCCCGCCGCAGGCGGGGCGGGGGGCCTCGGGGGGAGCGGCGCAGCCGCGACCCCCGGGGGCCCCCGGCCCGCCGCAGGCGGGGCGGGGGGCCTCGGGGGGAGCGGCGCAGCCGCGACCCCCGGGGGCCCCCGGCCCGCCGCAGGCGGGGCGGGGGGCCTCGGGGGGAGCGGCGCAGCCGCGACCCCCGGGGGCCCCCGGCCCGCCGCAGGCGGGGCGGGGGGCCTCGGGGGGAGCGGCGCAGCCGCGACCCCCGGGGGCCCCCGGCCCGCCGCAGGCGGGGCGGGGGGCCTCGGGGGGAGCGGCGCAGCCGCGACCCCCGGGGGCCCCCGGCCCGCCGCAGGCGGGGCGGGGGGCCTCGGGGGGAGCGGCGCAGCCGCGACCCCCGGGGGCCCGGCTGTCTTTGTCTTTGTCTTTGTCTTTGTCTTTGTCTTTGTCTTTGTCTTTGTCTTTGTCTTTGTCTTTGTCTTTGTCTTTGTCTTTGTCTTTGTCTTTGTCTTTGTCTTTGTCTTTGTCTTTGTCTTTGTCTTTGTCTTTGTCTTTGTCTTTGTCTTTGTCTTTGTCTTTGTCTTTGTCTTTGTCTTTGTCTTTGTCTTTGTCTTTGTCTTTGTCTTTGTCTTTGTCTTTGTCTTTGTCTTTGTCTTTGTCTTTGTCTTTGTCTTTGTCTTTGTCTTTGTCTTTGTCTTTGTCTTTGTCTTTGTCTTTGTCTTTGTCTTTGTCTTTGTCTTTGTCTTTGTCTTTGTCTTTGTCTTTGTCTTTGTCTTTGTCTTTGTCTTTGTCTTTGTCTTTGTCTTTGTCTTTGTCTTTGTCTTTGTCTTTGTCTTTGTCTTTGTCTTTGTCTTTGTCTTTGTCTTTGTCTTTGTCTTTGTCTTTGTCTTTGTCTTTGTCTTTGTCTTTGTCTTTGTCTTTGTCTTTGTCTTTGTCTTTGTCTTTGTCTTTGTCTTTGTCTTTGTCTTTGTCTTTGTCTTTGTCTTTGTCTTTGTCTTTGTCTTTGTCTTTGTCTTTGTCTTTGTCTTTGTCTTTGTCTTTGTCTTTGTCTTTGTCTTTGTCTTTGTCTTTGTCTTTGTCTTTGTCTTTGTCTTTGTCTTTGTCTTTGTCTTTGTCTTTGTCTTTGTCTTTGTCTTTGTCTTTGTCTTTGTCTTTGTCTTTGTCTTTGTCTTTGTCTTTGTCTTTGTCTTTGTCTTTGTCTTTGTCTTTGTCTTTGTCTTTGTCTTTGTCTTTGTCTTCGTCTTCGTCTTCGTCTTCGTCTTCGTCTTCGTCTTCGTCTTCGTCTTCGTCTTCGTCTTCGTCTTCGTCTTCGTCTTCGTCTTCGTCTTCGTCTTCGTCTTCGTCTTCGTCTTCGTCTTCGTCTTCGTCTTCGTCTTCGTCTTCGTCTTCGTCTTCGTCTTCGTCTTCGTCTTCGTCTTCGTCTTCGTCTTCGTCTTCGTCTTCGTCTTCGTCTTCGTCTTCGTCTTCGTCTTCGTCTTGGGCAAGGGCAAGGGCAAGGGCAAGGGCAAGGGCAAGGGCAAGGGCAAGGGCAAGGGCAAGGGCAAGGGCAAGGGCAAGGGCAAGGGCAAGGGCAAGGGCAAGGGCAAGGGCAAGGGCAAGGGCAAGGGCAAGGGCAAGGGCAAGGGCAAGGGCAAGGGCAAGGGCAAGGGCAAGGGCAAGGGCAAGGGCAAGGGCAAGGGCAAGGGCAAGGGCAAGGGCAAGGGCAAGGGCAAGGGCAAGGGCAAGGGCAAGGGCAAGGGCAAGGGCAAGGGCAAGTTTATTTTTGGCAACCTCTTCTACATGCAAAACTTAAAACTTTTGTGGTACAAAGTTGTAATGTTATAACATGGTAAAAATTTCATAAAATTGTAATTTTAGTAATAATCCAACTCAAATAAATGTATAGATAATTCAAACAGTATAGCTTCTATAATCATATTAGGCATAAATATTAAACATAACTTTTAAACATTAATTAAAAAGTATTAAATACTCAGTAGAGATGGGTTAAAGGTTTTATCTTAAATCCTGAGCAGCTTGAAACCTTCAAGTGAGAACTGAAAATACGTTTCTCTGTTTTAGAGAAACTGTTTGTATGTACAAAATAAATGGGATGGACGTTTTTGTTGCACTCTCCCAACCAGGAGACAGACTCCTCCTAAGAGTTTAATGACTTCTTTCATTAACAAACGCTAGTCTTTTTCATTAAGTGAGGTATCAAAAAATAAATGTTCATTTAAATAAAACATAGAAAAATAGAACAGATGAACACAACAAGAATTAAGTTTCCTAACATTTCTTAATGAAATCTAACTCAGTCAGATTAACGATGAAATGCATTCAATTTACCGTAGCACATATTACAAGGGTAAGTTCCCTGCCTAGATCTTCATGAGATTTCTTTTGGCCAAAACCCTGATCTGCTATTTGGATTGCCATTTTTATATATTATCTTATGCAGAAATCTAAGATCTTTTCATATGATAACATAGATAAATATCAAACCAATCATAATTTAATTCTTTTTTACTATTTCCAATCATGTGACATTCTACCTAGCCAAAAGTACCACTATGCCCAGCTGCAAGATAAGAGAGATGGATAGTAAAAATGACAGGAAAAATTACATGACCAGATCATCCTTGGTCTCTGCTAACAATTACAGAACATTTATCTGATACTATTCACTATTTTTAATTGGCTGTCAAAGATAAAGAAGCACCAGTTATACACCATACTAGAAAAAGAACTACAGTGAAGTTCATACAGTGTTATTTAGAATGCATATGTTTCACTAAGTATGTGTTCTAAACCATAATCAGCAGTCTACTGGTTTGAATCCCATTACTGACATGAGCTCAGTAGGTGGCCTTGGGTCAGCCACTCCTCTCAGCCCCAGCTCCGTTGTGGGGATGAGAATAACACTAACTTGTTCACTGCTCTGGGTGAGGCACTAATATGTGTAGAACAGCGGTATATAAGCACAGTTATTATTATTATTTATATTTCCATGACGCCATCCCTTGACCTGTGAAATTAAGTATTTTGATAAATATGAAAGTGATACAAAATATAAATGCATTGCATAATGTGTGAGTGTACATATACAAACTTTAAAAATTTTATTGGATAATACCGCAAAGCATGATTACTGAGAAAGCTGCTTTCACTGCTTTCAGTGTGGAGAGCTGCTTGTAGATCAAAACAACCTGGCGAGTTGTCTTCATGCAGAGTGCACTTGATTCTCTTGGCTTTCAGTTCTGCTTTCGTTCAGCACGGGTAAATCAATGTGTCAGCAGCAGTAAACATTTGTATCACTCCTCTCTGAATGAACTTTTAAATTTTACTTCCTATTGTGTCAAAGCAATTAAAATTAACAATACAGTTACTAAGCTGCCAAGATCAATTAATGGCTCTTAGGCTTTATCTATTGATCTAGTGACATCTTCAAAACCCACTGGTAACAGACTATGCATACTTCTCTTCTATCCACAATATATACACAAGGATTAATTACAGATTCTTATCTTCTAAATTACATATTTAAATGACATATTCTTATCTCCTAAATTAATTAGTCAAACTCTTACATCAAGGATTGGTGACAAGTTGTGGACAGACTATGCTTGGACAGAATGTACACTGAGAATAAATGACATCAAACAAATTGAAAACTAAATAAATCACTTTTATTTAACAAATAAATTTCTTCTGAAGTCTCTTTAGAAATTAAACAATAGAAACAAACTATGTGGCATTCCTCAAATCCACATGTAGGATGCTATGGAAGTGGTACTTAGAGGGAAATTCATCTCCATTGCCTCCTGTCATGAAGAGCAAAAAGAAAACATTAGAAATGAAATGATATCTAGAATAAGAAAACTAAAAGATGAACACAAAAAAGGCCACCCAATCTATAAACTTACTTGCTTGAAAATTAAAGGAAAAAACCTCCTCACATTCTATACAAGCTATTAAAGGCACCCAGGAAAAACTCAAACTAATTCTGTAAATACTACCAAACCATTTGTACATCAGACAATCCTGACACTAATCATATTTTAAATTATTTATCATCACAGGAAATTATTTGCAAAAAAACTCACAAGAACATAAACAATATCTTGACCAACCAATCACAACAGAAGATGTTACAGTCACTATCAAATCCTTGAAAAAAATAACAAAGCTTCAGACAGGGATGGATTCCCTGCCAAATTTTTTACAAAAAAATACATTCACCTACTTTCAACTCCACTAACTGCTACATGCAACTCTGTTATGATAGGAGGTAGCATCCCTCTATCTGGGTCAGAGGCTGAAATAGTAGTTACTCCAAAAAAGGACAACGATATTACAAATAGTAAATCTTCGCAACCAATACCCTTACTGAATCAAGACCAAAAGATCTTTACCAGCATATTTGCCAAAAGATTGTCTAAATTTAAATAACCAACTACATTCACCTTGACCAGACTGGCTTTATGCCAATAAGGAATCTTATTGACAATACACGTAACACTTTAACTATAATTAATTTCTGTGAAGCATACAAAATCCCTGCATTACTTCTGGCCTTTGATATAGAGAAAGCATTCAATTAAGTGGAAATACCATATCTAAAACTTTTACTTCAAAAATGGGTTTTGGCGACCAATTCTAAAATGCCATTAATGCTCTTTATCTTTCTACAAAAGCTACAGTTAGGACCAGCAATGTACATTTGATAGATATCCATATAGCAAGGGGAACTAGACAAGGCTGTCCCCTTTGTATTGTCGAAGGCTTTCACGGCCGGAGAATGATGATTGTGGGTTTTCCGGGCTGTATTGCCGTGGTCTTGGCATTGTAGTTCCTGACGTTTCACCAGCAGCTGTGGCTGGCATCTTCAGAGGTGTAGCACCAAAGGATAGAGATCAGTGGTGACAATGAGAGATCTCTATCTTTTGGTGCTACACCTCTGAAGATGCCAGCCACAGCTGCTGGTGAAACGTCAGGAACTACAATGCCAAGACCACGGCAATACAGCCCGGAAAACCCACAACAACCATCGCTGTCCCCTTTCTCCATTTCTTTTTGCCATAACTATAGACAGGGCCGGTGCTACCATTAAACCAACTAGGCAGCTGCCTTGGGCACAGACCTCAAGAGGGGCATAGTTTTATACAAATTACTTTCTTGAAAAAAATGCAACTGAGAAAACCTATTGAGCACCCCCTAAATGGTCCTGTCCACAGACATCAAGCAGCTCAAAAGCTCACGGTAACATTTATTTATTTATTTATTTATTTATTTATTTATTTATTTATTTATTTATTTATTTATTTTATACCCTCCCTCCCCACAGATGGCCTAAGGGTGGCTAACATTAAAAAATACATTAAAATCACAGAAACATAAAATCAATAATATTTTTTTAAATGATTAAAATAGTCCAGGAGCAGGCTATTTAAACAAATATTGGGAGTCCTTATACAAGCATGGCAGATGGCTGAGGGCAGCTCCGGAAGAAATGGTGGTCTTAGATGGAAGAAGAAGGACACTCGCTGGCACTCAGCCAAAGGCCCAGCAGAACATCTCCGTTTTACAAGCCCTGCAAAACTGTAACAGGTCCCACAGGGCCCAGATCTCCAGCAGGAGAGCATTCCACCAGGCCAGGGCCAGGGCAGAAAAAGCCCTCGCCCTGGTTGAGGCCAGATGGATGTCCTTTGGGCCAGGGACCACCAGGAGTTGCTTGTCTGCAGAGCACAACACCCTGCAGGGGACGTAATGGAGGAGGCGGTCCCGCAGGTATGGAGGTCCCAGTCCATGAAGGGCTTTAAATACCAAGGTTAACACCTTGAACTGGATCTGGAACTCCACTGGAAGCCAGTGCAGCTGGCACAGCACATGATGAATGTGCGCTTGGATGGGCGTCCTGGTAAGAACGCGTGCTTGCTGCATTCTGGATCAGCTGTAACTTCCGGGTCAGGCCCAAGGGCGGTCCAGGATAGAGTGAGTTGCAGTAGTCTAGCCTGGAGGTGACCATTGCATGAATTACTGTGGTCAGGTCCTGGGGTGAAACATAGGGCGCCAGTTGCCTGCCCTGTCAAAGATGAAAAAAGGCAGACCTGGCAACAGTCATGACCTGGGCCTCCATTGAAAGTGTGGCATCCAAGGTCACACCCAGATTCCTCACCATCAGTGAAGGTTTCAATTCTACCCCATCGAGGGCTGGGAGCCGGTTCCCAGCTTGATTGCCCCATGATCCAGACACAGAACCTCTGTCTTCAGGGGATTCAATTTCAGGTGACTCTGATGTAACCATACCGTCACAGCCTCAAGACCCTTGACCAAGGAATCCAAAGCAAGATCGGAATGGCCATCTGTAATGATTCCAAGTAAATGTATCTTTAAATGCTTGATGAGATAGGTGAAGAGTGGGGGGTGAAGGAGATGGATGAGTGAGTGATATGATTGGTTGAGGACTGAGAGGGCGGGCGGAGTGAATGCAGTTTGAGACAGAGTAGAGAGAAAATTTTTAGTCAGAAGAAAACAGGCTAGCTGTGTGCTGCCTGAATATGTTGAAGTGTTTATGAGAGAAATATAACCTGTGTGGAACCTGAACTGAGCATGTTTGTGAAAGGACACTCAGTCAGGGAAAGAGAGGCCAGCTGTGTGAATGAGAGTAAATGAAGTAACTTTAAGAACTGAGAACTACGTTTATGAAACCGATACGCTTCTTGACTAAATAAAAGTTTATTTTTGTTTTGTTATATCCCAGTGTAGCTGTTATTGCTATATCCCATTCCTATCTTCAGGGCCACATAGAACCACGAAGGAGCCTGACGCTTAGGAACGTTATCAAAGGGAAAATTTAAATAAAATATCTTGGAATAAAATATTCCTGGTGGCAGCAGACTACACAGAGGGTTAAGGGATAGATTAAAAGAAAAATCTACCCTAAAGAAAGTAAAAGTCATAACACCATCCATCAGCAGATAGAGCTGAGTGTCATCCGCATACCGGTGACAACCTAGCCCAAAGCTGCGGGCTAACCGGGCAAGGGGGCACATATAGATGTTAAATAGCATCGGGGAAAGAATTGCCCCCTGAGGGATGCCACATACCAAAGAATGGTAAGCAGACATCTGTTTCCTGAGTGCCACCCTCTGTCCTAGATTGTGAAGGAAGGAGTTCAGCCATTGCAGGGCTGTTCCACGAATCCCCACATCGGCAAGGCAGTGGGTCAGAAGATTATGATTGATCATGTCAAATGCTGCTGTAAGATCTAAAAGTATCAGCAGTGCTGACCCACTCCGGTACAGGTGTCGCCGCAGATCATCTGTGAGGGCAACCAGAGCTGTCTCTGTACCATGGCCAGGCCTGAAGCTGGACTGGAATGGATCCAGGATAGAGGCATCACCCAGGTATACCTGCAGCTGTTCCGCTACTGCCATCTCAATTACCTTACCCAGGAATGGAATATTCGAAACTGGGTGATAATTGGCTGGATCAGCAGGATCCAGTGATGGGTTCTTTAATAAGGACTGCACCACTGCCTCTTTCAGTGAGTCTGGAAAAAACCCAGAACTCAGAGAAAGATTAATGATGTCAGCTAATGGTGCCCAAATCCCATCACCACCACTTTTCACCAGCCATGATGGGCATGGGTCTAGTGGGCACATGGTAGGTTTCACAGCATGCAGGACCCTGCCCACCTCCTCCTGGGAGAGTGGCCTGAATTGATCTAATATCAACCCTGAGGACAACCAAGGGGCCTCCAGTACATATACTGCATCAACTGTGGTGGACAGATCCCGGCGGAGTGACAAGATCTTATCCGCAAAATAGTCTCCAAAAGCCTCACAGCTTATTACCGAATTTACATTTTTATTTGTCCCATGCGTGAGGGACGTTAAAGAACAAATCACTCTGAAGAGTTGTGCCGGGCGAGAACTAGTGGACGCAGTGGAAGCTGCATAGTAGTCTCTCTTTGCAGCTTTCAGTGCCATCTCATAGGCCTTCATAAACGTCCTTTAAAATGTTCTTGTCACTTCATCATGAAGTCGCCGCCACACTCGCTCTAGCTGTCTCAGCTCCCATTTGATTTGTTGTACCTCATCAGTATACCAAGGAGCTACTCTAGTTCGGGGGTGGAGAGAGCGACGGGGAGCGATCTCATCAATAGCTTCAGAGAAACGGGCATTCCAGTCCTCTATCAGCTCATCCAATGAGCCACCAGGGGGCATCGGATCCTGCAGAGCGTTCTGCAATTCAATTGGATCCATTTGACTCCACGGGCGAGCATAAATCAGCTCGTTGCCCAAGCAGGAGGGGGTCATGGTGCCCAGACAAGCCCTCAGGATGAGATGGTCTGACCATGGCACTGCTATAGCTTCATCCAGATCCACCTGTATCCCGAACCCAAAGATCAAATCCAGTGTGTGTCCTGCTCGATGTGTGGGCATTGATACAAACTGGGAGAGTCCTAATGCTGCCATGGAGGGTATCATGTCCACGTCCTGTGAGAAGGTAGCATCATCAGCATAGACACTGATGTCCCCTAAGACCAGAAGCCTGGGGTACTCCAAGGCCCAGCCAGCCACCGCCTCTAACAGGCCTGGCACAGCATCTGCTGGTGCGCTGGGTGATCGGTATGCCAGACAGATGGCTATACTCTCCTCGGCATCCCACACCAGGCCCACACAATCAATGCCAGCAATTTTTGGCAAGGGGAGCAGCCTGATGGAGAAAGACTCTCGAATGAGCACCACTACCCCAACAAGACATTTCCCAATATGTAAAACAAATATGAGAAACCTGTACCATAAATGTGTTGGAATATATGTGTGTTGCAAGGTCTGAGATTCAGTCATTATTTGGTTAATGTGTTTACCTACCATGCTATCGTTTAGATTGACCTGGAAGGGGAACCTGGCTCAAAGCCAATAATCTGCAAGCCTGTTTGTAATCTGCAAGCCTGTTTGTAAACTGTTATTGGTCAACAGGTCAGGTGATTTTCTTTCAGGGTCAAGAAGACAGAGGAATAAGAAGATTCTCCATTCAGTTATCCCAGCTCTTTGTTTGTAACCAGTAGTGAGAATGTAGCTCCAGGCATTTGTTATTTTGTAGGCAATCCTGTTAACCTTTTTCCTTTAGAAGTAAATGATTTTGGGGGTGTGGCGTCGCAGCGGAGAGGAATGGACGCATGTTAAGAGCGCTCCGACCCTCCCGATCCCAAACCCTGTCAATAAACACTACAAGAAGAAAAAAGTAAAAGAAAATAATGCTTACAAACCCCATCAAGAAAAAGAAAAACAACACGAAAGCGGTGAAAAACTTACAAGCATTCTTCGCGACCCTGGGAGAGCCGAAGGGGAAGGAACGCGGCAAGACGGAGGAAACTAAAATGGCGGAACTCATTGTAAAAAACGGCGCGACTGAGGTAAATCAACCAGAAAAATATTTGGACCCCCAGCTAGCACAATTAAAGCAGGACATTATAGACCAAATGGCCAAACTCATTAATCCGATCACAACACAACTCACGGACATAAAACACGATTTACAAACAGTTAATCATAAAGCTGATAAAGCTATGGAAGTGAGTGTGAAAGCTCAACAGGACGTCACAGACATGCAAAGAATAATTACAGAACAACAAGACAGACTAATGAAACTCGAACTAAATGCCAGACAAAATCAGGTTAAGATAAGGGGGATAGATGAACTGCATACGTATAACACAGATCTCACAAGCTTTATTGCCAACTGGCTAGCTAAGCAATTAAAGCTTGAGGAAGGAGTCTATCCCTACATCACAAAAGCCTATCGTGTGGGACCCTATCACCAAAATAAAAATAAAGACCGCCCGAGAGATATAATTATCGAGATACCAGATCAAAGAACAAGAAGAAAGATAATGGAAGAAGCCAGAACACGAGGATCATTCAAATGTGAAGGCAAATTGGTATATATTTTTGCTGATCTACCAAAGGAAGTACTTGCCAAAAGAAGAGAACTCAAGCCAATTTCTGAGACTCTGCAAAGAGCAAACAGAAGATATAAATGGCTGGATCAATGCAAACTTATGGTCTTTCATCAAGGCAAAAGGTATACAGCAACAGATATCGACACGGGACTGGAGTTACTAAACGCAGTCGGGCTGGAAACGCCGATGGAGACGAACAAGCAAAACCAAAAAAGAAAATCTTCTGAACTACTATCCCCTCAGAAAGGGAGCAAGATCCCCATCAGAGACACTTGAATTATCCTATCATTGTCTCTCAACGTATTGGTAAAATGATGGTTAGTATGATAGCCGGATTAAATAAGAAGTAGTGTAACTGTAGATAGAAGAACAAACTCAGAGGTTTTTGGGGGAGGGGGGGGCTCTTAACATAGCTCATATAGATCTGTTTAGCTCTCATAAGTGGATAAGGAGGGAGGTTGATCTCCACAACCGGTGAGTGAAGTTAACTCATCAGTTTGAGAGAGCTAAACTTGAATAAATTTTTATAGGAATATAGTACATTGATAATATAATTAACGAAGTGATACGTTTAGTTCATCACGGTACAAGGTGGTTATAGGGAGGGAGTGAGGGTGGGAGTGAGGGTGGGAGGGAAGAAAAGGGGGGGAAAAGGGAGGGTGTTGGAATAGTTAATTAGTTGCATATATCAGTCATATAGATTTATATAGTTAGCAATCTTTATAACAAAAAACAATATTTGTTAAAAAAAATAAAATAAAAATAATTAAAAAAGAATATTTATATATAAATATTACAAAAATTAATAAATAAAAAATAACAATAAATAAAAAATAATAATAACAATAATTTAAAAAAGTAATAAAAATTTACATTCTATAGTTCATTGATACAGTTCATTAGTATAGAAGGGGAGAGAGGGGGTATAGGAAAGGGAGGGGGGTTAGGGTGGTTATAGGGAGGGGGAGGGAAAAAAGACAAATACAAGCAGTTCAAAGTTTGCAACGAAGATAGGAAACCAAGAGAAGGAAAGGTCATAAAAGGGAGAAAGAACAACACTACGAGGTACTTACACAGAGAGGAATTGAAACAGTACTAAGAGCTGAAGAGATATAAATAGTTTCATTGGACTGAACTCTAAATAATTTGAAAGGTTTATGATACAAGGAGAATAAAGAAGAATTGTATTAATAATATATATACATTGATTTGAAGAGAGTGGTTTAAACAGAATATCTTTGAAACAGCATATTAGGGAAAATATTGTGATAATAGCAACACCTTTTTAAATAACTTCCCTTTTTTTTCATTTTGAGACGGATTAATCAAAAAAACCGGTATTATAATGTATGCCTGCTTATAATTGGGAAAATTCAACTTGCAGTAGTAGTTTATACTTCAGACTATAAAATATAAGCCAAGTCGGAAAACATAGAGTGAGTCAACAACAATATAGTAAAACAAGAGTAGAACTCGAGTAATTACTACAATCTAGGATAGAAATGTGTTCTAAAATCAAAACTTTATCTTTCAATGTTAGAGGTTTGGGAAATCCTGTTAAAAGAAGGAGAGTGATTTCGAATTTAGCTCATACTAAAGCACAAATAATTTTCCTACAAGAGACCCACTTGCGGTATAATAATACTGATTCATTGAAAGCTAGGTGGCTACAAGCACAATACCATGCACCCGGTAATTCCAAATCAAGAGGAGTAGCCATCCTAATTGCAAAACATATACAATTTCAACAAACAAAAACTCTTAAAGACAAAAAAGGTAGATACATCTTTGTTAAAGGGAAAATAGGGGAACACAAACTTACACTAGCCTCGTTATATGCTCCCAATATACACCAATTAGACTTTATAGAGGAAGCATTGCAGAAATTAACTACATTTCAGGAAGGAGACTTAATAATCGGGTGTGACTTAAACTACATAATAAATCATCAATTAGACAAATCGAACTTCAATAACCAAAACACAAAAAATATACACAAAACAACAAAATTAGCAGCTATTTTAAAGAAATATCATTTAATAGACACTTGGAGACACTATCATGAAGGAGAGAAAGATTTTACATATCTTTCACAAAGACATAACACATATACAAGAATAGATTACATATTAAGCTCCAATACTATTATAGACAAGGTAGAGGAAATAGAAATTGGAAATAATACAATCTCAGACCATGCATGGGTAACAATGACACTCAACCTAGATGACAAGACACAGAAAAGCAATCAATGGTGCCTACCAAAGCACTTATTATTTAATCAATACGCAACTAAGGAAATTGGGAAAATAATAGAAACAGCTATTGCAGAAAACCTATCTAATGAAATTGGGGCGCACATACTTTGGGACACAATAAAAACAGTGACCAGAGGTCACATAATAGCTCTTACAGCAAAAATCAATCGAGAAAAACTGAAACAAAAGCAAGAGTTAATAAATAATATTAAGGCTCTAGAAATCAAACACAAGTCAACAGGTAGTAAAAAAACATATAGTGAGCTCCTAACGCAAAGGAAAATCTTAGAAACCTTGGAAAGTCATACAATATATAAACAGCTGCTGGCTGCTAAGCAGACACACTGGTCCAACTCTCCCAAAACTCTTCGCATTTTAGCATACAAAGTAAAACAAAGAAGGTCACAAAATAATATTAACAGAATTTATAACAGCAAAAATGTAATACAATATAAATCAGAATCAATCCTCAAGGTCTTCAAAGACTACTACACACAACTATATTCTTCAAATAATCCTGACCCAAAGAAAATAGCCTATTTTCTAATATCACTAAAAAGTCTCAAGAAATTAGAGGAAGTACACAGAACTCTTCTTGACAAACCCATCACCATACAAGAAACAATAAATGCAATAAAAAATGCTAAAAATAATAAAGCAACAGGACCGGATGGCTATCCGGCAGAATTTTATAAAAAATATACGAATCTATTAGCAATACACCTGACTAATTTGGCCAACTCAATTCTAGATATAGGTAAAATGCCTCCTACCTGGGAGAGAGCTGACATTATTGTGATTCACAAACAGGGAAAAGACCCTTTGAAATCAGCATCCTACCGTCCTATATCGTTGCTCAACCACGATTATAAAATTTTCACTTCCATCATAGTGAATCGTTTAAACACATTCATATCTAACTACATACATACAGATCAATCAGGATTCATACCAAAAAGAGACATTACAGATAACATTTATAAATCACTAAACCTTATAGATCATTGTACACACAACAGCATGGAAGCTATTTTGTTATCATTAGATGTCGAAAAAGCTTTCGATTCGGTAGAACTATCATACCTCTTAAAAACACTGTCATACATGGAATTTGGAGAAAATTTTTTAAATATAATTAGAGCAATTTATCATCAACCAATAGCAAATATTAAAGTAAATGCTATGCACTCAGAAAACATATATATAAAAAGAGGCACAAGACAAGGATGTCCCCTATCTCCCCTATTATTTGCTCTTGCCCTTGAACCCTTCGCGGCTGCCCTCAGAGAAAATGATCAAGTAAAGGGAATAAAGGTTAATTCCACAGAATTCAAAATTAGCTTGTTCGCAGACGATATGTTGTTATACATAACTGACCCATTAAATTCGCTGCCCTATCTCTCAACCCTACTTACAAATTTTGGAGCAATATCAGGATTAACAATTAACCAAACAAAATCTTATTACCTTGCCATTAATATCCATAGCAAAATGATCCAACAAATAAATAAATTATATAATTATCAGTGGTCTCCATCACACATAACTTATTTAGGTGTTAATATCTCTCCTAACCTAAATGAACTGGTAAAATTGAATCATCTTAAATTAACAAATCAAATTAAAACAGACATTACTAACTGGAATAAATTAAAACTCACGTGGTATGACAGATTTCATTTAATAAAGGCTTTTATACTACCAAAATTTCTCTATATGTTTAGAGCGATCCCTCTTACCATAAACAGATCGCTAATAGTACAATGGCAAATACTGATCAATAAATTCCTATGGCAAAACAAACATCCGAGAATTGCGTTTAATACTATAAGGAGGAAATCAATAAATGGAGGTTTCAACTATCCAGATTTATCACTATACCAATCAGCAGCAAGACTGGCCAACCTCTTGCAAATAACATCTAATTCAACTCTGCCGGATTGGATTAAGATTACGCAACCCTCTTTAAGGCATTATGACATCACAGACATAATTTGGAATAAACCAATTAATAGACCAAAAAATATTAAAAACGGTCTTGTGATATCGTCTATTTTAAAGACGTGGGACCAAATTAAGAGCAAATTAGTCCCAAAACTATCCAGATTTTCATCATTTATAAATCAAGAATGGTTCTCACCGGGGTGGGACCGGTCCCTCATTCTAACACTGCGACAGGCAAAAGTAACCAGACTAATTGACATCACCACACAGTCAGGACTATTAGAGAAGGTAGATATAGAGAGAAAACTAAAAAGTAAACTACAATGGTTTAGCTATCTACAACTTTTGCACATGACAGAGAAAATAAAACTAAGGAACATCATGAAAGAACCTCTGACAGAATTTGAACAAATTTTAAACTCCTCTTCACAACAAAAAAAAGGGATGATAGCTCGTCTATACAAAATACTATTAAACGCAACAGAGAACAAACAATTAAGTTGCCAAAATAGCTGGAGTAAGGACTGCTCGATTGAGAAATCCTCAGAGGCTTGGAATGAGGTATGGTCATCTGGCATATTTACCTCAAAAGTCATTGTAACAAAACTTCAAACATTCAAAGTGATACATAGATGGTACCTAACCCCCCAAAAGTTAGCATTATTATCTAATAAATCGTCCCCTAAATGTTGGAAAAATTGCGGTGAAAAGGGAACCTTTGCCCACTGTTGGTGGGAATGTAAAAAAATTAGACAATTTTGGGAGGAGATATTAATGAAAATTAAAGACATTACTAATTATGAACTTCCTTTTGACCCGAAAATGATTTTTCTAGACCTATGGGGAAATTTGCACATCCCTAAAATCAGAAAGGAACTCATTGCATCACTCTTTATTGCAGCTAAGAGTACTATTGCAACAGTCTGGAAATCAAAGAGACTACCAACAATTGAGACTTGGTTCTCCAAAGTTTGGAATCACTTTATTTTAGAAAAAATAAGCAACGATATACAAAATGCAGAGCGTTTCACAGAAAATACTGGTTTTATTGATAAATGGCTCCCTTTCTTGGAATATATAGAAGAACACAATTTGCAGCCCAACTCAAAAATTTTCCAAGTTATAACAAACAATGGTTACCTCTCGTTCTACTAAACTAACTGTATATTTGAGTTATCATAAAGAGATATTATTGTTAATTCTCAAGAACACAAGGTTAATAATGTATTGTAAACTAAACTTTTGATCTGACTTGAAATGATGTTTATGATTGTAAGTTATATGTTGCAACAAAATTCAATAAAAATTTATAAAAAAAAAAGAAGTAAATGATTTTAAAAGCTAAACTCGTGTGCTGACTCTCTATTGATTCAAGATCCATTGCACCTCTGAAGAAAAGCTATTTTTTAACCTTTTTCCCCAACCAAGTGGACCAGTTGAAGTAATTATTAAGGTGAAAAAGATGCTAGCGATTCGTGTATATTGTTCTTTGAATAACAGCAGTATGGTATGGCTTTGGATAGGCAATATGAGATCATTAACTCTCAAAAAAGGCAAACCTTATGAGTTATATCATCCTGCTTTCAGATAATACTGCCAGACATTGCTGCATCTCAAAATAGTCTAGGAGACTCAAAGTTATCTCAGAAGTCTCAGTCAACTTGAGAGGAACAATCCTTACTGAAACTACTCCTTTTTAGCTCTCCAGAGAGCCAGCTAAAAAGAAGAAAGCAAACAAACAAAGTAACTGCAGACAAAATATCTCCTTTTCAAGTACAACATAATTCTCTCTCTCATTGTCTCACAGCAAACATGAGAAGGGGGTGGGAGTAGAAGACACTCTGTTGTGCCAGCCAGGAAAAAGGTGGGGAAATAGCTTCCAATGCTACAAAAAGAAACTTTTCAGCAACTTGAGGAAGCCAAGCAAGAAGTGAGAAGGAAAACAAAAGGGAAAAGGTGGGAAACTGCCTCCAGAGCTAAGAAAAAAACCCACTTCATAGAGCAAACTGTATCCCAGCAACACCAAGAGAAGCGGCAGAGTGGAAAACACTAAATCTTCACAGCTATTCTGCTGTGTCTGGAAAGAAATGGGCAGAAAGTCAGCTTCATGGCTGCAATAAAAGGGAGGAAAGTAGGGAAATTCTACTGTAGCAATGCGCAGAGCATACTTGCTGCAGAGGAACAAGTGTGGGGAAAAATACCTCTGCACTAGAACCTACAACTATATAGTCAAGCTTTTAAGGTTTCCTCAAAATCTGAAAATCCTTTAAAGAGTTATGATGACCTCGTCCAATCCTTAAGGCCACTTTCGGTAGGTGCTCGAGAGGGAAAACTGGTCAAGACCAATTTGTCATCTAAACCTTGGTTTGATCAAAGCTGTATTTGTGCTAAAAATGCTTTAATCTATGCCTATAAGCTAGCACTGAGAGCTGATGAAAAGACCAGAAAGGATGCATATCGTTCTCTTTCATTTTTAAAAAAGAAATATAAATCACTGGTTGCCCGCTGTAAGAAAGAACATACCAGAAAACTGTGGGCCAATATAATTGAAGTAGCTACGAGCAAAAACTCAGTGGTGTTCTGGAAACTAGTGTCAAACTGCGCCTCCACAGCCGCCTCCTCCTTGGCTTCCTGTATCCCCCCAGATAAATGGACTACTTTTTTCCAAAAAATGTATGATGATCCTATTCAACCCCCTCCTGCCCTAACAATAGAAAATCTGGCCAAATGCCCCACAGTTCATGCCGAAGAGGTAAAAGCTTATATTAGCCAGTTAAAGAATGCAAAATCCCCTGGGCTTGATGGAATATCTCCAGAATTACTAAAAACAAATAAGGACTGGTGGGCAACTTTCCTAGCCTCCCTATTTACTTATATTGATGAAACTGGCTACATCCCCAATGATTGGGGAATGGCTATAGTAGTCCCCTTCCATAAGAAGGGAAAGAAGGAGGATCCATCCAATTATAGGCCCATCAGCTTACTAAGCATTGTAAGCAAATTGTCTACAAAACATCTGCTGGAGAAATTTTCAGACTGGCTAGAACAGGAGGATATAATTGCTGATGAGCAAGCTGGGTTTAGAGCTGGCAGGTCAACAATAGATCACTGCCTAGTAATGCAACACCTTGTAGAGAAATATGCTACAGGAGACCAAGCATCACTTTACCGGGCATTTGTTGATTTAAAAGCAGCTTTTGACACAGTCTCTAGAAATAGACTTTGGAGGAAACTGCAGGCCTCCTCTATTGATAGGCGACTGCTGTTCCTTTTTGGGGCTATGCACAACCAAACTGCCCTGAGTAAGGTGCAGCCGAATTGGGCATTTGACTGACCCCATTCAAACTTACAGGCAGGTGTGCCTTCTAGCCCCCTTTCTGTTTATCTTCTACATCAACAATTTGGTAAACCTTTTGAATGACCCTGGATTGCACCCTCCCAAATTATCAAATAGGCACATTCACGTACTGCTCTATGCAGATGATGCTGTATTACTTTCTAGGACCCCCATAGGGCTGAAACGAGCCCTAAAAAAATTCTCCCAATTCTCTGATACTGAACACCTTCTAACTAATTACCAAAAAACTAAGATCCTGGCTTTCAATAAAAATCCAAAGATCAGACGATGGGAGCTTCAGAGGCATCAGTTAGAACAAGTTACCAGCTTCAAATATTTGGGTGTAGTTTTGCAAGCCTCAGGTACCAAAATAACAGATAGCAGCTTCATTGCTGATGTGGGAGAAAAAACAGCACACTGTATACTGAAATTCTATCGATCACAAGGGGGGCAGTATGTACCGGCTGCACTCAGATTGTTTAAAGCCAAACCATTGGTCCAATTAGTATACGGATCATTCTTAGGGCTGCCATCCTCCTCTTTCTCTCAACTTGAGAGAGTGCAGTCCAAATTCCTTAGAGCCCTATTACAAGTGCCCAAATGCATGCCTAACTCATGGGTTAGACTGGAAACAGGAATGTTAAGGGTAGAGGCCAGAATCACCATCCTTTCAATTTTCAAATGGCTGTCAGGATGTCTAAACCCGCAAGGTCTGCTCCCTCTGTTATTCCAAGACAAATTTCAATCTAATTGGCAAAAGGCGACTCTGAAATCCCTGGGAAAATTAGGTCTTTCCCCTCAAAGTTTGCTAGTCATGGGGTTAGACCGAGCAAAATCACCCATTAAGCAGAGAGCGACAGACATTGAAAGACAAACAGATTTACTTAGAGCACCAGGTTTTATTTCTTCAGATACTACTAAATATATTGCCGCTCCTGCAGCCTACTTTTACTTTCTTGAATCCAGTAACTTCAGAAGGGCTAGAAGTTCAACTCTACCCTCTGCTGTTCTGGAAGGAAAGTTTAAAGCTGTCCATTACTCTCTTAGGCTTTGCTCCTATCCCCTAAGAGAAATTGACTCAATGGAGCACATCTTCTTTAACTGCCCAAGTCATAGTAAAATTAGAGCGGAAACCATCAGTCCATTAGTAGAAAGATGCCCTGGAAGTTCAAATAAAATCAAACTTGATTATCTTTTGTCTGTTCGGAATCACCAGACAACACATCAAGTAGCAAGATTCTGTGGCCAGGTCTACAAGCAACGTAAATCGCATAAGGCAGACTGAATGTATTTTAACCTTTTAAACAACTAATTTATGATGATCTTATTTTTTTACTCTTATATTTATTCATCGTTCTTCCCCTGTATCCAGTCTCGACTGTTTTTAAACTGATTTGCAAATGGTTTTATATGTACTGGTCACAGACTGTAATAATAAACTTGACTTGACCACCTCTGCACTAAGAACAGCAGAAATACCTGAACCTACTTCATGGGGTGAATTATCCTAGCTACCACCAGAAGAAGCTGAGAAATGGAGAAAAGCGGAGGGTGTGGTGTCAGTGTTGAAGAGAATGATAGCACATTGAAAGTGCTCCGTCTCTCCCATGCCTGAAATTTAAGATTTATGTTGGAAGGGCAAAATAAAAATATTTACCCTTCCAACGTAAAGATACACTAAGAGATCCGAAATGCAGATTCATATTTATTAAAGGCACTACAGAAAACCAAACTTACACATTTGGCTAAATTTATGCCCCAAGCTGTAGGCTGGAGTAGGCATGCCACACAGCCTCCATTAATTGCTCTTTACATTTCTACATTCCTGATCTCCTGGTCAGTTGGCATGCCACACAGGAAGACTCAGGGAGTAGTTTAAATGTGTAACATTAAGTCTCTCACCATTCACAGAGCACAATACTCCCATACGCTCTAAGTAACATTCTCCTATGCTCAGAGGCTCATGATGTACCTTTCTTTCCGTCATGCTTCCTAGATAAGACAAAAGTCTGAACACAGCATATCTTGCTTAGTTGGCTGAGAATGGAATGTGTAACTTGCAACTGTTGTAATAGCCATATTTGGGCATCCGGGAGTTCCTGAATACAAGTGAATAAAACTCTCGCCTCCATGTTGGAGGGACAGACTTTGCATCCAGACCCTGTCTCGTGTCGTTACTACATCTGGCGCCTGAACAGCCAGGGACCCTCCCCCATCTACCAGCGCCTGGAATAGGCCCCATATTGAGTGCACTCCCCTTCTTCAACTGGTAAGTATGGGTACATCCTTGACGCATCCTCAGCGAAGGCATGCGGAAGAATTATGTTTTTTAGTCAAGAAGTCTGGCAGGCCCAGCACTTCAGCTCAGATAGCAAGTCTCATTCAACATCTTCACCTCCATTGCCCGGCATATCCGGAAGGAGGTTCCTTGAACCTACGGGACTGGGAGAAAGTAGGGAGAATTTTGCACATGGAGCCACGAGCTCCAGTAGAATTGCTACAAACTTGGCACCAATGTCGCTATGCTGTGGAGTGCTTTAACTCACCTTCAAAACCTCCAGCAGCTTCCCTTCTAAATGTCCCCCCTTCATCTTCCCCCTGCTATCTCTTGCCTCCTTTGGCATCTGCTGCTATTTCAGCTCAATTATCTAAGGAATGTCCACCAAAGTATGCTGAGGTGCAGTTGCTTCCTCCAGCACCACTCAGCTTTCTCTCTTCTCCACAACCTTCTGCACCCCCCAGTCAAGATTTCAATCCTCCACCTTCTGCTGAAAAAATCTCAGCAAGTCTTGTGAGGGAGGTACAGGAACAAGATAGCCTCCAGGCTGCTCTAGCCGAGGCTCCCACTGAAAGCATTCCAGAATCAACAGAAATGCTGTCAGTGAGCTCAGTGCATTTCACGGGGAATGCGGATGCTGCAGAATTAACTGAAATGGCTAAATCTGAGGATGTGGCAGAATTAACTGAGATGCTTGCTAACTGCCCAGTTCATTTAACAAATCAAGTTACTGACCAGAGCCACCAGACTGTGGAATATCAGCCTCTTTCTTATACTGTTCTTACTGAGTTGAGAAAAACCACAGAGCTCTATCCAGATTTTATCCAGCAACAAGTTAATAACACTGGCTCTCAAGAAAAGTTGCTCCTTAACTTGGCTAAAGAGAATGCTACTTTTGAGTACCGAAGGGTTATTGCAGGTCTGGGAAAAACCCCAGACTTGGCAGACATGGTTAGACCTTGCCAAGAGATAGAAAATTCCTTTCATCAAGACTTTTTGCTTGCTGCCGCTCTCTCAGGGAGAATGTCAGGATCCTGGGGGGGGGGGGGGGAGGTGTAAAACCAAGCCCGACCAGCCCGACTGGAAATGGAAACCCCCCCACAATTGTAGCTTTACAACAGCTTCTGGGTACTCTAAATTGGGTCAATCTCTCTTTTGCTCTTCCTACCAGAAGACTTCTGTTCTCTTCACTGACCACTGCAAGAAACATCCAAGTGATGTTATTCAAGTCTTACAATCAGTTAATGGCATTCTGGCTCAGCAGAGTGTCAATCAGATTCCTTCCATGAATTCAGGATTTTCCTTGTGCATTTTTCCTACCACTCAGACTCCTACAGGAGTTTTAGCAATTTCTCAAGAGTCTCTCCAACCTTATGGCTTCGTTGTAGCTCCCGAAACGGTGCAAATTGTGAAGCCCATCACTCCTTTGCTGCTCTGATAATTCCTTGTTCAAAGTTCCCATCTCCGCTCACCCTCGTTGCTTTGCAGCAACTCCTAGGCAACCTTAATTGGGTACAACCTTATTTTTCTTTATCTATCAGTATGTTGAGTCCAATGTTTTCCTTGCTTCCTACCACGAAACATCCCAGCAATCTTATCACTGCTCCCCTGCCAACCCAGGCAGCCTTTACAACAAGTACAAGAGATTTTAGCTCAGCAGTGTGCTAACAAAATCCCTGTGGGGCTTGATGGCCTTCATCTTCTGGGAATATCATGGGAATGTCTTTCTTGTAAAATGATTGTATATCTCTCTCATGGCTCACAAAAATGTTCATGCCACGGCTGATCTCTGTGCTATGGCACGAGAGCATGCTATTACGCACTCTAGTTATGTTTTGCTATTCATAACTGTTTTTTCTAAAAAAATGATTTCACTCACCTCCTGTGTAATTCTGTGCAAGTTTCAGACTGTTCTTGCAAACTTTGTGGGAGATGTCTTTTTTCAGTTACCTAAAGATAATAGTTTCTCTCTCCTACAATCAAGTGCCTGTTTTCCTAAGCCGCTGCACGCCGCAGCCGGCACAGTTTTTTTTTTCTAACAGTAGCCGCTCCAAAGAAGTTATGTTTTTCAGACCGAAGGTCACTGAATTACTAAAAGTTCTCTTCAAGCTCATCTCTAATTCACACTATGTTTATAAACTAATCAGCTGTCTTCCTGATGCTTATTTAGCACCCCTTTCAATTCTAATCTTATAGCTGTTTCTACACTCCTTCTTTCACTGTTACATTCTATCTTAAAAATCTTCTGCCTTGAAGGATCAACAGAGATCCTGGTATCAAAGTACACAGAGCCTAAGAAATTTTCTGAAAGCTCTCAAGTCATCTGCCTCAAAAAAAAACTTCTCTAGTTTGATTGGTTGTCTGTTCTTAATTATTCACAATATTTCTAGTCTGTCTTTCTCACTGAGACTCCAAGTGAATTACAGCTTGGGTCTGTAAGTTCTCCTTAAAATCTTAAATCTCTAAAGCAGCTCTTCCTTCCTCTCTTAAAGTCTCAAAAGGTTACTGCTTTGAAGCATAAGGGTTATGCATGCATTCTTCCAACCAAATACTAACTAGAGCTAACCCTGCCTAGTTTTAAGAATTAGCAAGTGTTTACTTTCAGTCAAAAGAAATAAAAGTTCAACTGTTTGTGTTACTTATTTGCATGTAATCACTTAAGTTTTCTAGTGAGGATTCCCACCATGGAAAGGGGAGTCTCTATTCTTCATGAAATAGACTTAGAATTCTCTATTAGACCACTCCTCAGAGGAGAAAAACTGCATTTCATGTTCTTTCCCATCTCCTGGGATATAACACTGACAGTTACTCTGGGATATCACAAAATTAAATGTTTATTTTTCAAGAAGCATATTGGTTTCATAAAAGTAGTTCTTAGTTCTTAAAGTTACTACATCCAAACTCATTCACACACATCACTTATAAGGTTTTACACACAGCTATCCTCTCTGACTCTTATTCACAGATAACATTTCTCTCATCACCACTTCAACATATTCAGGCAGCGCACAGCCAGCCTGCTTTCTTCTCACCCCCCTCTCCCCCTCACTTCCACAAACAAAGCTAAGTTAGTGAACATTCCTGAGGTGGGAGATGCTTGACTCTCAGCTTGCCAGCCACTGTTTCCAAGCGGCTCAGAAATTGTTCTTACTCAAAAAATCCCTTACAATTCTACAGATCAGGTGATTGTAAAACATGCCAATCGCTCTATTAAAAACCCTCCTCTCTAAACAAATAAAACAAGGGGGGAGGAGGGGCCCAACTCCCAATGCTGGGAATGACTATGCAGCAAATTCATAAATGTTTATTCACGTATAATCAGCTTAATTTTTCGCAGCCATATGCTGCTGCCTCCCCAAATACCTCTGCCACTGATAGACATTTCTGGCAGAAACCACAGTTACTCACTCTGCAGGTGTACTATCGAAGCCTGACAGATAAGACCTGGCAGGGGCCAGCCCCCTGTTAACGTGGGGAAAAGGGTGTGTTTCTGTTTTATCATCCACAGGTCCTTTGTGGGTCCCTACCAAGTGTATCCAGCCAGCTCATGGTATCGTGGCGATCAACCAGAGATGGAAAAAGCTTCAGACTGCCAACTTATTCCTTGTGTGCCATGCTGTTTTCTTCCTTGCAACTTAATGTCTCACCTTTTGCCTTGAGGAGTCTGCTGATTAATTGCTCCTCTGTTGAAAAGTGCTATGCTAGATTCCAGCTGTGACTCTACAGTGAATCTCCTAAGTGATGAGAGGCCTTGTTCCTTGCAGCCTCTCTATGTTGGTCTTCTAGTGCTCACCATTGTGAACCATCAAACTCTTAGCAAAATAGCTTGCAGCCTGACTAAGACAATGAATGCAACTTCTATTGTAATTGCTACCCTAAATGCTGAACTCATAGAGCTCAGACGTGCTGCTTTGGACAATCATGCTGCCCTCTTTGTGGACATTACTGCAAATTCTACACTCATTCTGTGTGTGCTTCTCTGTTCTTTGCCAATGACTGTACACACAGACACCCAGCCTCTGCAGGACTATATTCAATACAATTTGTGGAAACGGCTTGCTGCACAAATGAACAGTTCCAACTTTTGTTTACAGCAAACGAATGACATGAACTTATTACTAGTTTCTTGCATTATTCCTGTGTGTACCCTTATTGCCTTGCTTTTGAATGATACATCTTTAAACAGTAGTAACATGAAATATACTCAAATGTATGATTGGGGTCCAACTGTGCCCTGACTTCCATTGTTTGCAATGTCTCTTTACACTCCTTATGTAGTTTCCAATTCATCACAAAATCAAACTGTCTGTGCTCAAATAGTGAACAAATCCAAATCCAAACCTCACTGTCTTTCTGTATGACCAAATGTTCTTAATTGTTCAAAAACAGAAAATGTTTCTTTTGCATTTGCATTTATCCAATTACCCGAAGGTTGGTTCTTTACCTGTGTCTCAAGAACTTTTAATTACATACCTGCTAATTTGTCTGACTCTCTCTGCTGTTTAAGTTGTTTAGCTATTGCTTTACCTTCCAAAGCCATGTTTACTGCTTCTTGTGAATGTCACTCAGTTACTCTTAATGCTACATGCTCTGAAGAAACTTTTCTCATTAATAAAGCTAAAACTGTTGTTTTAGGAGCCTCTCATATAGGGATTTCAACCCTTGCTATACTTAATGCTAACAATTTAAGGTACTTAGCTTGCAACTTAGCAAAAACTATTAATGCCACCTCTGTAGCTTTAACAGCACTAAATTCTGAGCAACAAGAACTTCACAATGCTGTTTTAGACAATAGAGCTGCTATTAACTGTGAATCTGTAAAGAATATGTGTTGTTTTAATTTGTCTGATAATTCAAAAACTGTAAGCAAGCAACTGCAACAACTATCTCACTTACAATCTTCCATAAAAGATGATGTTTTACCCTCCTGGTGGAAAGCTCTTTGGAGCTGGTTGCCAGGTGACCTCTTTAATACCATTGTACAGTATGGTGCATATGCTCTAATAGTGCTTATGAATGATAGTGCTTTTGAATGATACATCTTTAAACAGTAGTAACATGAAATATACTCAAATGTATGATTGGGGTCCAACTGTGCCCTGACTTCCATTGTTTGCAATGTCTCTTTACACTCCTTATGTAGTTTCCAATTCATCACAAAATCAAACTGTCTGTGCTCAAATAGTGAACAAATCCAAATCCAAACCTCACTGTCTTTCTGTATGACCAAATGTTCTTAATTGTTCAAAAACAGAAAATGTTTCTTTTGCATTTGCATTTATCCAATTACCCGAAGGTTGGTTCTTTACCTGTGTCTCAAGAACTTTTAATTACATACCTGCTAATTTGTCTGACTCTCTCTGCTGTTTAAGTTGTTTAGCTATTGCTTTACCTTCCAAAGCCATGTTTACTGCTTCTTGTGAATGTCACTCAGTTACTCTTAATGCTACATGCTCTGAAGAAACTTTTCTCATTAATAAAGCTAAAACTGTTGTTTTAGGAGCCTCTCATATAGGGATTCCAACCCTTGCTATACTTAATGCTAACAATTTAAGGTACTTAGCTTGCAACTTAGCAAAAACTATTAATGCCACCTCTGTAGCTTTAACAGCACTAAATTCTGAGCAACAAGAACTTCACAATGCTGTTTTAGACAATAGAGCTGCTATTAACTGTGAATCTGTAAAGAATATGTGTTGTTTTAATTTGTCTGATAATTCAAAAACTGTAAGCAAGCAACTGCAACAACTATCTCACTTACAATCTTCCATAAAAGATGATGTTTTACCCTCCTGGTGGAAAGCTCTTTGGAGCTGGTTGCCAGGTGACCTCTTTAATACCATTGTACAGTATGGTGCATATGCTCTAATAGTGCTTATTGTAAGCTGTTGTTATATTCAATGCATTCCTTCCCTTATTGCTTTAGTAATTCCAAAACCACATCCTGCTGCATATTCAGTTACCACTTCAATATCTAGTTACCCAGCCTCTTGGTTTACATCCTCTGATGAGGATGAGGATGAGGAAGAATGCTCTTGGAATGATGCAGAGAACGGCCCTTTGTTGCCACTTTAATTAAATAAATAAAAACAGAGTGAAGTGTAGGCTGTAGTAGGCATGCCACACAGCCTCCATTAATTGCTCTTTACATTTCTACATTCCTGATCTCCTGGTCAGTTGGCATGCCACACGGGAAGACTCAGGGAGTAGTTTAAATGTGTAACATTAAGTCTCTCACCATTCACAGAGCACAATACTCCCATACGCTCTAAGTAACATTCTCCTATGCTCAGAGGCTCATGATGTACCTTTCTTTCCGTCATGCTTCCTAGATAAGACAAAAGTCTGAACACAGCATATCTTGCTTAGTTGGCTGAGAATGGAATGTGTAACTTGCAACTGTTGTAATAGCCATATTTGGGCATCCGGGAGTTCCTGAATACAAGTGAATAAAACTCTCGCCTCCATGTTGGAGGGACAGACTTTGCATCCAGACCCTGTCTCGTGTCATCACTACACCAAGCCTAGACAGCCTAATGAAATTCTAAAACAAAGTTCATTAGAATACACATGTATCACTTAGTATAATGTGCTCTAAACCATATGTTCATGACAAACCCACAGAAACAGCAGCAACATAATCTAAGAGTATAATGGAAAGCAACAAATAGAAACAGAAGGATTAAAAGTATCCTGCTCACTAGGTTGGAGGCAAGTTCTGACAACAACAGGGCCAACAACAAAGATTCTCAGGTCAAACTCCATGGTCAAGTAACAGATTCCAAAATCAAAGACTGTGACCCACCAAGGCTCAGGCAGCCAGAACCTAAGAGCTCACCAACAGCCATGTCCAGAATACCACAATTGTGACTAGCTAATCCCATGCTAGCTGCGGACTTATAAAGGGAGTTTCTCCTACAGGTGAGGCTGGGTTCATTAAGCTTCTTTCTCCAAGCTGGCTCATCTCTGCTACTCAGGAGGAGTAGATCACATCCTGTGCTGGCTCTCCTGACATTTCCTCAGCAGGGGGAAGGCCGTAGGCTGCCAGGCATGCGCTCCTGTGCTTGGTCCATGCCTCTGCCCTTACCCTCAGCCTTCGCTGCTCCTGGAGTTCTTTGGGAGACAGTGGCAGGTCTGGCAGCAGGCAGGTCCATGCTAAGGCCGCCTGGCTTGATGACACTGTGGTTGCCAACCCTCCTGGAGATCCCCACAAATTACAACTGATCTCCAAATGACAGATTTTAACATTCTCCAAGACACGGAGGCTTCTTAGGCTGGCCTATGTGGAATTATACCCCACATAGGTACTACCTGACAATTGATGTCAACCAACCTAGAGTTACAAATGACTGTCAAATGACAAGTTTAATTATCTCAAACAGAATGGTGGCTTTGGAGTGTGGCTCCTGTGGAATTATACCCCACTGAGGACCCTCCATATTATGATTGCCGTACCTGGAGATCTCCTTCCATTTCAGCTGAACTTCATATGTCCTATTTTACCTAAATTGGAGACAATGGTGGTATTGGGTATTGGCAACTGGGGTGTCTGAAGCACCTCCTTACAGTAGTTGCCAACTTGGGGTTTCAGAGGGCTTATATTTTCTCCACTTCCTTATTCAAAGCCATGTCTAATACAGGGTGCTTCGAGAGAGGACTCATTCGAGGACTTAGGTCCAGAACCAGAGACTGGATCAGCACCAGCACATGTCCTCTTGTAGGGGACAGTCTCTGCAGTTCAGGGGTGCGTGATTTGGAGTGATCCAAAGATCGTTTTGGGTTTCAGAGGGCTTATATTTTCACCACTTCCTTATTCAAAGTCATGTCTAATACAGGGTGCTTGGAGAGAGGCCACATTTGAGGACTTTGGTCCAGAACCAGAGACTGGATCAGCACCAGCACATGTCCTCTTGTAGGGGACAGTCTCTGGAGTTCAAAGGTGTATTATTTGGGGTGATCCAAAGATTGTTTTGGGTTTCAGAGGGCTTATATTTTACCCACTTCCTTATTCAAAGTCATGTCTAATACAGGGTGCTTCGAGGGAGGCCACATAGTAGGGCTTAGGTCCAGAACCAGAGACTGGATCAGCACGAGCACATGTCCTCTTGTAGGGGACAATCTCTGGAGTTCAGGGGTGTGTGATTTGGGGTGATCCAAAGTTTTTTTGGGTTTCAGAGGGCTTATATTTTTACCACTTCCTTATTCAAAGCCATGTCTAATACTGGGTGCTTGGAGAGAGGCCTCATTCGAGGACTTAGGTCCAGAACCAGAGACTGGATCAGCACCAGCACATGTCCTCTTGTAGGGGACAGTCTCTGCAGTTCAGGGGTGCGTGATTTGGAGTGATCCAAAGATTGTTTTGGGTTTTGGAGGGCTTATATTTTCCCCACTTCCATATTCAAAGCCATGTCTAATATCGGGTGCTTGAAAAGAGGCCACATTTGAGGCCTTAGGTCCAGAACCAGAGACTGGATGAGCACCAGCACATGGCCTCTTGTAGGGGACAGTCTCTGGAGTTCAAAGGTGTATTATTTGGGGTGATCCAAAGATTGTTTTAGGTTTCAGAGTGCTTATATTTTCACCACTTCCTTATTCAAAGCCATGTCTAATACAGGGTGCTTCGAGGGAGGCCACATAGTAGGGCTTAGGTCCAGAACCAGAGACTGGATCAGCACCAGCACATGTCCTCTTGTAGGGGACAATCTCAGGAGTTCAGGGGTGTGTGATTTGGGGTGATCCAAAGATTTTTTTGGGTTTCAGAGAGCTTATATTTTCACCACTTCCTTATTCAAAGCCATATCTAATACAGGGTGCTTGGAGGGGGGGCACATTCGAGGACTTAGGTCCAGAACCAGAGACTGGATCAGCACCAGCACATGTCCACTTGTAGGGGACAGTCTCTGGAGTTCAGGGGTGTGTGATTTGGGGTGATCCAAAGATTGTTTTGGGTTTCGGAAGGCTTATATTTTCACCACTTCCTTATTCAAAGCCATGTCTAATACTGGGTGCTTGGAGAGAGGCCACATTCGAGGACTTAGGTCCAGAACCAGAGACTGGATCAGCACCAGCACATGTCCTCTTGTAGGGGACAGTCTCTGCAGTTCAGGGGTGTGTGATTTGGGGTGATCCAAAGATTTTTTTGGGTTTCAGAGGGCTTATATTTTCACCGCTTCCTTATTCAAAGCCATGTCTAATACTGGGTGCTTGGAGAGAGGCCACATTCGAGGACTTAGGTCCAGAACCAGAGACTGAATCAGCACCAGCACATGTCCTCTTGTAGGGGACAGTCTCTGCAGTTCAGGGGTGTGTGATTTGGGGTGATCCAAATATTTTTTTGGGTTTCAGAGGGCTTATATTTTACCGCTTCCTTATTCAAAGCCATGTCTAATACTGGGTGCTTGGAGAGAGGCCACAATCGCGGCCTAGGTCCAGAACCAGAGACTGGATCAGCACCAGCACATGTACTCTTGTAGGGGACAGTCTCAGGAGTTCAGGGGTGTGTGATTTGGGGTGATCCAAAGATTGTTTTGGGTTTCAGAAGGCTTATATTTTCACCACTTCCGTATTCGAAGCCATGTCTAATACAGGGTGCTTGGAGAGAGGCCTCATTCGAGGACTTAGGTCCAGAAACAGAGACTGGATCAGCACCAGCACATGTCCTCTTGTAGGGGACAGTCTCTGCAGTTCAGGGGTGTGTGATTTGGGGTGATCCAAAGATTTTTTTGAGTTTCAGAGGGCTTATATTTTCCCCACTTCCATATTCAAAGCCATGTCTAATATCGGGTGCTTGAAAAGAGGCCACATTTGAGACCTTAGGTCCAGAACCAGAGACTGGATGAGCACCAGCACATGGCCTCTTGTAGGGGACAGTCTCTGGAGTTCAGGGGTGTGTGATTTGGGGTGATCCAAAGATTGTTTTGGGTTTCAGAGGGCTTATATTTTCACCACTTCCTTATTCGAAGCCATGTCTAATACAGGGTGCTTGGAGGGAGGCCACTATCGAGGACTTAGGTCCAGAACCAGAGACTGGATCAGCACCAGCACATGTCCTCTTGTAGGGGATAGTCTCTGCAGTTCAGGGGTGTGTGATTTGGGGTGATCCAAAGATTGTTTTGGGTTTCAGAGGGCTTATATTTTCTCCACTTCCTTATTCAAAGCCATGTCTAATACAGGGTGCTTCGAGAGAGGCCTCATTCGAGGACTTAGGTCCAGAACCAGAGACTGGATCAGCACCAGCACATATCCTCTTGTAGGGGACAGTCTTTGCAGTTCAGGGGTTCGTGATTTGGAGTGATCCAAAGATCGTTTTGGGTTTCAGAGGGCTTATATTTTCACCACTTCCTTATTCAAAGCCATATCTAATACAGGGTGCTTGGAGGGGGGGCACATTCGAGGACTTAGGTCCAGAACCGGAGACTGGATCAGCACCAGCACATGTCCTCTTGTAGGGGACAGTCTCTGGAGTTCAGGGGTGTGTGATTTGGGGTGATCCAAAGATTGTTTTGGGTTTCAGAGGGCTTATATTTTACCCACTTCCATATTCAAAGCCATGTCTAATAACGGGTGCTTGGAAAGAGGCCACATTTGAGGCCTTAGGTCCAGAACCAGAGACTGAATCAGCACCAGCACATGTCCTCTTGTAGGGGACAGTCTCTGGAGTTCAGGGTTGTATGATTTGGGGTGATCCAAAGATTGTTTTGGGTTTCAGAGTGCTTATATTTTCACCACTTCCTTATTCAAAGTCATGTCTAATACAGGGAGCTTCGAGGGAGGCCACATAGTAGGGCTTAGGTCCAGAACCAGAGACTGGATCAGCACCAGCACATGTCCTCTTGTAGGGGACAATCTCTGGAGTTCAGGGGTGTGTGATTTGGGGTGATCCAAAGTTTTTTTGGGCTTCAGAGAGCTTATATTACCACCACTTCCTTATTCAAAGCCATATCTAATACAGGGTGCTTGGAGGGGGGCCACATTCGAGGACTTAGGTCCACAACCAGAGACTGGATCAGCACCAGCACATGTCCTCTTGTAGGGGACAGTCTCAGGAGTTCAGGGGTGTGTGATTCGGGGTGATCCAAAGATTGTTTTGGGTTTCAGAGAGCTTATATTTTCACCACTTCCTTATTCAAAGCCATGTCTAATTTAGGGTGCTTGGGAAGAGGCCACATTGGAGGCCTTAGGTCCAGAACCAGAGACTGGATCAGTACCAGCACATGTCCTCTTGTAGGGGACAGTCTCTGCAGTTCAGGGGTGCGTGATTTGGAGTGATCCAAAGATTGTTTTGGGTTTCAGAGGGCTTATATTTTCACCACTTCCTTATTCAAAGCCATGTTTAATACAGGGTGCTTGGAGAGAGGCTACGTTTGAGGACTGAGGTCCAGAACGAGAGACTGGATCAGCACCAGCACATGTTCTCTTGTAGGGGACAGTCTCAGGAGTTCAGGGGTGTGTGATTCGGGGTGATCCAAAGATTGTTTTGGGTTTCAGAGAGCTTATATTTTCACCACTTCCTTATTCAAAGCCATGTTTAATACAGGGTGCTTGGAGAGAGGCTACGTTTGAGGACTGAGGTCCACAACCAGAGACTGGATCAGCACCAGCACATGTCCTCATGTAGGGGACAGTCTCAGGAGTTCAGGGGTGTGTGATTCGGGGTGATCCAAAGATTGTTTTGGGTTTCAGAGAGCTTATATTTTCACCACTTCCTTATTCAAAGCCATGTCTAATACTGGGTGCTTGGAGAGAGGCCTCATTCGAGGACTTAGGCCCAGAACCAGAGACTGGATCAGCACCAGCACATGTCCTCTTGTAGGGGACAGTCTCAGGAGTTCAGGGGTGTGTGATTCGGGGTGATCCAAAGATTGTTTTGGGTTTCAGATGGCTTATATTTTCACCACTTCCGTATTCAAAGTCATGTCTAATACAGGGTGCTTGGAGAGAGGCCACATTTGAGGACTTTGGTCCAGAACCAGAGACTGGATCAGCACCAGCACATGTCCTCTTGTAGGGGACAGTCTCTGGAGTTCAAAGGTGTATTATTTGGGGTGATCCAAAGATTGTTTTGGGTTTCAGAGGGCTTATATTTTACCCACTTCCTTATTCAAAGTCATGTCTAATACAGGGTGCTTCGAGGGAGGCCACATAGTAGGGCTTAGGTCCAGAACCAGAGACTGGATCAGCACGAGCACATGTCCTCTTGTAGGGGACAATCTCTGGAGTTCAGGGGTGTGTGATTTGGGGTGATCCAAAGTTTTTTTGGGTTTCAGAGGGCTTATATTTTTACCACTTCCTTATTCAAAGCCATGTCTAATACTGGGTGCTTGGAGAGAGGCCTCATTCGAGGACTTAGGTCCAGAACCAGAGACTGGATCAGCACCAGCACATGTCCTCTTGTAGGGGACAGTCTCTGCAGTTCAGGGGTGCGTGATTTGGAGTGATCCAAAGATTGTTTTGGGTTTTGGAGGGCTTATATTTTCCCCACTTCCATATTCAAAGCCATGTCTAATATCGGGTGCTTGAAAAGAGGCCACATTTGAGGCCTTAGGTCCAGAACCAGAGACTGGATGAGCACCAGCACATGGCCTCTTGTAGGGGACAGTCTCTGGAGTTCAAAGGTGTATTATTTGGGGTGATCCAAAGATTGTTTTAGGTTTCAGAGTGCTTATATTTTCACCACTTCCTTATTCAAAGCCATGTCTAATACAGGGTGCTTCGAGGGAGGCCACATAGTAGGGCTTAGGTCCAGAACCAGAGACTGGATCAGCACCAGCACATGTCCTCTTGTAGGGGACAATCTCAGGAGTTCAGGGGTGTGTGATTTGGGGTGATCCAAAGATTTTTTTGGGTTTCAGAGAGCTTATATTTTCACCACTTCCTTATTCAAAGCCATATCTAATACAGGGTGCTTGGAGGGGGGGCACATTCGAGGACTTAGGTCCAGAACCAGAGACTGGATCAGCACCAGCACATGTCCACTTGTAGGGGACAGTCTCTGGAGTTCAGGGGTGTGTGATTTGGGGTGATCCAAAGATTGTTTTGGGTTTCGGAAGGCTTATATTTTCACCACTTCCTTATTCAAAGCCATGTCTAATACTGGGTGCTTGGAGAGAGGCCACATTCGAGGACTTAGGTCCAGAACCAGAGACTGGATCAGCACCAGCACATGTCCTCTTGTAGGGGACAGTCTCTGCAGTTCAGGGGTGTGTGATTTGGGGTGATCCAAAGATTTTTTTGGGTTTCAGAGGGCTTATATTTTCACCGCTTCCTTATTCAAAGCCATGTCTAATACTGGGTGCTTGGAGAGAGGCCACATTCGAGGACTTAGGTCCAGAACCAGAGACTGAATCAGCACCAGCACATGTCCTCTTGTAGGGGACAGTCTCTGCAGTTCAGGGGTGTGTGATTTGGGGTGATCCAAATATTTTTTTGGGTTTCAGAGGGCTTATATTTTACCGCTTCCTTATTCAAAGCCATGTCTAATACTGGGTGCTTGGAGAGAGGCCACAATCGCGGCCTAGGTCCAGAACCAGAGACTGGATCAGCACCAGCACATGTACTCTTGTAGGGGACAGTCTCAGGAGTTCAGGGGTGTGTGATTTGGGGTGATCCAAAGATTGTTTTGGGTTTCAGAAGGCTTATATTTTCACCACTTCCGTATTCGAAGCCATGTCTAATACAGGGTGCTTGGAGAGAGGCCTCATTCGAGGACTTAGGTCCAGAAACAGAGACTGGATCAGCACCAGCACATGTCCTCTTGTAGGGGACAGTCTCTGCAGTTCAGGGGTGTGTGATTTGGGGTGATCCAAAGATTTTTTTGAGTTTCAGAGGGCTTATATTTTCCCCACTTCCATATTCAAAGCCATGTCTAATATCGGGTGCTTGAAAAGAGGCCACATTTGAGACCTTAGGTCCAGAACCAGAGACTGGATGAGCACCAGCACATGGCCTCTTGTAGGGGACAGTCTCTGGAGTTCAGGGGTGTGTGATTTGGGGTGATCCAAAGATTGTTTTGGGTTTCAGAGGGCTTATATTTTCACCACTTCCTTATTCGAAGCCATGTCTAATACAGGGTGCTTGGAGGGAGGCCACTATCGAGGACTTAGGTCCAGAACCAGAGACTGGATCAGCACCAGCACATGTCCTCTTGTAGGGGATAGTCTCTGCAGTTCAGGGGTGTGTGATTTGGGGTGATCCAAAGATTGTTTTGGGTTTCAGAGGGCTTATATTTTCTCCACTTCCTTATTCAAAGCCATGTCTAATACAGGGTGCTTCGAGAGAGGCCTCATTCGAGGACTTAGGTCCAGAACCAGAGACTGGATCAGCACCAGCACATATCCTCTTGTAGGGGACAGTCTTTGCAGTTCAGGGGTTCGTGATTTGGAGTGATCCAAAGATCGTTTTGGGTTTCAGAGGGCTTATATTTTCACCACTTCCTTATTCAAAGCCATATCTAATACAGGGTGCTTGGAGGGGGGGCACATTCGAGGACTTAGGTCCAGAACCGGAGACTGGATCAGCACCAGCACATGTCCTCTTGTAGGGGACAGTCTCTGGAGTTCAGGGGTGTGTGATTTGGGGTGATCCAAAGATTGTTTTGGGTTTCAGAGGGCTTATATTTTACCCACTTCCATATTCAAAGCCATGTCTAATAACGGGTGCTTGGAAAGAGGCCACATTTGAGGCCTTAGGTCCAGAACCAGAGACTGAATCAGCACCAGCACATGTCCTCTTGTAGGGGACAGTCTCTGGAGTTCAGGGTTGTATGATTTGGGGTGATCCAAAGATTGTTTTGGGTTTCAGAGTGCTTATATTTTCACCACTTCCTTATTCAAAGTCATGTCTAATACAGGGAGCTTCGAGGGAGGCCACATAGTAGGGCTTAGGTCCAGAACCAGAGACTGGATCAGCACCAGCACATGTCCTCTTGTAGGGGACAATCTCTGGAGTTCAGGGGTGTGTGATTTGGGGTGATCCAAAGTTTTTTTGGGCTTCAGAGAGCTTATATTACCACCACTTCCTTATTCAAAGCCATATCTAATACAGGGTGCTTGGAGGGGGGCCACATTCGAGGACTTAGGTCCACAACCAGAGACTGGATCAGCACCAGCACATGTCCTCTTGTAGGGGACAGTCTCAGGAGTTCAGGGGTGTGTGATTCGGGGTGATCCAAAGATTGTTTTGGGTTTCAGAGAGCTTATATTTTCACCACTTCCTTATTCAAAGCCATGTCTAATTTAGGGTGCTTGGGAAGAGGCCACATTGGAGGCCTTAGGTCCAGAACCAGAGACTGGATCAGTACCAGCACATGTCCTCTTGTAGGGGACAGTCTCTGCAGTTCAGGGGTGCGTGATTTGGAGTGATCCAAAGATTGTTTTGGGTTTCAGAGGGCTTATATTTTCACCACTTCCTTATTCAAAGCCATGTTTAATACAGGGTGCTTGGAGAGAGGCTACGTTTGAGGACTGAGGTCCAGAACGAGAGACTGGATCAGCACCAGCACATGTTCTCTTGTAGGGGACAGTCTCAGGAGTTCAGGGGTGTGTGATTCGGGGTGATCCAAAGATTGTTTTGGGTTTCAGAGAGCTTATATTTTCACCACTTCCTTATTCAAAGCCATGTTTAATACAGGGTGCTTGGAGAGAGGCTACGTTTGAGGACTGAGGTCCACAACCAGAGACTGGATCAGCACCAGCACATGTCCTCATGTAGGGGACAGTCTCAGGAGTTCAGGGGTGTGTGATTCGGGGTGATCCAAAGATTGTTTTGGGTTTCAGAGAGCTTATATTTTCACCACTTCCTTATTCAAAGCCATGTCTAATACTGGGTGCTTGGAGAGAGGCCTCATTCGAGGACTTAGGCCCAGAACCAGAGACTGGATCAGCACCAGCACATGTCCTCTTGTAGGGGACAGTCTCAGGAGTTCAGGGGTGTGTGATTCGGGGTGATCCAAAGATTGTTTTGGGTTTCAGATGGCTTATATTTTCACCACTTCCGTATTCAAAGCCATGTCTAATACAGGGTGCTTGGAGGGAGGCCACATTCGAGGACTTAGGTCCAGAATCAGATACTGGATCAGCACCAGCACATGTCCTCTTGTAGGGGACAGTCTCTGGAGTTCAGGGGTGTGTGATTTGGGGTGATCCAAAGATTGTTTTGGGTTTCAGAGAGCTTATATTTTCACCACTTCCTTATTCAAATCCATGTCTAATACAGGGTGCTTGGAGAGAGGCCACATAGTAGGGCTTAAGTCCAGAACCAGAGACTGGATCAGCACCAGCACATGTCCTCTTGTAGGGGACAGTCTCTGAAGTTCAGGGGTGTGTGATTTGGGGTGATCCAAAGATTGTTTTGGGTTTCAGAGGGCTTATGTTTTCCCCACTTCCATATTCAAAGCCATGTCTAATTTAGGGTGCTTGGGAAGAGGCCACATTGGAGGCCTTAGGTCCAGAACCAGAGACTGGATCAGTACCAGCACATGTCCTCTTATGGGGGTCAGTCTCTGGAGTTCAGATCTGTGTGATTTGGGGTGATCCAAAGATTATTTGGGGTTGCAGGGGGCTTATGTTTTCACCAGTTCCTTATTCAAAAAGATGTCTAATACTGGGTGCTTGGTGGCAGGCCACGTGCAAGGCCTTAGGTCTAGAACCAGAGACTGGATCATCATCAGCTCATGTCCTCTTGTGGGGTACAGTCTCTGGAGTTCGGATCTGTGTGATTTGGGGTAATCCAAAGATTGTTTTGGTTTCAGAGGGCTTATATTTTCACCACTTCCTTATTCGAAGCCATGTCTAATACAGGGTGCTTGGAGGGAGACCTCTATCGAGGACTTAGGTCCAGAACCAGAGACTGGATCAGCACCAGCACATGTCCTCTTGTAGGGGATAGTCTCTGCAGTTCAGGGGTGTGTGATTTGGGGTGATCCAAAGATTGTTTTGGGTTTCAGAGGGCTTATATTTTCTCCACTTCCTTATTCAAAGCCATGTCTAATACAGGGTGCTTCGAGAGAGGCCTCATTCGAGGACTTAGGTCCAGAACCAGAGACTGGATCAGCACCAGCACATATCCTCTTGTAGGGGACAGTCTTTGCAGTTCAGGGGTTCGTGATTTGGAGTGATCCAAAGATCGTTTTGGGTTTCAGAGGGCTTATATTTTCACCACTTCCTTATTCAAAGTCATGTCTAATACAGGGTGCTTGGAGAGAGGCCACATTTGAGGACTTTGGTCCAGAACCAGAGACTGGATCAGCACCAGCACATGTCCTCTTGTAGGGGACAGTCTCTGGAGGTCAGGGGTGTGTGATTTGGGGTGATCCAAAGATTGTTTTGGGTTTCAGAGGGCTTATATTTTACCCACTTCCTTATTCAAAGTCATGTCTAATACAGGGTGCTTCGAGGGAGGCCACATAGTAGGGCTTAGGTCCAGAACCAGAGACTGGATCAGCACGAGCACATGTCCTCTTGTAGGGGACAATCTCTGGAGTTCAGGGGTGTGTGATTTGCGGTGATCCAAAGTTTTTTTGGGTTTCAGAGAGCTTATATTACCACCACTTCCTTATTCAAAGCCATGTCTAATACAGGGTGCTTGGAGTGGGGCCACATTCGAGGACTTAGGTCCAGAACCAGAGACTGGATCAGCACCAGCACATGTCCTCTTGTAGGAGACAGTCTCTGGAATTCAGGGGTGTGTGATTTGGGGTGATCCAAAGATTGTTTTGGGTTTCAGAGGGCTTATATTTTTACCACTTCCTTATTCAAAGCCATGTCTAATACTGGGTGCTTGGAGAGAGGCCTCATTCGAGGACTTAGGTCCAGAACCAGAGACTGGATCAGCACCAGCACATGTCCTCTTGTAGGGGACAGTCTCTGCAGTTCAGGGGTGCATGATTTGGAGTGATCCAAAGATTGTTTTGGGTTTCAGAGGGCTTATATTTTCCCCACTTCCATATTCAAAGCCATGTCTAATATCGGGTGCTTGAAAAGAGGCCACATTTGAGACCTTAGGTCCAGAACCAGAGACTGGATGAGCACCAGCACATGGCCTCTTGTAGGGGACAGTCTCTGGAGTTCAAAGGTGTATTATTTGGGGTGATCCAAAGATTGTTTTAGGTTTCAGAGTGCTTATATTTTCACCACTTCCTTATTCAAAGCCATGTCTAATACAGGTTGCTTCGAGGGAGGCCACATAGTCGGGCTTAGGTCCAGAACCAGAGACTGGATCAGCACCAGCACATGTCCTCTTGTAGGGGACAATCTCAGGAGTTCAGGGGTGTGTGATTTGGGGTGATCCAAAGATTTTTTTGGGTTTCAGAGAGCTTATATTTTCACCACTTCCTTATTCAAAGCCATATCTAATACAGGGTGCTTGGAGGGGGGGCACATTCGAGGACTTAGGTCCAGAACCAGAGACTGGATCAGCACCAGCACATGTCCACTTGTAGGGGACAGTCTCTGGAGTTCAGGGGTGTGTGATTTGGGGTGATCCAAAGATTGTTTTGGGTTTCGGAAGGCTTATATTTTTACCACTTCCTTATTCAAAGCCATGTCTAATACTGGGTGCTTGGAGAGAGGCCACATTCGAGGACTTAGGTCCAGAACCAGAGACTGGATCAGCACCAGCACATGTCCTCTTGTAGGGGATAGTCTCTGGAGTTCAGGGGTGTGTGATTTGGGGTGATCCAAAGATTGTTTTGGGTTTCAGAGGGCTTATATATTCTCCACTTCCTTATTCAAAGCCATGTCTAATACAGGGTGCTTCGAGAGAGGCCTCATTCGAGGACTTAGGTCCAGAACCAGAGACTGGATCAGCACCAGCACATGCCCTCTTGTAGGGGACAGTCTCTGGAGTTCAAAGGTGTATTATTTGGGGTGATCCAAAGATTGTTTTAGGTTTCAGAGTGCTTATATTTTCACCACTTCCTTATTCAAAGCCATGTCTAATACAGGGTGCTTCGAGGGAGGCCACATAGTAGGGCTTAGGTCCAGAACCAGAGACTGGATCAGCACCAGCACATGTCCTCTTGTAGGGGACAATCTCAGGAGTTCAGGGGTGTGTGATTTGGGGTGATCCAAAGATTTTTTTGGGTTTCAGAGAGCTTATATTTTCACCACTTCCTTATTCAAAGCCATATCTAATACAGGGTGCTTGGAGGGGGGGCACATTCGAGGACTTAGGTCCAGAACCAGAGACTGGATCAGCACCAGCACATGTCCACTTGTAGGGGACAGTCTCTGGAGTTCAGGGGTGTGTGATTTGGGGTGATCCAAAGATTGTTTTGGGTTTCGGAAGGCTTATATTTTCACCACTTCCTTATTCAAAGCCATGTCTAATACTGGGTGCTTGGAGAGAGGCCACATTCGAGGACTTAGGTCCAGAACCAGAGACTGGATCAGCACCAGCACATGTCCTCTTGTAGGGGACAGTCTCTGCAGTTCAGGGGTTCGTGATTTGGAGTGATCCAAAGATCGTTTTGGGTTTCAGAGGGCTTATATTTTCACCACTTCCTTATTCAAAGTCATGTCTAATACTGGGTGCTTGGAGAGAGGCCACATTTGAGGACTTTGGTCCAGAACCAGAGACTGGATCAGCACCAGCACATGTCCTCTTGTAGGGGACAGTCTCTGGAGTACAGGGGTGTGTGATTTGGGGTGATCCAAAAATTGTTTTGGGTTTCAGAGGGCTTATATTTTACCCACTTCCTTATTCAAAGTCATGTCTAATACAGGGTGCTTCGAGGGAGGCCACATAGTAGGGCTTAGGTCCAGAACCAGAGACTGGATCAGCACGAGCACATGTCCTCTTGTAGGGGACAATCTCTGGAGTTCAGGGGTGTGTGATTTGCGGTGATCCAAAGTTTTTTTGGGTTTCAGAGAGCTTATATTACCACCACTTCCTTATTCAAAGCCATATCTAATACAGGGTGCTTGGAGGGGGGCCACATTCGAGGACTTAGGTCCAGAACCAGAGACTGGATCAGTACCAGCACATGTCCTCTTATGGGGGTCAGTCTCTGGAGTTCAGATCTGTGTGATTTGGGGTGATCCAAAGATTATTTGGGGTTGCAGGGGGCTTATGTTTTCACCAGTTCCTTATTCAAAAAGATGTCTAATACTGGGTGCTTGGTGGCAGGCCACGTGCAAGGCCTTAGGTCTAGAACCAGAGACTGGATCATCATCAGCTCATGTCCTCTTGTGGGGTACAGTCTCTGGAGTTCGGATCTGTGTGATTTGGGGTGATCCAAAGATTGTTTTGGTTTCAGAGGGCTTATATTTTCACCACTTCCTTATTCGAAGCCATGTCTAATACAGGGTGCTTGGAGGGAGGCCACTATCGAGGACTTAGGTCCAGAACCAGAGACTGGATCAGCACCAGCACATGTCCTCTTGTAGGGGATAGTCTCTGCAGTTCAGGGGTGTGTGATTTGGGGTGATCCAAAGATTGTTTTGGGTTTCAGAGGGCTTATATTTTCTCCACTTCCTTATTCAAAGCCATGTCTAATACAGGGTGCTTCGAGAGAGGCCTCATTCGAGGACTTAGGTCCAGAACCAGAGACTGGATCAGCACCAGCACATATCCTCTTGTAGGGGACAGTCTTTGCAGTTCAGGGGTTCGTGATTTGGAGTGATCCAAAGATCGTTTTGGGTTTCAGAGGGCTTATATTTTCACCACTTCCTTATTCAAAGCCATATCTAATACAGGGTGCTTGGAGGGGGGGCACATTCGAGGACTTAGGTCCAGAACCAGAGACTGGATCAGCACCAGCACATGTCCACTTGTAGGGGACAGTCTCTGGAGTTCAGGGGTGTGTGATTTGGGGTGATCCAAAGATTGTTTTGGGTTTCGGAAGGCTTATATTTTCACCACTTCCTTATTCAAAGCCATGTCTAATACTGGGTGCTTGGAGAGAGGCCACATTCGAGGACTTAGGTCCAGAACCAGAGACTGGATCAGCACCAGCACATGTCCTCTTGTAGGGGACAGTCTCTGCAGTTCAGGGGTTCGTGATTTGGAGTGATCCAAAGATCGTTTTGGGTTTCAGAGGGCTTATATTTTCACCACTTCCTTATTCAAAGTCATGTCTAATACTGGGTGCTTGGAGAGAGGCCACATTTGAGGACTTTGGTCCAGAACCAGAGACTGGATCAGCACCAGCACATGTCCTCTTGTAGGGGACAGTCTCTGGAGTACAGGGGTGTGTGATTTGGGGTGATCCAAA
The DNA here is from genome assembly GCF_028583425.1 of Eublepharis macularius. NCBI lineage: Eukaryota > Metazoa > Chordata > Lepidosauria > Squamata > Eublepharidae > Eublepharis > Eublepharis macularius. Next base: position 95,409,386 of record NC_072797.1, on the reverse strand, counting down.
AATTGTTTTGGGTTTCAGAGGGCTTATATTTTACCCACTTCCTTATTCAAAGTCATGTCTAATACAGGGTGCTTCGAGGGAGGCCACATAGTAGGGCTTAGGTCCAGAACCAGAGACTGGATCAGCACGAGCACATGTCCTCTTGTAGGGGACAATCTCTGGAGTTCAGGGGTGTGTGATTTGCGGTGATCCAAAGTTTTTTTGGGTTTCAGAGAGCTTATATTACCACCACTTCCTTATTCAAAGCCATATCTAATACAGGGTGCTTGGAGGGGGGCCACATTCGAGGACTTAGGTCCAGAACCAGAGACTGGATCAGTACCAGCACATGTCCTCTTATGGGGGTCAGTCTCTGGAGTTCAGATCTGTGTGATTTGGGGTGATCCAAAGATTATTTGGGGTTGCAGGGGGCTTATGTTTTCACCAGTTCCTTATTCAAAAAGATGTCTAATACTGGGTGCTTGGTGGCAGGCCACGTGCAAGGCCTTAGGTCTAGAACCAGAGACTGGATCATCATCAGCTCATGTCCTCTTGTGGGGTACAGTCTCTGGAGTTCGGATCTGTATGATTTGGGGTGATCCAAAGATTGTTTTGGTTTCAGAGGGCTTATATTTTCACCACTTCCTTATTCGAAGCCATGTCTAATACAGGGTGCTTGGAGGGAGGCCACTATCGAGGACTTAGGTCCAGAACCAGAGACTGGATCAGCACCAGCACATGTCCTCTTGTAGGGGATAGTCTCTGCAGTTCAGGGGTGTGTGATTTGGGGTGATCCAAAGATTGTTTTGGGTTTCAGAGGGCTTATATTTTCTCCACTTCCTTATTCAAAGCCATGTCTAATACAGGGTGCTTCGAGAGAGGCCTCATTCGAGGACTTAGGTCCAGAACCAGAGACTGGATCAGCACCAGCACATATCCACTTGTAGGGGACAGTCTTTGCAGTTCAGGGGTTCGTGATTTGGAGTGATCCAAAGATCGTTTTGGGTTTCAGAGGGCTTATATTTTCACCACTTCCTTATTCAAAGCCATATCTAATACAGGGTGCTTGGAGGGGGGGCACATTCGAGGACTTAGGTCCAGAACCAGAGACTGGATCAGCACCAGCACATGTCCACTTGTAGGGGACAGTCTCTGGAGTTCAGGGGTGTGTGATTTGGGGTGATCCAAAGATTGTTTTGGGTTTCGGAAGGCTTATATTTTCACCACTTCCTTATTCAAAGCCATGTCTAATACTGGGTGCTTGGAGAGAGGCCACATTCGAGGACTTAGGTCCAGAACCAGAGACTGGATCAGCACCAGCACATGTCCTCTTGTAGGGGACAGTCTCTGCAGTTCAGGGGTGTGTGATTTGGGGTGATCCAAAGATTTTTTTGGGTTTCAGAGGGCTTATATTTTCACCACTTCCTTATTCGAAGCCATGTCTAATACAGGGTGCTTGGAGGGAGGCCACATTCGAGGACTTAGGTCCAGAACCAGAGACTGGATCAGCACCAGCACATGTCCTCTTGTAGGGGATAGTCTCTGCAGTTCAGGGGTGTGTGATTTGGGGTGATCCAAAGATTGTTTTGGGTTTCAGAGGGCTTATATATTCTCCACTTCCTTATTCAAAGCCATGTCTAATACAGGGTGCTTCGAGAGAGGCCTCATTCGAGGACTTAGGTCCAGAACCAGAGACTGGATCAGCACCAGCACATGCCCTCTTGTAGGGGACAGTCTCTGGAGTTCAAAGGTGTATTATTTGGGGTGATCCAAAGATTGTTTTAGGTTTCAGAGTGCTTATATTTTCACCACTTCCTTATTCAAAGCCATGTCTAATACAGGGTGCTTCGAGGGAGGCCACATAGTAGGGCTTAGGTCCAGAACCAGAGACTGGATCAGCACCAGCACATGTCCTCTTGTAGCGGACAATCTCAAGAGTTCAGGGGTGTGTGATTTGGGGTGATCCAAAGATTTTTTTGGGTTTCAGAGAGCTTATATTTTCACCACTTCCTTATTCAAAGCCATGTCTAATACTGGGTGCTTGGAGAGAGGCCACATTCGAGGACTTAGGTCCAGAACCAGAGACTGGATCAGCACCAGCACATGTCCTCTTGTAGGGGACAGTCTCTGCAGTTCAGGGGTGTGTGATTTGGGGTGATCCAAAGATTTTTTTGGGTTTCAGAGGGCTTATATTTTCACCACTTCCTTATTCGAAGCCATGTCTAATACAGGGTGCTTGGAGGGAGGCCACATTCGAGGACTTAGGTCCAGAACCAGAGACTGGATCAGCACCAGCACATGTCCACTTGTAGGGGACAGTCTCTGGAGTTCAGGGGTGTGTGATTTGGGGTGATCCAAAGATTGTTTTGGGTTTCGGAAGGCTTATATTTTCACCACTTCCTTATTCAAAGCCATGTCTAATACTGGGTGCTTGGAGAGAGGCCACATTCGAGGACTTAGGTCCAGAACCAGAGACTGGATCAGCACCAGCACATGTCCTCTTGTAGGGGACAGTCTCTGCAGTTCAGGGGTGTGTGATTTGGGGTGATCCAAAGATTTTTTTGGGTTTCAGAGGGCTTATATTTTCACCACTTCCTTATTCGAAGCCATGTCTAATACAGGGTGCTTGGAGGGAGGCCACATTCGAGGACTTAGGTCCAGAACCAGAGACTGGATCAGCACCAGCACAAGTCCTCTTGTAGGGGATAGTCTCTGCAGTTCAGGGGTGTGTGATTTGGGGTGATCCAAAGATTGTTTTGGGTTTCAGAGGGCTTATATTTTCTCCACTTCCTTATTCAAAGCCATGTCTAATACAGGGTGCTTCGAGAGAGGCCTCATTCGAGGACTTAGGTCCACAACCAGAGACTGGATCAGCACCAGCACATGCCCTCTTGTAGGGGACAGTCTCTGCAGTTCAGGGGTTCGTGATTTGGAGTGATCCAAAGATCGTTTTGGGTTTCAGAGGGCTTATATTTTCACCACTTCCTTATTCAAAGTCATGTCTAATACTGGGTGCTTGGAGAGAGGCCACATTTGAGGACTTTGGTCCAGAACCAGAGACTGGATCAGCACCAGCACATGTCCTCTTGTAGGGGACAGTCTCTGGAGTTCAGGGATGTGTGATTTGGGGTGATCCAAAGATTGTTTTGGGTTTCAGAGGGCTTATATTTTACCCACTTCCTTATTCAAAGTCATGTCTAATACAGGGTGCTTCGAGGGAGGCCACATAGTAGGGCTTAGGTCCAGAACCAGAGACTGGATCAGCACGAGCACATGTCCTCTTGTAGGGGACAATCTCTGGAGTTCAGGGGTGTGTGATTTGCGGTGATCCAAAGTTTTTTTGGGTTTCAGAGAGCTTATATTACCACCACTTCCTTATTCAAAGCCATATCTAATACAGGGTGCTTGGAGGGGGGCCACATTCGAGGACTTAGGTCCAGAACCAGAGACTGGATCAGCACCAGCACATGTCCTCTTGTAGGAGACAGTCTCTGGAATTCAGGGGTGTGTGATTTGGGGTGATCCAAAGATTGTTTTGGGTTTCAGAGGGCTTATATTTTTACCACTTCCTTATTCAAAGCCATGTCTAATACTGGGTGCTTGGAGAGAGGCCTCATTCGAGGACTTAGGTCCAGAACCAGAGACTGGATCAGCACCAGCACATGTCCTCTTGTAGGGGACAGTCTCTGCAGTTCAGGGGTGCATGATTTGGCGTGATCCAAAGATTGTTTTGGGTTTCAGAGGGCTTATATTTTCCCCACTTCCATATTCAAAGCCATGTCTAATATCGGGTGCTTGAAAAGAGGCCACATTTGAGACCTTAGGTCCAGAACCAGAGACTGGATGAGCACCAGCACATGGCCTCTTGTAGGGCACAGTCTCTGGAGTTCAAAGGTGTATTATTTGAGGTGATCCAAAGATTGTTTTGGGTTTCAGAGTGCTTATATTTTCACCACTTCCTTATTCAAAGCCATGTCTAATACAGGGTGCTTCGAGGGAGGCCACATAGTAGGGCTTAGGTCCAGAACCAGAGACTGGATCAGCACCAGCACATGTCCTCTTGTAGGGGACAATCTCAGGAGTTCAGGGGTGAGTGATTTGGGGTGATCCAAAGATTTTTTTGGGTTTCAGAGAGCTTATATTTTCACCACTTCCTTATTCAAAGCCATATCTAATACAGGGTGCTTGGAGGGGGGGCACATTCGAGGACTTAGGTCCAGAACCAGAGACTGGATCAGCACCAGCACATGTCCACTTGTAGGGGACAGTCTCTGGAGTTCAGGGGTGTGTGATTTGGGGTGATCCAAAGATTGTTTTGGGTTTCGGAAGGCTTATATTTTCACCACTTCCTTGTTCAAAGCCATGTCTAATACTGGGTGCTTGGAGAGAGGCCACATTCGAGGACTTAGGTCCAGAACCAGAGACTGGATCAGCACCAGCACATGTCCTCTTGTAGGGGACAGACTCTGCAGTTCAGGGGTGTGTGATTTGGGGTGATCCAAAGATTTTTTTGGGTTTCAGAGGGCTTCTATTTTCACCGCTTCCTTATTCAAAGCCATGTCTAATACTGGGTGCTTGGAGAGAGGCCACATTCAAGGACTTAGGTCCAGAACCAGAGACTGAATCAGCACCAGCACATGTCCTCTTGTAGGGGACAGTCTCTGCAGTTCAGGGGTGCGTGATTTGGAGTAATCCAAAGATTTTTTTGAGTTTCAGAGGGCTTATATTTTCACCGCTTCCTTATTCAAAGCCATGTCTATTACAGGGTGCTTGGAGAGAGGCCACATTCGTGGCCTTAGGTCCAGAACCAGAGACTGGATCTGCACCAGCACATGTCCTCTTGTAGGGGACAGTCTCTGGAGTTCAGGAGTGTGTGATTTGGGGTGATCCAAAGATTGTTTTGGGTTTCAGAGGGCTCATATTTTCACCACTTCCTTATTCAAAGCCATGTGTAATACAGGGTGGTTGGAGAGAGGCCACATTCGAGGACTTAGGTCCAGAACCAGAGACTGGATCAGCACCAGCACATGTCCTCTTGTAGGGGACAGTCTCTGGAGTTCAGGGGTGTGTGATTTGGGGTGATCCAAATATTTTTTTGGGTTTCAGAGGGCTTATATTTTACCGCTTCCTTATTCAAAGCCATGTCTAATACTGGGTGGTTGGAGAGAGGCCACAATCGCGGCCTAGGTCCAGAACCAGAGACTGGATCAGCACCAGCACATGTACTCTTGTAGGGGACAGTCTCAGGAGTTCAGGGGTGTGTGATTCGGGGTGATCCAAAGATTGTTTTGGGTTTCAGAAGGCTTATATTTTCACCAGTTCCGTATTCGAAGCCATGTCTAATACAGGGTGCTTGGAGAGAGGCCTCATTCGAGGACTTAGGTCCAGAACCAGAGACTGGATCAGCACCAGCACATGTCCTCTTGTAGGGGACAGTCTCTGCAGTTCAGGGGTGCGTGATTTGGAGTGATCCAAAGATCCTTTTGAGTTTCAGAGGGCTTATATTTTCACCACTTCCTTATTCAAAGCCATGTCTAATACAGGGTGCTTGGAGAGAGGCCACATTTGAGGCCTTAGGTCCAGAACCAGAGACTGGATCAGCACCAGCACATGTCCTCTTGTAGGGGACAGTCTCTGGAGTTCAGGGTTGTATGATTTGGGGTGATCCAAAGATTGTTTTGGGTTTCAGAGTGCTTATATTTTCACCACTTCCTTATTCAAAGTCATGTCTAATACAGGGAGCTTCGAGGGAGGCCACATAGTAGGGCTTAGGTCCAGAACCAGAGACTGGATCAGCACCAGCACATGTCCTCTTGTAGGGGACAGTCTCTGCAGTTCAGGGGTGCATGATTTGGAGTGATCCAAAGATTGTTTTGGGTTTCAGAGGGCTTATATTTTCCCCACTTCCATATTCAAAGCCATGTCTAATATCGGGTGCTTGAAAAGAGGCCACATTTGAGACCTTAGGTCCAGAACCAGAGACTGGATGAGCACCAGCACATGGCCTCTTGTAGGGGACAGTCTCTGGAGTTCAAAGGTGTATTATTTGGGGTGATCCAAAGATTGTTTTAGGTTTCAGAGTGCTTATATTTTCACCACTTCCTTATTCAAAGCCATGTCTAATACAGGGTGCTTCGAGGGAGGCCACATAGTAGGGCTTAGGTCCAGAACCAGAGACTGGATCAGCACCAGCACATGTCCTCTTGTAGGGGACAATCTCTGGAGTTCAGGGATGTGTGATTTGAGGTGATCCAAAGATTGTTTTGGGTTTCAGAGAGCTTATATTACCACCACTTCCTTATTCAAAGCCGTATCTAATACTGGGTGCTTGGAGAGAGGCCACATTCGAGGACTTAGGTCCAGAACCAGAGACTGGATCAGCACCAGCACATGTCCTCTTGTAGGGGACAGTCTCTGCAGTTCAGGGGTGCGTGATTTGGAGTAATCCAAAGATTTTTTTGAGTTTCAGAGGGCTTATATTTTCACCGCTTCCTTATTCAAAGCCATGTCTAATACAGGGTGCTTGGAGAGAGGCCACATTCGTGGCCTTAGGTCCAGAACCAGAGACTGGATCAGCACCAGCACATGTCCTCTTGTAGGGGACAGTCTCTGTAGTTCGGGAATGTGTGATTTGGGGTGATCCAAAGATTGTTTTGGGATTCAGAGGGCTCATATTTTCACCACTTCCTTATTCAAAGCCATGTCTAATACAGGTTGGTTGGAGAGAGGCCACATTCGATGACTTAGGTCTAGAACCAGAGACTGGATCAGCACCAGCACATGTCCTCTTGTAGGGGACAGTCTCTGCAGTTCTGGGGTGTGTGATTTGGGGTGATCCAAAGATTGTTTTGGCTTTCAGAGGGCTTATATTTTCCCCACTTCCCTATTCAAAGCCATGTCTAATACTGGGTGCTTGGAGAGAGGCCTCATTCGAGGACTTAGGTCCAGAACTAGAGACTGGATCAGCACCAGCACATGTCCTCTTGTAGGGGACAGTCTCTGGAGTTCAGGGTTGTATGATTTGGGGTGATCCAAAGATTGTTTTGGGTTTCAGAGTGCTTATATTTTCACCACTTCCCTATTCAAAGTCATGTCTAATACAGGGTGCTTCGAGGGAGGCCACATAGTAGGGCTTAGGTCCAGAACCAGAGACTGGATCAGCACCAGCTCATGTCCTCTTGTAGGGGACAATCTCTGGAGTTCAGGGGTGTGTGATTTGGGGTGATCCAAAGTTTTTTTGGGCTTCAGAGAGCTTATATTACCACCACTTCCTTATTCAAAGCCATATCTAATACAGGGTGCTTGGAGGGGGGCCACATTCGAGGACTTGGGTCCACAACCAGAGACTGGATCAGCACCAGCACATGTCCTCTTGTAGGGGACAGTCTCTGGAGTTCAGGGGTGTGTGATTTGGGGTGATCCAAAGATTGTTTTGGGTTTCAGAGGGCTTATATTTTCACCACTTCCTTATTCAAAGCCATGTCTAATACTGGGTGCTTGGAGAGAGGCCACATTCGAGGACTTAGGTCCAGAACCAGAGACTGGATCAGCACCAGCACATGTCCTCTTGTAGGGGACAGTCTCTGCAGTTCAGGGGTGCGTGATTTGGAGTGATCCAAAGATTGTTTTGGGTTCCAGAGGGCTTATATTTTCACCACTTCCTTATTCAAAGCCATGTTTAATACAGGGTGCTTGGAGAGAGGCTACATTCGAGGACTGAGGTCCAGAACCAGAGACTGGATCAGCACCAGCACATGTCCTCTTGTAGGGGACAGTCTCTGGAGTTCAGGGGTGTGTGATTTGGGGTGATCCAAAGATTGTTTTGGGTTTCAGAGAGCTTATATTTTCCCCACTTCCATATTCAAAGCCGTGTCTAATATAGGGTGCTTGTAAAGAGGCCACATTTGAGGTCTTAGGTCCAGAACCAGAGACTGGATCAGCACCAGCACATGTCCTCTTGTAGGGGACAGTCTCTGGAGTTCAGAGATGTATTATTTGGGGTGATCCAAAGATTGTTTTAGGTTTCAGAGTGCTTATTTTTTTACCACTTCCTTATTCAAAGCCATGTCTAATACAGGGTGCTTCAAGGGAGGCCACATAGTAGGGCTTAGGTCCAGAACCAGAGACTGGATCAGCACCAGCACATGTCCTCTTGTAGGGGACAGTCTCTGCAGTTCAGGGGTGCGTGATTTGGAGTGATCCAAAGATTGTTTTGGGTTTCAGAGGGCTTATATTTTCACCACTTCCTTATTCAAAGCCATGTTTAATACAGGGTGCTTGGAGAGAGGCTACGTTTGAGGACTGAGGTCCAGAACCAGAGACTGGATCAGCACCAGCACATGTTCTCTTGTAGGGGACAGTCTCTGGAGTTCAGGGGTGTGTGATTTGGGGTGATCCAAAGATTGTTTTGGGTTTCAGAGGGCTTATATTTTCCCCACTTCCATATTCAAAGCCGTGTCTAATATAGGGTGCTTGGAGAGAGGCCACATTCGCGGCCTATGTCCAGAACCAGAGACTGGATCAGCACCAGCACATGTCCTCTTGTAGGGGACAATCTCTGGAGTTCAGGGATGTGTGATTTGGGGTGATCCAAAGATTGTTTTGGGTTTCAGAGAGCTTATATTACCACCACTTCCTTATTCAAAGCCGTATCTAATACTGGGTGCTTGGAGAGAGGCCTCATTCGAGGACTTAGGTCCAGAACCAAAGACTGGATCAGCACCAGCACATGTCCTCTTGTAGGGGACAATCTCTGGAGTTCAGGGATGTGTGATTTGGGGTGATCCAAAGATTGTTTTGGGTTTCAGAGAGCTTATATTACCACCACTTCCTTATTCAAAGCCGTATCTAATACTGGGTGCTTGGAGAGAGGCCACATTCGAGGACTTAGGTCCAGAACCAGAGACTGGATCAGCACCAGCACATGTCCTCTTGTAGGGGACAGTCTCTGGAGTTCAGGGGTGCGTGATTTGGAGTAATCCAAAGATTTTTTTGGGTTTCAGAGGGCTTATATTTTCACCGCTTCCTTATTCAAAGCCATGTCTAATACAGGGTGCTTGGAGAGAGGCCACATTCTTGGCCTTAGGTCCAGAACCAGAGACTGGATCAGCACCAGCACATGTCCTCTTGTAGGGGACAGTCTCTGGAGTTCGGGAATGTGTGATTTGGGGTGATCCAAAGATTGTTTTGGGTTTCAGAGGGCTCATATTTTCACCACTTCCTTATTCAAACCCATGTCTAATACAGTTTGGTTGGAGAGAGGCCACATTCGATGACTTAGGTCCAGAACCAGAGACTGGATCAGCACCAGCACATGTCCTCTTGTAGGGGACAGTCTCTGCAGTTCAGGGGTGTGTGATTTGGGGTGATCCAAAGATTGTTTTGGCTTTCAGAGGGCTTATATTTTCACCACTTCCTTATTCAAAGCCATGTCTAATACTGGGTGCTTGGAGAGAGGCCTCATTCGAGGACTTAGGTCCAGAACTAGAGACTGGATCAGCACCAGCACATGTCCTCTTGTAGGGGACAGTCTCTGGAGTTCATGGTTGTATGATTTGGGGTGATCCAAAGATTGTTTTCGGTTTCAGAGTGCTTATATTTTCACCACTTCCTTATTCAAAGTCATGTCTAATACAGGGTGCTTCGAGGGAGGCCACATAGTAGGGCTTAGGTCCAGAACCAGAGACTGGATCAGCACCAGCTCATGTTCTCTTGTAGGGGACAGTCTCTGGAGTTCAGGGGTGTGTGATTTGGGGTGATCCAAAGATTGTTTTGGGTTTCAGAGAGCTTATATTTTCCCCACTTCCATATTCAAAGCCGTGTCTAATATAGGGTGCTTGTAAAGAGGCCACATTTGAGGTCTTAGGTCCAGAACCAGAGACTGGATCAGCACCAGCACATGTCCTCTTGTAGGGGACAGTCTCTGTAGTTCAGAGATGTATTATTTGGGGTGATCCAATGATTGTTTTAGGTTTCAGAGTGCTTATTTTTTTACCACTTCCTTATTCAAAGCCATGTCTAATACAGGGTGCTTCAAGGGAGGCCACATAGTAGGGCTTAGGTCCAGAACCAGAGACTGGATCAGCACCAGCACATGTCCTCTTGTAGGGGACAGTCTCTGCAGTTCAGGGGTGCGTGATTTGGAGTGATCCAAAGATTGTTTTGGGTTTCAGAGGGCTTATATTTTCACCACTTCCTTATTCAAAGCCATGTTTAATACAGGGTGCTTGGAGAGAGGCTACGTTTGAGGACTGAGGTCCAGAACCAGAGACTGGATCAGCACCAGCACATGTTCTCTTGTAGGGGACAGTCTCTGGAGTTCAGGGGTGTGTGATTTGGGGTGATCCAAAGATTGTTTTGAGTTTCAGAGGGCTTATATTTTCCCCACTTCCATATTCAAAGCCGTGTCTAATATAGGGTGCTTGGAGAGAGGCCACATTCACGGCCTATGTCCAGAACCAGAGACTGGATCAGCACCAGCACATGTCCTCTTGTAGGGGACAATCTCTAGAGTTCAGGGATGTGTGATTTGGGGTGATCCAAAGATTGTTTTGGGTTTCAGAGAGCTTATATTACCACCACTTCCTTATTCAAAGCCGTATCTAATACTGGGTGCTTGGAGAGAGGCCACATTCGAGGACTTAGGTCCAGAACCAGAGACTGGATCAGCACCAGCACATGTCCTCTTGTTGGGGACAGTCTCTGCAGTTCAGGGGTGTGTGATTTGGGGTGATCCAAAGATTGTTTTGGCTTTCAGAGGGCTTATATTTTCACCACTTCCCTATTCAAAGCCATGTCTAATACTGGGTGCTTGGAGAGAGGCCTCATTCGAGGACTTAGGTCCAGAACCAGAGACTGGATCAGCACCAGCACATGTCCTCTTGTAGGGGACAGTCTATGGAGTTCAGGGGTGCGTGATTTGGAGTGATCCAAAGATCGTTTTGAGTTTCCGAGGGCTTATATTTTCACCACTTCCTTATTCAAAGCCATGTCTAATACAGGGTGCTTGGAGAGAGGCCACATTCGAGGACTTAGGTCCTGAACCAGAGACTGGATCAGCACCAGCACATGTCCTCTTGTAGAGGACAGTCTCTGCAGTTCAGGGGTGTGTGATTTGGAGTGATCCAAAGATCGTTTTGAGTTTCAGAGGGCTTATATTTTTACCACTTCCTTATTCAAAGCCATGTCTAATACTGGGTGCTTGGAGAGAGGCCACATTCGAGGACTTAGGTCCTGAACCAGAGACTGGATCAGCACCAGCACATGTCCTCTTGTAGGGGACAGTCTCTGCAGTTCAGGGGTGTGTGATTTGGGGTGATCCAAAGATTGTTTTGGGTTTCAGAGGGCTTATATTTTACCCACTTCCATATTCAAAGCCATGTCTAATATCGGGTGCTTGGAAAGAGGCCACATTTGAGGCCTTAGGTCCAGAACCAGAGACTGGATCAGCACCAGCACATGTCCTCTTGTAGGGGACAGTCTCTGGAGTTCAGGGTTGTATGATTTGGGGTGATCCAAAGATTGTTTTGGGTTTCAGAGTGCTTATATTTTCACCACTTCCTTATTCAAAGTCATGTCTAATACAGGGTGCTTCGAGGGAGGCCACATAGTAGGGCTTAGGTCCAGAACCAGAGACTGGATCAGCACCAGCACATGTCCTCTTGTAGGGGACAATCTCTGGAGTTCAGGGGTGTGTGATTTGGGGTGATCCAAAGTTTTTTTGGGTTTCAGAGAGCTTATATTACCACCACTTCCTTATTCAAAGCCATATCTAATACAGGGTGCTTGGAGGGGGGCCACATTCGAGGACTTAGGTCCACAACCAGAGACTGGATCAGCACCAGCACATGTCCTCTTGTAGGGGACAGTCTCTGGAGTTTAGGGGTGTGTGATTTGGGGTGATCCAAAGATTGTTTTGGGTTTCAGAGGGCTTATATTTTCACCACTTCCTTATTCAAAGCCATGTCTAATACTGGGTGCTTGGAGAGAGGCCTCATTCGAGGACTTAGGTCCAGAACCAGAGACTGGATCAGCACCAGCACATGTCCTCTTGTAGGGGACAGTCTCTGCAGTTCAGGGGTGCGTGATTTGGAGTGATCCAAAGATTGTTTTGGGTTTCAGAGGGCTTATATTTTCACCACTTCCTTATTCAAAGCCATGTTTAATACAGGGTGCTTGGAGAGAGGCCACATTCTAGGACTGAGGTCCAGAACCAGAGACTGGATCAGCACCAGCACATGTTCTCGTGTAGGGGACAGTCTCTGGCGTTCAGGGGTGTGTGATTTGGGGATATCCAAAGATTGTTTTGGGTTTCAGAGGGCTTATATTTTCTCCACTTCCATATTCAAAGCCGTGTCTAATATAGGGTGCTTGTAAAGAGGCCACATTTGAGGCCTTAGGTCCAGAACCAGAGACTGGATCAGCACCAGCACATGTCCTCTTGTAGGGGACAGTCTCTGGAGTTCAGAGGTGTATTATTTGGGGTGATCCAAAGATTGTTTTGGGTTTCAGAGAGCTTATATTACCACCACTTCCTTATTCAAAGCCGTATCTAATACAGGGTGCTTGGAGGGGGGCCACATTCGAGGACTTAGGTCCAGAACCAGAGACTGGATCAGCACCAGCACATGTCCTCTAGTAGGGGACAGTCTCTGGAGTTCAGGAGTGTGTGATTTGGGGTGATCCAAAGATTGTTTTGGGTTTCAGAGGGCTCATATTTTCACCACTTCCATATTCAAAGCCATGTCTAATACTGGGTGGTTGGAGAGAGGCCACATTCGAGGACTTAGGTCCAGAACCAGAGACTGGATCAGCACCAGCACATGTCCTCTTGTAGGGGACAGTCTCTGGAGTTCAGGGGTGTGTGATTTGGGGTGATCCAAAGATTGTTTTGGGTTTCAGAGGACTTATATTTTCACCACTTCTTTTTTCCATGCCATGTCTAATATTGGGTGCTTGGAGAGAGGCTTCATTCGAGGACTTAGGTCCAGAACCAGAGACTGGATCAGCACCAGCACATGTCCTCTTGTAGGGGACAGTCTCTGCATTTCAGGGGTGCGTGATTTGGAGTGATCCAAAGATTGTTTTGGGTTTCAGAGGGCTTATATTTTCCCCACTTCCATATTCAAAGCCATGTCTAATATAGGGTGCTTGGAAAGAGGCCACATTTGAGGCCTTAGGTCCACAACCAGAGACTGGATGAGCACCAGCACATGTCCTCTTGTAGGGGACAGTCTCTGGAGTTCAGAGGTGTATTATTTGGGGTGATCCAAAGATTGTTTTAGGTTTCAGAGTGCTTATATTTTCACCACTTCCTTATTCAAATCCATGTCTAATACAGGGAGCTTCGAGGGAGGCCACATAGTAGGGCTTAGGTCCAGAACCAGAGACTGGATCAGCACCAGCACATGTCCTCTTGTAGGGGACAATCTCTGGAGTTCAGGGGTGTGTGATTTGGGGTGATCCAAAGTTTTTTTGGGTTTCAGAGAGCTTATATTACCACCACTTCCTTATTCAAAGCCATATCTAATACAGGGTGCTTGGAGGGGGGGCACATTCGAGGACTTAGGTCCACAACCAGAGACTGGATCAGCACCAGCACATGTCCTCTTGTAGGGGACAGTCTCTGGAGTTCAGGGGTGTGTGATTTGGGGTGATCCAAAGATTGTTTTGGGTTTCAGAGGGCTTATATTTTCACCACTTCCTTATTCAAAGCCATGTCTAATACTGGGTGCTTGGAGAGAGGCCTCATTCGAGGACTTAGGTCCAGAACCAGAGACTGGATCAGCACCAGCACATGTCCTCTTGTAGGGGACAGTCTCTGCAGTTCAGGGGTGCGTGATTTGGAGTGATCCAAAGATTGTTTTGGGTTTCAGAGGGCTTATATTTTCACCACTTCCTTATTCAAAGCCATGTTTAATACAGGGTGCTTGGAGAGAGGCCACATTCTAGGACTGAGGTCCAGAACCAGAGACTGGATCAGCACCAGCACATGTTCTCGTGTAGGGGACAGTCTCTGGCGTTCAGGGGTGTGTGATTTGGGGATATCCAAAGATTGTTTTGGGTTTCAGAGGGCTTATATTTTCTCCACTTCCATATTCAAAGCCGTGTCTAATATAGGGTGCTTGTAAAGAGGCCACATTTGAGGCCTTAGGTCCAGAACCAGAGACTGGATCAGCACCAGCACATGTCCTCTTGTAGGGGACAGTCTCTGGAGTTCAGAGGTGTATTATTTGGGGTGATCCAAAGATTGTTTTGGGTTTCAGAGAGCTTATATTACCACCACTTCCTTATTCAAAGCCGTATCTAATACAGGGTGCTTGGAGGGGGGCCACATTCGAGGACTTAGGTCCAGAACCAGAGACTGGATCAGCACCAGCACATGTCCTCTAATAGGGGACAGTCTCTGGAGTTCAGGAGTGTGTGATTTGGGGTGATCCAAAGATTGTTTTGGGTTTCAGAGGGCTCATATTTTCACCACTTCCATATTCAAAGCCATGTCTAATACTGGGTGGTTGGAGAGAGGCCACATTCGAGGACTTAGGTCCAGAACCAGAGACTGGATCAGCACCAGCACATGTCCTCTTGTAGGGGACAGTCTCTGGAGTTCAGGGGTGTGTGATTTGGGGTGATCCAAAGATTGTTTTGGGTTTCAGAGGACTTATATTTTCACCACTTCTTTTTTCCATGCCATGTCTAATATTGGGTGCTTGGAGAGAGGCTTCATTCGAGGACTTAGGTCCAGAACCAGAGACTGGATCAGCACCAGCACATGTCCTCTTGTAGGGGACAGTCTCTGCATTTCAGGGGTGCGTGATTTGGAGTGATCCAAAGATTGTTTTGGGTTTCAGAGGGCTTATATTTTCCCCACTTCCATATTCAAAGCCATGTCTAATATAGGGTGCTTGGAAAGAGGCCACATTTGAGGCCTTAGGTCCACAACCAGAGACTGGATGAGCACCAGCACATGTCCTCTTGTAGGGGACAGTCTCTGGAGTTCAGAGGTGTATTATTTGGGGTGATCCAAAGATTGTTTTAGGTTTCAGAGTGCTTATATTTTCACCACTTCCTTATTCAAATCCATGTCTAATACAGGGAGCTTCGAGGGAGGCCACGTAGTAGGGCTTAGGTCCAGAACCAGAGACTGGATCAGCACCAGCACATGTCCTCTTGTAGGGGACAATCTCTGGAGTTCAGGGGTGTGTGATTTGGGGTGATCCAAAGTTTTTTTGGGTTTCAGAGAGCTTATATTACCACCACTTCCTTATTCAAAGCCATATCTAATACAGGGTGCTTGGAGGGGGGGCACATTCGAGGACTTAGGTCCACAACCAGAGACTGGATCAGCACCAGCACATGTCCTCTTGTAGGGGACAGTCTCTGGAGTTCAGGGGTGTGTGATTTGGGGTGATCCAAAGATTGTTTTGGGTTTCAGAGGGCTTATATTTTCACCACTTCCTTATTCAAAGCCATGTCTAATACTGGGTGCTTGGAGAGAGGCCTCATTCGAGGACTTCGGTCCAGAACCAGAGACTGGATCAGCACCAGCACATGTCCTCTTGTAGGGGACAGTCTCTGCAGTTCAGGGGTGCGTGATTTGGAGTGATCCAAAGATTGTTTTGGGTTTCAGAGGGCTTATA
This sequence comes from Eublepharis macularius, assembly GCF_028583425.1. Taxonomy (NCBI): domain Eukaryota; kingdom Metazoa; phylum Chordata; class Lepidosauria; order Squamata; family Eublepharidae; genus Eublepharis; species Eublepharis macularius. The sequence goes on along the minus strand of NC_072797.1, from coordinate 95,393,769 downwards.
TTTTCACCACTTCCTTATTCAAGCCATGTTTAATACAGGGTGCTTGGAGAGAGGCTACATTCGAGGACTGAGGTCCAGAACCAGAGACTGGATCAGCACCAGCACATGTTCTCTTGTAGGGGACAGTCTCTGGAGTTCAGGGGTGTGTGATTTGGGGTGATCCAAAGATTGTTTTGGGTTTCAGAGGGCTTATATTTTCCCCACTTCCATATTCAAAGCCGTATATAGTATAGGGTGCTTGTAAAGAGGCCACATTTGAGGCCTTAGGTCCAGAACCAGAGACTGGATCAGCACCAGCACATGTCCTCTTGTAGGGGACAGTCTCTGGAGTTCAGAGGTGTTTTATTTGGGGTGATCCAAAGATTGTTTTAGGTTTCGGAGTGCTTATATTTTTACCACTTCCTTATTCAAAGCCATGTCTAATACAGGGTGCTTCAAGGGAGGCCACATAGTAGGGCTTAGGTCCAGAACCAGAGACTGGATCAGCACCAGCACATGTCCTCTTGTAGGGGACAGTCTCTGGAGTTCAGGGGTGTGTGATTTGGGGTGATCCAAAGATTTTTTTGGGTTTCAGAGGGCTTATATTTTCACCGCTTCCTTATTCAAAGCCATGTCTAATACTGGGTGCTTGGAGAGAGGTCACATTCGCGGCCTATGTCCGGAACCAGAGACTGGATCAGCACCAGCACATGTCCTCTTGTAGGGGACAATCTCTGGAGTTCAGGGGTGTGTGATTTGGGGTGATCCAAAGATTGTTTTGGGTTTCAGAGATCTTATATTACCACCACTTCCTTATTCAAAGCCGTATCTAATACAGGGTGCTTGTAGGGGGGCCACATTCGAGGACTTAGGTCCAGAACCAGAGACTGGATCAGCACCAGCACATGTCCTCTTGTAGGGGACAGTCTCTGCAGTTCAGGGGTGTGTGATTTGGGGTGATCCAAAGATTGTTTTGGGTTTCAGAGGGCTTATATTTTCACCACTTCCTTATTCAAAGCCATGTCTAATACTGGGTGCTTGGAGAGAGGCTTCATTCGAGGACTTAGGTCCAGAACCAGAGACTGGATCAGCACCAGCACATGTCCTCTTGTAGGGGACAGTCTCTGCATTTCAGGGGTGCGTGATTTGGAGTGATCCAAAGATTGTTTTGGGTTTCAGAGGGCTTAAATTTTCCCCACTTCCATATTCAAAGCCATGTCTAATATAGGGTGCTTGGAAAGAGGCCACATTTGAGGCCTTAGGTCCAGAACCAGAGACTGGATGAGCACCAGCACATGTCCTCTTTTAGGGGACAGTCTCTGGAGTTCAGAGGTGTATTATTTGGGGTGATCCAAAGATTGTTTTAGGTTTCAGAGTGCTTATATTTTCACCACTTCCTTATTCAAAGCCATGTCTAATACAGGGTGCTTCGAGGGAGGCCACATAGTAGGGCTTAGGTCCAGAACCAGAGACTGGATCAGCACATGCACATGTCCTCTTGTAGGGGACAATCTCAGGAGTTCAGGGGTGTGTGATTTGGGGTGATCCAAAGATTTTTTTGGGTTTCAGAGAGCTTATATTTTCACCACTTCCTTATTCAAAGCCATATCTAATACAGGGTGCTTGGAGGGGGGCCACATTCGAGGACTTAGGTCCAGAACCAGAGACTGGATCAGCACCAGCACATGTCCTCTTGTAGGGGACAGTCTCTGCAGTTCAGGGGTGTGTGATTTGGGGTGATCCAAAGATTGTTTTGGGTTTCGGAAGGCTTATATTTTCACCACTTCCGTATTCAAAGCCATGTCTAATACTGGGTGCTTGGAGAGAGGCCACATTCGAGGACTTAGGTCCAGAACCAGAGATTGGATCAGCACCAGCACATGTCCTCTTGTAGGGGACAGTCTCTGCAGTTCAGGGGTGTGTGATTTGGGGTGATCCAAAGATTGTTTTGGGTTTCAGAGGGCTTATATTTTCACCACTTCCTTATTCAAAGTCATGTCTAATACAGGGTGCTTCGAGGGAGGCCACATAGTAGGGCTTAGGTCCAGAACCAGAGACTGGATCAGCACCAGCACATGTCCTCTTGTAGGGGACAATCTCTGGAGTTCAGTGGCGTGTGATTTGGGGTGATCCAAAGTTTTTTTGGGTTTCAGAGAGCTTATATTACCACCACTTCCTTATTCAAAGCCATATCTAATAGAGGGTGCTTGGAGGGGGGCCACATTCGAGGACTTAGGTCCACAACCAGAGACTGGATCAGCACCAGCACATGTCCTCTTGTAGGGGACAGTCTCTGGAGTTCAGGGGTGTGTGATTTGGGGTGATCCAAAGATTGTTTTGGGTTTCAGAGGGCTTATATTTTCACCACTTCCTTATTCAAAGCCATGTCTAATACTGGGTGCTTGGAGAGAGGCCTCATTCGAGGACTTAGGTCCAGAACCAGAGACTGGATCAGCACCAGCACATGTCCTCTTGTAGGGGACAGTCTCTGCAGTTCAGGGGTGCGTGATTTGGAGTGATCCAAAGATTGTTTTGGGTTTCAGAGTGCTTATATTTTCACCACTTCCTTATTCAAGCCATGTTTAATACAGGGTGCTTGGAGAGAGGCTACATTCGAGGACTGAGGTCCAGAACCAGAGACTGGATCAGCACCAGCACATGTTCTATTGTAGGGGACAGTCTCTGGAGTTCAGGGGTGTGTGATTTGGGGTGATCCAAAGATTGTTTTGGGTTTCAGAGGGCTTATATTTTCCCCACTTCCATATTCATAGCCGTGTATAATATAGGGTGCTTGTAAAGAGGCCACATTTGAGGCCTTAGGTCCAGAACCAGAGACTGGATCAGCACCAGCACATGTCCTCTTGTAGGGGACAGTCTCTGGAGTTCAGAGGTGTATTATTTGGGGTGATCCAAAGATTGTTTTAGGTTTCAGAGTGCTTATATTTTTACCACTTCCTTATTCAAAGCCATGTCTAATACAGGGTGCTTCAAGGGAGGCCACATAGTAGGGCTTAGGTCCAGAACCAGAGACTGGATCAGCACCAGCACATGTCCTCTTGTAGGGGACAGTCTCTGGAGTTCAGGGGTGTGTGATTTGGGGTGATCCAAAGATTTTTTTGGGTTTCAGAGGGCTTATATTTTCACCGCTTCCTTATTCAAAGCCATGTCTAATACTGGGTGCTTGGAGAGAGGTCACATTCGCGGCCTATGTCCGGAACCAGAGACTGGATCAGCACCAGCACATGTCCTCTTGTATGGGACAATCTCTGGCGTTCAGGGGTGTGTGATTTGGGGTTATCCAAAGATTGTTTTGGGTTTCAGAGATCTTATATTACCACCACTTCCTTATTCAAAGCCGTATCTAATACACGGTGCTTGTAGGGGGGCCACATTCGAGGACTTAGGTCCAGAACCAGAGACTGGATCAGCACCAGCACATGTCCTCTTGTAGGGGACAGTCTCTGAAGTTCAGGGGTGCGTGATTTGGGGTGATCCAAAGATTGTTTTGGGTTTCAGAGGGCTTATATTTTCACCACTTCCTTATTCAAAGCCATGTCTAATACTGGTTGCTTGGAGAGAGGCTTCATTCGAGGACTTAGGTCCAGAACCAGAGACTGGATCAGCACCAGCACATGTCCTCTTGTAGGGGACAGTCTCTGCCTTTCAGGGGTGCGTGATTTGGAGTGATCCAAAGATTGTTTTGGGTTTCAGAGGGCTTAAATTTTCCTCACTTCCATATTCAAAGCCATGTCTAATATAGGGTGCTTGGAAAGAGGCCACATTTGAGGCCTTAGGTCCAGAACCAGAGACTGGATGAGCACCAGCACATGTCCTATTGTAGGGGACAGTCTCTGGAGTTCAGAGGTGTATTATTTGGGGTGATCCAAAGATTGTTTTAGGTTTCAGAGTGCTTATATTTTCACCACTTCCTTATTCAAAGCCATGTCTAATACAGGGTGCTTCGAGGGAGGCCACATAGTAGGGCTTAGGTCCAGAACCAGAGACTGGATCAGCACCAGCACATGTCCTCTTGTAGGGGACAATCTCAGGAGTTCAGGGGTGTGTGATTTGGGGTGATCCAAAGATTTTTTTGGGTTTCAGAGAGCTTATATTTTCACCACTTCCTTATTCAAAGCCATATCTAATACAGGGTGCTTGGAGGGGGGCCACATTCGAGGACTTAGGTCCAGAACCAGAGACTGGATTAGCACCAGCACATGTCCTCTTGTAGGGGACAGTCTCTGCAGTTCAGGGGTGTGTGATGTGGGGTGATCCAAAGATTGTTTTGGGTTTCGGAAGGCTTATATTTTGACCACTTCCTTATTCAAAGCCATGTCTAATACTGGGTGCTTGGAGAGAGGCCACATTCGAGGACTTAGGTCCAGAACCAGAGACTGGATCAGCACCAGCACATGTCCTCTTGTAGGGGACAGTCTCTGCAGTTCCGGGGTGTGTGATTTGGGGTGATCCAAAGATTGTTTTGGGTTTCAGAGGGCTTATATTTTCACCGCTTCCTTATTCAAAGCCATGTCTAATACAGGGTGCTTGGAGGGGGGCCACATTCGAGGACTTAGGTCCAGAACCAGAGACTGGATCAGCACCAGCACATGTCCTCTTGTAGGGGACAGTCTCTGCAGGTCAGGGGTGCGTGATTTGGAGTGATCCAAAGATTGTTTTGGGTTTCAGAGGGCTTATATTTTCACCACTTCCTCATTCAAAGCCATGTTTAATACAGGGTGCTTGGAGAGAGGCCACATTCTAGGACTGAGGTCCAGAACCAGAGACTGGATCAGCACCAGCACATGTTCTCTTGTAGGGGACAGTCTCTGGCGTTCAGGGGTGTGTGATTTGGGGTTATCCAAAGATTGTTTTGGGTTTCAGAGGGCTTATATTTTCTCCACTTCCATATTCAAAGCCGTGTCTAATATAGGGTGCTTGTAAAGAGGCCACATTTGAGGCCTTAGGTCCAGAACCAGAGACTGGATCAGCACCAGCACATGTCCTCTTGTAGGGGACAGTCTCTGGAGTTCAGAGGTGTATTATTTGGGGTGATCCAAAGATTGTTTTAGGTTTCAGAGTGCTTATATTTTTACCACTTCCTTATTCAAAGCCATGTCTAATACAGGGTGCTTCAAGGGAGGCCACATAGTAGGGCTTAGGTCCAGAACCAGAGACTGGATCAGCACCAGCACATGTTCTCTTGTAGGGGACAATCTCTGGAGTTCAGGGGTGAGTGATTTGGGGTGATCCAAAGATTGTTTTGGGTTTCAGAGAGCTTATATTACCACCACTTCCTTATTCAAAGCCGTATCTAATACAGGGTGCTTGGAGGGGGGCCACATTCGAGGACTTAGGTCCAGAACCAGAGACTGGATCAGCACCAGCACATGTCCTCTAGTAGGGGACAGTCTCTGGAGTTCAGGAGTGTGTGATTTGGGGTGATCCAAAGATTGTTTTGGGTTTCAGAGGGCTCATATTTTCACCACTTCCATATTCAAAGCCATGTCTAATACAGGGTGGTTGGAGAGAGGCCACATTCGAGGACTTAGGTCCAGAACCAGAGACTGGATCAGCACCAGCACATGTCCTCTTGTAGGGGACAGTCTCTGGAGTTCAGGGGTGTGTGATTTGGGGTGATCCAAAGATTGTTTTGGGTTTCAGAGGGCTTATATTTTCACCGCTTCCTTATTCAAAGCCATGTCTAATACAGGGTGCTTGGAGGGGGGCCACATTCGCGGCCTAGGTCCAGAACCAGAGACTGGATCAGCACCAGCACATGTCCTCTTGTAGGGGACAATCTCTGGAGTTCAGGGGTGTGTGATTTGCGGTGATCCAAAGATTGTTTTGGGTTTCAGAGAGCTTATTTTACCACCACTTCCTTATTCAAAGTCATGTCTAATACAGGGTGCTTGGAGGGGGGCCACATTCGAGGACTTAGGTCCAGAACCAGAGACTGGATCAGCACCAGCACATGTCCTCTTGTAGGGGACAGTCTCTGGAGTTCAGGGGTATGTGATTTGGGGTGATCCAAAGAATGTTTTGGGTTTCGGAAGGCTTATATTTTCACCACTTCCTTATTCAAAGCCATGTCTAATACTGGGTGCTTGGAGAGAGGCCACATTCGAGGACTTAGGTCCAGAACCAGAGACTGGATCAGCACCAGCACATGTCCTCTTGTAGGGGACAGTCTCTGCAGTTCAGGGGTGTGTGATTTGGGGTGATCCAAAGATTGTTTTGGGTTTCAGAGGGCTCATATTTTCACCACTTCCTTATTCAAAGCCATGTCTAATACAGGGTGGTTGGAGAGAGGCCATATTCGAGGACTTAGGTCCAGAACCAGAGACTGGATCAGCACCAGCACATGTCCTCTTGTAGGGGACAGTCTCTGGAGTTCAGGGGTGTGTGATTTGGGGTGATCCAAAGATTGTTTTGGGTTTCATAGGGCTTACATTTTCACCACTTCCTTATTCAAAGCCATGTCTAATACAGGGTGCTTGGAGACAGGCCACATAGTAGGGCTTAGGTCCAGAACCAGAGACTGGATCAGCACCAGCACATGTCCTCTTGTAGGGGACAGTCTCTGGAGTTCAGATCTGTGTGATTTGGGGTGATGAAAAGTTTTTTTCTGCTGCAGCTGCCGCCCCTTTCTTCTTATTGAATTGTTCTGGGGACATCCTATTTTGAAGCTGTTTACTCAAGATCTGGGTTTTGTAGGACGACCCAGTATAGGTCCCCTCAGAGTGCTGAGTCTTATTAATATGGAGGTGTATAGTATGTGCCCCTGCAAACTTCATTTTGGAGCTGTAGCTTTTCAGTTTCCCACAATATTTTTCTTTGGCTTTGCCGCTTTGCGAATAACGAATAAGGAATAAGGAACTGTGAATAAGGAACTGTTAACTGGGAACCAACTTCAGCTTCGTGAATCTCAGGGCCAAGCTGCAAGTGACGTATAACACTTGAATGGCAAGTGAACAGACTCACATGTATTCCTCCCTGTTCACTTGCTCTCCACTTGATCAGGTGGAGTGCAAGTGAACAGGGAGGAATACATGTGAGTCTGTTCACTTGCTGTTCAAGTGTCGTTCGTCACTTGTAACTTGGTCCTAAGAGCAGGAACCTGAATGGGTACCTTAGTGACCATCACACCATGTCAGAAGTGGTCCTGTAACTCCTTAGGGTCTCCACTACAGCACCGTATAAGAAGATTCCATATTATACCATTTATTCCGTAATGGAACATTTCAAGCCTCCATCAGATTTATCCTTTGTGGGGAATTTAAGAGAGAACTGAAAATGATGGGAACAGAATTAAAACTAGCTAGTGGCCTCAAAGGGTGAAAAAAGAGTCTGAGGATTATGAAATTGCAGTCTTGTTTCATTGCATAGGAGAAAAAGCCCTTGAGATTTATAATATGCAAGGGGTGTTTTCAGACCCTGATAATAAAACTTTAACAAAACTTTTAACAGCTTTCAAATCTTACTGTGAACCCAGGAAAAATCCTGTGCTTGAGAGATACCAGTTCTGGCAATTACTATAATGAGATTTCTGGAATAGATGATTTTGCTGCTGAGCTAAAAAAATGAAAGCCCAGAATTGTAAGTTTGGACTAACAGGACTTTATGCTATGGGACAAGTTTGTATGCAGCATAACTGATTGCAAGCTTAAGGAAAAACTTTTAGAAAAACTTGTGCTCACACTAGAACAGGCTATGGATATTTGCAGAAGGCCTTACCAGTGCCCAAGCTATAGTTATGTCTGCAGAAGCAATGCTGCAAGCAATTCAGCATAAGTGAAACCACCCCAGATTCCTGCACTGGGAAGGCAAACTGCCAGGAAAATTTTCGCTGAAAGCAACTGCCCCAGGAAGCACACACATGATTTACAATAAACGAGGAACTGTGCACAACCCCAGGCAGTGTCTAGTCTTTGGAAGAATTAGTTACAAATGCTCCAGGGGAAATAATTTTGCAAAAGCCCGCAGGCTGAAGGAAAACAATGCAAAGCTAGAAAAAGGCATGAATATGCTATTAATGTTTTCTATGTCCTATCAAAAGCTTTCTGGGGACAGTGACCATTATAATGCATGATACAGCACAGTTTTAGTTAGGGGTATGCAAAACAAACTAATTGAGCCAGAAATGTAACTGGAAATCACTGTTTCATTTAGTTAAAGCAGCTTCCAGAATTGTGAGCCAAATCCGGGAAACCAAATTTTAACAACATCCTCCCACCAAAACGTCTGTGTATTTCATTTAATTTTGGTTCTTTTCTTGCAGCAATGACAGCAGCAGGCCAGCATTGGGACTGTATGGCAGCATCTTGTTTTCCTTAACAGTATTCGCCAATCAGATCCAAAGAGGAGAGAGCCCTTATGTTATTAATTAACTCTGTTGGTGGGAAGAGGAAATATTTACATAGTGCCTTAATAAAACAAAAAGGGCAGAGAAATTATCTCTGCATTCCAGCCCTTAACCCACTCCCATCATCAGAAAAGAAGTGTAACCATGTGAGTAGGTGGATGGTCAAGTCGCCTGCTGAGTTCAAAGAATGTGATGTGTTAGAGGTAAAAGGCAAATCCCAATGGTGAGTCAAGTTCCTTTGACGCCATATCTTTATAATGTTTAAATTGACTTAGCTCAAAGGGCAGCAGCTTATTTTCCTGAAAAGCACTCGCCAATCAGATCTCAAGGGGAGAGATACCTTACATTATTAACTCTGTTGGTGGAAAGGGGGGATGATACCAATGGATGTAAGTGCATCTTCCCACCCACCCCCTGTACTACCCAGGAAATGGGATTGTCTCCCTCCCTGCCAATCGTATCCTCACAAAAGGAGATCCCTCCCCTCCTGTCAGCTTTGAAAACATTTGGAAGGGAGACTTCAATCATAGACTCTAATTCAAAAGACACTTCCTTGGGAGTAAGTACTATTGAATAACATGGGACTTATATCTGAGTAGGCTTGTTTAGGATCACTTCCATACAAGGGCGTAGACTTTCCGGTTTCCTGGGGTGTGGTGGCTGGGGCTAGGCCAAAGGTGTTGCTATGCTAGGCCCTTAAAAGAACTGGGTCCAAATGACATCGCAGGTAGGGTGAGTGATATCACAGGGCGGGGCCTTCATTGCCACTATCTATGGAGGTGTGGCCATGGGGGATTTTGGGAAGGGATCCCCAGAAAGTTTTGGGTGGTGGGCACCACTGGACATCCCTAACAATGCTCCTCGGCTTGGCAAATCTAGGAAAAGGCGGGAGTTGGCCAGTGGTTATAGTATCTCAGCAACCTCCTGCTCTATCCCATGTTTGAAATTCGCTTTTAGGATAGTCTAACATCTGCAAAATCAAAAAGAGTCCAGTAGCACCTTTAAGACTAACCAATTTTATTGTAGCATAACATCTGCAAATATACATACCAAACTAACGGTCACAAATTTGACATTAAGAAAGGCAACATAGAAAAGCCTGTAGGGGAATATATTTTTAAAGTTTTCCTGGACATTCATTTACAGGAGTCTTGTTCTGCTTTATTCATAAGAGTGACTTAGTATTGAAATTTACTAAATTATGCCTTCATTTGGTAAATGCATGGTTGAAGTCTCTGAACCAAGGCAAAATACAAACAGCTGCTGTGCACTCAATTTCTGAGCAATGTAGAGTCCAGAGTATTAGCAATCTTCTTGTCACTTCAAACTCATATCCTACAAGTGAGTACAAGCACATTTTCCAATATATGTAGTATATTATTTTATTTTTAAATAAATGTGCTTGTTATTTTATTTTGAAATAAAATAAAAAGGGATCTTGGATGTAGTCTGAATATTCTGGCCTGTACACATTAGATGTTATATTTAGGTCCTTTGCAAAAATGTTCAAATGTCTGCTGGGACAGGCTTGCCTGGGTTATGCAGGCAGGGTGTAATCCCTGCAGCATCTAACTTTTTGCAATAACATTTAAAATTTGTCAAAGTGTTTTCTAGCTTTTTATCCAAACAACCAATATGCAAAGTGTTGGAATCTGTGTAAGTGTCCTATGCTCAGTCATGAAAGAGTTAAATTGTTGTTCCGTTTGTTTAGTCAGATATCTAGTTAGCATAGGACCACTTAGCCATCAAGAGAACTTCCTGCTAGAGAAAGTGGCCGTCTTTAGTCTTAATGAGGGAATCCAGGATTGTCTATTGGATGACGTCGCCCGAAGGCGGCTGGGCCAGACGGCCAATGCCTTCCTGCCTCAAACCACAAGAAGAGGGACCGAGACTTCGAGCGGTACAAGCTGCTGCTTTATTAAAGTACACGGGCCCGAGGGTGCCAATAAGGAACCCAGAGGCTTCCTGAACACACATTTTTATAGACTTCAAATCACTACTAATAATTGACAGATTCTAAGCATCCCATCCCCGTCCACAGTTTCCCTCTCCCTTTCCCCATAGGCTGAGGTACTTGGGAGTTACACCTTTCCAGTTTTCGCCTAAAACTCCGCCTTAGTTTACATCTCCCATTACTCTCTTAAGGAAACCCCTTCCTCTTATTTGTTTTATACCATACATAGGCTGTCACACATTAGCACACACACACATCTCTTCTAGCTTAACCACAGAGAGACCTAGTTTTCGCTTTACTTCCTCAACTATATGTCTGCATATATCTATTTTTAAATGATTGAAACCACCGGTTTCCTTCTAAAAGCTAGCTAATGGTTGATTACATATCTTTGGTTAAGATACTGGTGAGTTCTGAGACAGAAGAGAACAATATAATCTTTTTGTTTTCTGGTCCTGGTCTACAGATCTTCCCCCCTTTGTTCCTCTTCTGGAACAGACCCCATTAAGCGTAATTCCCTTATTAAGCGTACCTGTTCAGGTGGCAAAGTAGTAAATGTCATTAGATGTGCCACAGAGGCAGAGTCCTTTGTGGGTATAGGTGATGAAACTGGGGTTGCTAACATAGTCATATTTGAGACAGTGGACTGTATTAGACGGGTTATACAAGGGATACAACAAGGGAGCAAAATAATTCCAGCTAAGGCACATCCTATAACGAGTAGGAATTTTCTCCACCAACCCCCTCCAAGTATTGAGTCCCACCATCCGACATCCCAGGCAGATTTCCATGTTTGTACTGGTACATGGGCAATTTTGCGAATATTTGAGGCTATATCTGTGACCGCTTGACCACTGTTGTCAATATTAAGACAACAATTGGTCAAATTAAACTTTCCACATACGCCTCCTTCCTCTGCCAACAAGTAGTCTAAGGCTAATCTATTTTGATAGATGGCAGCTCTCATTTGCGTTTGTTGTCGGGCCAAAAGCTCAAGAGCTAAGGCAGTTTGATTAGTTATGATTTCAAGGACTGCCTGAAGGCGGATTATGCGATTTAGCATGTAGACTGGGGTCCGGTAACCCCAAGATCCATCTTGAGCCCAAGTAGCAGGACCATAGTACTCTATGATACGCTGTGGGGGCCACTCATCTCCCCACTGGGTTCCCCCAATGTCTAGCGATCGCCTGGAGCGATGCAGATCATCAAACAGAGGAACCCCCAGGGTTTGACCTATCCCATTAGGCAAAAGGAAAAACCCAGGCCTTATTGTCCCTATAGTGCAAGAACCAGTCCATGTTCTGGGGAGACGAGAATAGGCAGTGGATCCACATATCCAATATAGACCTTCAGGGGCATCCCATGTATGGGAAAGGTCTTGGGGGCTTTCCCAAAAGGGCTTTAAGATGGTGTTATTTTCCCAGAGATTGCCTATTATGGGCACCTCCCCATTGGTCCACCAGGTGGGTACAGCATTACTTGCATTCACTATCAAGGCAGTTCGACAAGGGGTGTAGCCAACTCGAATAGTATATTTGGCAACTGGGAATTGAGTGAGACAAAAGGTGCCAATGATTGGGGAGGCCAAAGCCCAGCTGCGAGGCCGAGCCTGATAGGTAGTCCGCATAGTATGATTCCACTGAGCTAACACTTCAGGAGTTATTTCTGATGCCACCCATGGCCATTGCTCACTCATAAGAGGTCCCCCACATACCCAACAATCAGAAACGTTTAGAGAGGCAGCAATCTGTTCTGCCAGTGTTAGAAAGAGATTTCTCCCTGGAACTGGGACCGGCAATTCATGTGCTACCTCTTGATACAATGAGGGATACACCACTAATGGAGGTTTGGTAGTGGTTGTGGGCAGGGACCTACTAGAGGCCTTAGGGGCCTTTGATTTACTCCTTTTTTTAGCCCTTTTTATGGCTGAGGCCCAATATGCAGTGGGTGGAAAACAGACCCATGGGACGTGAGGACAGTTTGCCCCATTTTTAGAACCTGTTGTGGTTACACTTCGGGCCATAATATATTGCTTACCTGCATACTGACAGAGAGCTGGGGGTGTTTGGTAATACTGGTCATCAATAGAGGCAACTGAATTGAATACTCGGACTCCTCGCCGGAGGCCATAACAGTGGGAACAGGAACTACCAAGAGGGGAACTACAATGGAAAGGAGTCATGAGGGTACTGAGGCATCCAAGGATCAGGATAAATATGGGCATGGTCATACAACCAAAGAAGAAACAATAGAAAAAAAATCACAATATACAATCCCACAGCAACCCAAAAGGAAATAGTCGAACACATTAATGGCAATTCTTAGACACTAGGGATCAGGATCTTTCTGGAACAGCAGTTTGAGTCCATCAGCAGGATCTCCGTCAACTTGGCGCACTGTCCACTTTTCGTGTGCGGGGACCTTTTTGAGCCGCGAGTGATGAATCCAGGACTTGAATCCCTCAATCTTGGCTGCTGTGTCGGTAGTCAGCAGGACTCGAGCGGGTGCTGTCCACCGGGCTTGGAGAGGTTTTGCGTCCCAGATCTTGACTGCAACCCAGTCTCCGGCCTCAAGGTCGTGCACGGGCCCGTCAAGGCTGAAGGGGCGCTCGAGCAAGGCTGCAGAACAAAGAACAGACAGAGTGCGAGACAACGACTGAACATGCGCTAACAGAGTCTTATCCCCAATGTGGACCTCCCCCCTTTGGCCTATAATAAGGGGCCAGGGGCGTCCGAAAACCCTTTCAAATGGAGATAGTTTAAGTTTTCCCCTAGGGGCTGACCGGAGGACACTAAGTGCATGTGGGAGTGCATCTGGCCATTTTAGACCTGTTTCTTGTCCTATTTTGGCTAGCAGGGATTTTAAGCGCCCATTTAAACATTCGACCATTCCGCTGGCTTGAGGATGATAAGGAGAATGAAACTTCCACTGGATCCCTAGCGCCTGACTGACCTGAGCTAAGACCCTAGAAGTGAAATGAGAACCGGAATCACTGTCTAACCCCTGGGGAATCCCCCCCAAAACCGCAAGGTTCTGGAGCAGCTTCTTGATGACTTCACGTGTCTTGGCTGTTTGGGTTGCAAAAGCTTCTGGCCAACCAGAGAATTTACAGATGAATACAAGAAGATATCGGTACCCTTTAGTTCTAGGCAATTCAGCAAAGTCCACTTGCCAAAATTGTCCTGGGTACACTGAGGGGTTGTTTAGATGCTTTGGGGGTCCTGGTCGTTTTTGGTGGTTTGAGGGGTTGTTGGCTTGACAAATGGGACAGGACCGGACCTCAGAGGCAAGGACTGCACGCACTGGCTCCATAGTATGGAAATATCGTTTCCACAAGGTGAGGAGGGATTCTTCTCCTAAATGGCCCTGCGAATGGATGCGCTGGAGCAGGGGACGAACCAGTATCTTGGGAATCAGGATCTGGCTTTGCCTGTCTGGTAGGATAGCCCATCCCTCAGTGTCAAAGGTGCATGCTAAGTCAGTGGCATATTGAGACTCAGCAGGAGACTACTTGGGATGACTTGGAAGTTCAATGCTAGCTAGGCACATTTCTGCTTCTGGAATGGGCAAAAGTGCCGCCTGACGAGCGGCTGCATCTGCAGCACGATTTCCAGTGGCAACATCTGAATCTCCTCTCTGATGTCCACGACAGTGGATGATAGCTAAGGCACTGGGCAAATAGATAGCACTCAACAAGCGGCCAATTTCAGGCCCATGTTTCACTGGGGACCCAGATGCTGTGAGTAGGCCTCTTTCTTGCCACAATTTCCCATGGGCATGGGCAATACTCCAGAGATATTTACTGTCTGTGTACAGGGTGAGTGACTGTCTTGAAGAAAGTTCAAGGGCTCAGATTCCTGCTTTGAGTTCAGCCCGCTGGGCAGAGAAGCTTGGGAGCAGGGCCCCAGCCTCGACTGTTTCCCCAGTTAAAGTGACCACTGCCCAGCCTGTGTAGCGAACTCCCTCAGAGACAAAACTGGAACCATCAGAGAACCAGACATTCTGTGAATCTACCAAGGGCTCATCTTGGAGATCTGGTCGGGCTTTGGTCTGGGAGTCTACTACATCTAGGCAGTCATGTAACAGCCAGGCCTCGTGTGGGTCCTCAGTTGGAGGCAACAAAGTGGCTGGGTTCCAGCGCTCTGAACGAATCACAGAAACCTGAGGACTTTGAAACAGAAGGGCTTGAATCTTGAGGAGCCGGCCAGCAGTTATCCAGATGGATCCTCTGGCATCTAGTAGGGTCTGGATAGCATGTGGTGACACAACTTCCAAGCTACCCCCCAAGGTGAGTTTGATGGCTTCTGGGACTAGAAGGGCTGCTGCTGCCACTATTATGAGGCAAGGGGGCCATCCTTTAGCAGTCATGTCCAGTTGCTTGGTTAGATAGGCAGTGACTGCTGGTGCCCCTGAGAGGAGTTGAACCAATATGCCCTTTGCTATTCCCTGTTCCTCATCAATAAAGAGCCGATACTGTCCTTCAGGGTCTGGCAACTGCAGAGCAGGGGAGGCCGCCAAGCAGCGTTTTAGTTTGTGAACTTGACGCTGGACTTCAGCTGACTCGGGCAAATTGGGGCTGCGCGCTTCTTCAGCTCGGGCTAGTATACGATATAAGGGCGCAGTCAAAACCCCAAAGTTCCAGATCCATAAGCGACAGTACCCCACAATCCCTAGAAAAGACCGGAGTTCCTTAGGGGTCTTTGGGATGGGAATCTGCAAAAGAGCCTGGATTCTTTCTGGAGCTAATTTTCGCTTGCCCCTCGTCAAATCATGTCCAAGGAACCGAACAGTAGTCTGGACAAGTTGTGCCTTGGGCTTGGCAACTCGGTATCCCCTATCTGCTAGGAAATTCAGAAGGTCAACTGTGGCTGTGGCGCATTGACCTTCCTCCTCGGTCGCTAGCAAAATGTCGTCTACAAATTGTAAAAGAACTGTCCCTAGGGGGCGCTCCCAGTCTCGGAGGTCACGGGCCAATGCTTGGCCAAAAAGTACGGGCAAGTTTTTGAAACCCTGTGGAAGTCTTTTCCATGCCAGTGAACGGGGCGCCTCGCCACCGTCCTTCCACGTAAAGGCAAAAATGGGGACAGAATCCTCATGTAGCTGGATACAATAGAATGCGTCTTTAAGATCTAAAGCAGTAAACCACGTTTTGTGGGGTCCCACGGCACTGAGGAGGGTATATGGGTCAGGCACCTGTTGTGGTAGGTCCTGTGTGGCTGCATTAACAGCTCTAAGATCATGAACTAGCCGGACAGAGCCATCCTTCTTAGGGACTGGAAGGATTGGAGTGTTCCATGGGCTCTGGCAGTCAGATAAAATATTTCCCTCAATAAGTGTCTGAATGGTGATTCGAAGGCCCTCAAGTAATGACTGCCGAATGGGATATTGAGCCAATCGAACAGGCTGTGCAGATGATTTTAAGGTGATTTTGACTGGCTCAGCTGTGACGGCAAGTCCTGGCAGCCCTGTGGCCCAAACCCGTGGGTCTACAGCATCTATCATGGATGTAACTTGTAGACTGAGGACAGACGCCGCTGAGTGCCAAGAGTTTCCCCTCCAATAATCAGTTGGGGTCCGAAAAGTCACATTAATATGGCCATCTGCCTGGCAATCAATAAGAGCTTTGGTTCGGCACAGGAGGTCCCTTCCTAGGAGGTCAGTGTGAGCCTGTGGCAGGTAGATAAAGTCTGCCTCAGCGGTGGAACCATCAGGAAGTTGGAGGGATACTCCATGAAGGAGGGAGGTATCTTGCGGGCCAGTGGCTCCCTGGACCTTGATATGGGTGGAGGATTTATGCTTTGAGAGAGAGGTTAGAGCTGAATATTGTGCTCCGGTGTCTATGAGAAAGTTACGGAGGACATTTCCCACCCGCAGTTTTACTCGAGGCGAGGCGGGTGGCTGGGGACTCGACCTCGGACATCTTCAATCGGATTCCTCTTCGATGGCCATCATCGGCCGTCCTTGAGGGTTCCTCTTAGGACAGGTAGACTTCCAGTGACCCATTCCGCGACACAGCGCACACTGGTTTCTCCTTAACTCTCTGGGGTTCGGGGCACGTCTCTCCTATGGACCAGGACGGCCTCTCTCTCTCTCTCTGTCCTCATTAGGTCTGGAGGGGCCAGGTCTATCTATAGTCTGCATTTGCTGGACTGCCATCACCATGGCCTTCCTCCCGTTTTCCTTTTCTATAATCCGCCCTTGGAACACTTTTTGAGCTGCTTCCAACAGGGCGCTCATTGGTAGTCCCTGACCTCCAGGCAACTTCTGTAACTTACGGCGTATGTCTGGAGCACAATGAGTTGTAAAAAGATGTTTTAAAACATCTTATCTGGGTCATCTGGGTCAAAACATCTGATTATCTGGGTCATCAGGGTCAGCCTGAGCCCCATTACGACAGGCATCCCTAAGCCTCTGAAGGAAAGTGGCTGGGTCCTCCTTCTCTCCCTGATAAATTTCCTCAACTTGTGTCCAGTTATTGGTCCTGATCACTGACTGGCGGGCTCCTTCCAGAAACATGGTCCTAAAAATTTGCATGGCAAATTTGCCTCCGTAAGCATTCTGACCTGGGTCGTTATGATCCCAATTGGGATTAGTGGCCCATGGGAAGACATCATCAACACGGGCTGGTATGTTATTATTGGCAAGTCGGAATGCCAGAAAAACCTCTGTTCGTGCCTTATTAATAATGTTCTGTAATTCAACTTCAGTAAAAATCATGGGTGCCATAACTTTAACATCCTCCCATGATGGTGTGGCAGTCTGGAACAATGACTGAAGAAAATTTATAACCTCTTGGGGTTTCTTAGAGAAGCCTCCAGACATCTCCTTAAACTTGGCAAGGTCCATTGGACTCCAAGGATGGTGGTTCCATACAGAAACACTGGTGGGTTGGCCTCCCTGGGGAACAACAATTTGTGGATTCTGGTGTAGTGGATACATTGGAGCTGAAGGTATGCTTGATGCTGCTGTCTGCAAATCTGGAAGTGGGGATTCCCCTTTATCTAAGCCAGAACTATCTACTTGTGGTAATCCTGGATATACTGGGGGTGGGTCTGGGATCGCTGATGAATCCCGAACTGGGACTGGATTGTTTGCTTTTGTCCCCTTTTTATTTTCCTGAGTTTGTGGGCAGGAACGTGGTCCAAAGAACAGGACTGGGACATCACCCTCTGCAATCCTTCTAAAAATATTCATGTAACGAACCTCCTCATACTTTCCTACACTGAGCATCCAGTTAAGCCAAGGGAGAATTAGAGCCATTCGGAATGACCCATTAACATCCCATTGGTCATAGTCATCTACCTTGTATTGTGGCCAGATTTCTGTACAGTATCTGATCATCTTTTTCTTTCTCATGTCTCTTTCTGTTACCGCTTTCCAGTGTTTTAGAACACACCCTAAGGGTGTATCTGCACTAGGAATCTTTGACTCTGCTGTGCCCATCCCTCAACCAAGAGGTTTTTGTTGGTCGTCACCGAGGACTTAAATGGGACTTACTAGGTACCTTGTCTGAAAATCAGGGATCCCCTATGCCGTTATCATACAACCATACACACTTCATTCACTGCGGAGTGGGGTTTGTTGCCAGTCAAGCGTTGCTGAGTCCGACTTGTCAGGAGCAAAGCTCATCTGACCCTACAGTAATTGCCTGGCGAGGCTCGTATAGGTGTCGTGTCACCCCTCCGATTAAACTGACAACAGGGACCCTGGGCACCCCCGGAGAAATTATAGAAGGATCACTCGTGTCTGTCACAACCGGCCAGTCAGTACAACAACAACCACACAAGATATTTACCAAAGAAGGGTGTCCTCAGGACCTGAGCAGGTTCCCCAGGCACCAGTGCAGCGAGTTGTCACTCTCAGTCTGTCAGTCTCTCTACTTCGGGATCCGGTTCAACAAACAAGCAGTCGAGGCGCCCACGAAACAAAAGATGTTGTGTGCCGGCTGGCGAGTCGTCCACAGGTCTCACCGAAGATCAAGAGTCAGGAAGGTGGCTGACGGCTTCAGAGTGGGAGAGCAGTGAGGGCCCCAGGAAGAGAGTTTCCCGGGGCTTCGGCACCAGAAAACTGTCGCCCGAAGGTGGCTGGGCCAGACAGCCAATGCCTTCCTGCCTCAAACCACAAGAAGAGAGACCGAGACTTCGAGCGGTACAAGCTGCTGCTTTATTAAAGTACACGGGCCCGAGGGTGCCAATAAGGAACCCAGAGGCTTCCTGAACACACATTTTTATAGACTTCAAATCACTATTAATAATTGACAGATTCTAAGCATCCTATCCCCATCCGCAGTTTCCCTCTCCCTTTCCCCATAGGCTGAGGTACTTGGGAGTTACACCTTTCCGGTTTTCGCCTAAAACTCCGCCTTAGTTTACATCTCCCATTACTCTCTTAAGGAAACCCCTTCTTCTTATTTGTTTTATACCATACATAGGCTGTCACACATTAGCACACACACACATCTCTTCAAGCTTAACCACAGAGAGACCTAGTTTTCGCTTTACTTCCTCAACTATATGTCTGCATATATCTATTTTTAAATGATTGAAACCACCGGTTTCCTTCTAAAAGCTAGCTAATGGTTGATTACATATCTTTGGTTAAGATACTGGTGAGTTCTGAGACAGAAGAGAACAATATAATCTTTTTGTTTTCTGGTCCTGGTCTACAATGAGCCAGTTTATTGGGGGGAAATTAGCTAGCAACATATACTAAGGTTTTATTGTTCATTGTTCAGTCTGCTACTACACTTCTACAACTTCACTAGACCATGCAGTCTAAGTGTTTCTCTCTCTAGTACCTAGTTAGACTATCAAGATGTAGTCAGAAATGGTTTGTTGTTTTTCCTACCAAATGTACCCTTTTTACCCTATTATGTGGTAAAGTATTTTTATAGAGCTAGAATCACAGAAGTCGGTCTACTCATTTCCATTGCACTATTATCAAACTCTGCAACTCTGCAAACATATATATAATTGCTTTGCAACCCCCAACACAAAGTAAGTCAAAGTGCAATCCTATTATATGCTTGAAAGCAGTTGATATTATCTCTGGCTGCCTAGATGGTCACTACATACCTACTGGCTACTTGATCAACTCTTTAGAGTGTAGACATTTTAAAAAGAATGCTTAACAAGCTTCCGGGGGACATTAATTAATTTTAAAAAGGAACTGCTTCAGCATCTACTTCAGCAAACATAGAAAATCACAGGTTTGAAAAAGACACAAAATCCTATAGCAATACATTTGCGGTAGTTTTGAAAGTACTACTCAACTGCATTTTTCAATATCTTCTCTAAGCATTAGTTGATTGATTGCCCCTTTAAAACTGTTCCACACCGTTTTAAGTAACAACAAAATAGAGCGCATGAACATATACAGATTGTGCATTCATTGCCAATGTTCTCTCTCGGCTTCATACAGGACAAAAGAAAATTTTAAAAAGGCCTCTGATCTGCATTCCCCTCCCCAACTTGTTAATGCAGATGAGTTTTCTCATTGCTTCAGTGCTGAGGCTGACATTTTAGGAAATCATCCTTTTCTTCAATAGATACCACCTCACCATTTAAAAATGAAATGGAAATTGAAAGCAAAGCTAAGGAGTGACTGAAGTAGCCTTCCCTCCCCACTACCATAAAAAATAACTGTTCTCAAATAAGGATATATAGACCCATCCCACACCCAGCAAAACAACAACAGCAGCAGCAAGCAAGCAAACAAACAAAGCTATTTCAACAAGGAAAAATAGGCCCTACCTTTCCCCAGTGTTCCATCCCCAAAATACAATGTAATGATAATGTAAAATAAAATAGTAAAATAAAATAGAGACTCACGTTTCCCTTATTAAAAGGAACAGAAACTGGCCTTTAACAGAGTAGCAAATGTGATGGGTGGTTGTAGTGTGCTGGCTGGTGTGTGAAAGAGAAAATAACAAACTTACACTTGCCTTAGGTTTATAAAAGAAGTAAGAGTTCTTTTAGGAACTCCATACTTTGATAGGAAAGTGGAGAGAGAAATTCCTATCTACCTGTCTAGTCTAAAGACAGATATGAATGGCAGGACAAGTCCTATATCAATAGTGCAAGAAGGAGAGAAGAGATAGTTGTGTGACAAAGGGAGAAAGAGAAGGATGTTACAGGGAAGAAATCCTAAGATTAGCAATCTACACATCAAAGGACAGATCAGGACAATAATGGAGTGAACAGTAAACAGATGCCCTGACTTGTTTATCTTTCTAACTCTAGTTTGTTCCCCTCTGAAACTTCAGGGAAGGGACAGCGTCAAGTCCTCCTCTCCTACCATTCCCCAAATGTAAATTGGAGCCAACCGAGTATGTTGGGCCCAACAGAGGCATTGCAGTCTGATTGTTGCTACATTGAAAGTGGTGTGGGGAGGCATGGCTTTGGCAGCTGAGAAGATGGATGCCTGCGGAGACAGCTCTGACCCTCCTTAATTCCCAAATTCTCATTAATCAACGACCTAATAATGACTTTTCACTTGCCAATAATATGGGCAAACAAGGTTCCAACAAACATAAATTGTATCCTAAACGTTCCAAACAAATACAAGATTTCTTTTCTCTGCCACAGACATCCAAAAATCAAGGAGGGAATGAGGAAGAAGCAAACAAAATGGTGATTGAGGGAAGTGAGGTAGGCCTGATAATAGCTTCCTCATCTGACACAGCATTATCCTCATTATTAACAAACATGAAACAAAGAATTCTAGAAAATATGTCTGCCCTTATTAAATCTTTAATTGACAAATTTGCTGACTTTAAAATCTCCCTGAATACTGTCACTGAAAAAGCAGACTGTGCATTCGAATTAGGAATGACCTTACAAGAAGAGCTACACATACTTCAAAAAGAAAATGACTGCCTTCAAGACAGAGTAATGAATTTAGAGTCCTCGGCACAGCAGACCAATTTAAAATTTAGGGGCTTTGATGAACAACTGACTGCCAATATGGATTTAATGATCTTCCTTGCAAATGGGCTGGCACAATTGCTGCATTTAGAAGATAGAGTGGCTCCTTTAATAACTAAAGCTTCCCATCTGGGACCCGCAAATCTACTGAAGATATCCTTTCCTGACCTGAATACTTGATAGAAAATATTAGAAATGACCTGGTCCCGAGGCTCACTTTACTTCAAAGGTGAACAGATCTGGATTTTCCTGATCTCCCCCGCAGGACTTATACAGCCAGCGGGACTTAAAAACAGTCATGGAGGCAATAAGACAAGCACATATAGAATATAAGTGGATAAACCAGCCAAGCTGCAAATAAGATACAAGGACAAATTCTACTATGTGCTAGATCAAGACATGGGTCTTGAATTACTGCAAAATATTCATGTCAACTTACCTACAGATCTCATCAAAACTTCTCAGAAAAGAAAGATGATGCAACCATCAACTCCTCCAAAAGGTAATAAAATATCTGTCCATCATGCCTGTACGGATGTAGAGGGCTGTTTTATTTGTTTACATCTTTAATCTTTCTGGGCTCTTCATTACCTAATTGGTTTACTCTATATCATATCAAACAATAAGCAAAGTTTTTGGGTTGAACACAACAGGGGGTGGGGTTAATGGAATAAGATTCAAGGGTAACTTCATATTTACAGTCATCATTTATATGTAGCTAATGTATACGTTTGTAGCTGTTAGTATAGTGGCTTAGCACTGTACTAACAGAGCTCTAAGATCCTCTTTTAGCTTACGTATATAACACAAAAATCGCATATTATATTTTTCATAAAAAGGAAGTATTGGGATACTACATCTCATTAACCTAATCTCTGCTTCACTAAAGAGAATTGATTTTTCCACTGTGTGCCCGCAGAGCCATTCTTCACTGAACAGACCAATAGAGTAACCTTCTTGTGATCTTCTCTGAGTTCTTACTTTTAACTGCACACAAATCAGAGTGAGTAGATATATTCCACATCAGAAATGTATTCCAAGTTGAATGTATGGGGTCTTAACAACATAATTGAAAGGAAATGAATGTTATCAAACTTAGCTAAATTGCTATCAGACATCACACTATTCCAGGACACCAATTAGCGATCCTCTGATCAGTCTCTTTTGAAAGCCAATTGGATACAATATCAATATAATACAAAAGGTACCTCAAAGGCATGCTATGTTAATCTCCAAGAATGCCTGCTTACAACATAGCGCTATGCTAATAGATTGTCAAGGTCGTTTCATCTTTGTGAAAGATCTCTTTGATGAACAAATACCCACATTAGTTTCGGTATATACTCTGAACAACAATCAAATGAAATTCTTAGAGGAAGCATTATCCGCATTAAGAAAATTTCAGGAAGGAGAAGTGATCATTGGAGGTGATCTTAATTGTCTTGCAGATCAAGAGTTAGATCATACGCATCTTATACAATGCAAAACTAAGAGAAGGAAGTTAAACACACATGTGACAGAACTTTTGATCAAGTTTCATTTTGTTGACATCTGGTATCTAATGCACAGTTCTGACAGAAATTTTACATATTTTTCATCAAGACACAATGTGTACACCAGAATCAATTTTATTATCATTTATGAATCCCTAACTAGCAAAGTGGTAAACTCTGAAATTGGCAGCATCATATGGTCTGATCACACCTGACCAAATGTAATGGTCATTGCCCCTATGACCATTAAAGAAAGATATGGGACAGCCAGCACTCTTTTCCAATCTTGATTGAACAGAACATTTTTCTTAAAGCCATGCTTAGGGTGTGGGACTCACTTATGATCAAACTGACCCTGAAAATATCAAGATTTTCTTCATTCTTATTCCAAGAATGGTTTCCTGTGAGCAAAGAATCTGCTGTACTTACCATATAGTGACGAGCTAAGATCACACGTTTGGTTGATATCTCCTCAAAGACAGGTATTTTAACAAAGACTGAATTGGAACAGAAAATTCAACAGAAAGTTCCATGGTACTTCTACTTACAACTTAGCCATATGATAAACTATCTACAATCCCCAGCCCTTCTGAGTACTCCTGAATCAGACTTTGAACGATTACTGAACAACTTGGAATCTAAGCACAACGTTTTAATCACGAAGACATATGACATATTACTCCATATAGAAAAACCCAAACCTCTATGTTACCAACTGACGGGGCAACATGATTACAACATCACCCTAACAGATGGCCAGTGGACAACTATTTGGTCCTCCACACTGTTCAACTCCTCTGTCATTAGTATCAAATTATTATAAGGTTATAAAATACTAACCCAAGAAACTAGCAATAATTACTTCCTTACAGTCACCTCTTTGTTGTAAGAATTGTGAAGTAGGTTCCTATGCTCACTGCTGGTGTTGTGCACTTATTAAAGCATTCTGGAACATGGTTCTTTCGCAAATAACTCAAATAACAGGACATACAATTCCAATGCTTCCTGAGTTTATTTTCCTAAATTACTGGCAGGATATCTCAATCCCCAAAATTAGAAGTGAATTAATCATTAGCCTCTTAGTGGCAGCAAAAACAGCAATAGCTCTAAAATGGAAGTCACAATCTGCTCCAACTATATCCACATGGGATAATGGAAAATATTTCAGATGGTCTTCTTCAGTCTGAAATTTATCCTAAAACAACTGAGTTCATTGAGAAATGGTTCCCTTTTCTTGAGCACATTACCAAAGAGGATAGCCAGCCCCAAAACCCAGTCTATCTAAAACTCTTATATAAAATTTAACCATCTTAATAGAACTAATCTCTGTTGTGTGCCATGTTAAGCCATGAAGTACATACTGCTATAATTAATAGATTGTTATTGCTCATATCTATCTCATTTGCAACTTGTCACGCTAGTTTAAACTTGGCCATTTCCACACACGTTGAATAATGCACTTTCAATGCACTTTAGCAATCCTTTGGAAGTGGATTTTTTGTTTCACACATGGAAAAGCAGTTCCAAATGTTCACTAAAGGGTATTGAAAGTGGATTACCCAACGTGTGTGGAAGCAGCCCTTGATATGTTTAATTGGCTCTGATAATATGACCTATTATCTGTAATTTGTTCTCAAATATGTTATAATTCAAATTAAATGTCAATGTGATATGTTGTAAATGTTAGAATCAACTATAAAATTGGTGGTGTGGGGGGAGGAGTGCGTAGAGCCAGCCAGGGTTTTAAAGACTAAACTATTTTGTTTGGGCCATAGCCACAAGTATTTTAAGGCAGTGTATAAATTGGTTGTTGTGGGTTTTCCGGGCTGTATTGCCGTGGTCTTGGCATTGTAGTTCCTGACGTTTCACCAGCAGCTGTGGCTGGCATCTTCAGAGGTGTAGCACCAAAAGACAGAGATCTCTCAGTGTCACAAAGAGATCTTTGTCTTTTGGTGCTACACCTCTGAAGATGCCAGCCACAGCTGCTGGCGAAACGTCAGGAACTACAATGCCAAGACCACGGCAATACAGCCCGGAAAACCCACAACAACCATCGTTCTCCGGCCGTGAAAGCCTTCGACAATACATCAGTGTATAAATTTTCTTTTTATAAAAAATATTTTCTATAAATATAAACAGAATAGAAAAAATAAAATAAAAATGATATCACAATTATAATTACAACAAAAGAAAAGAAAAGAAAGAGTAAACATATAAACAATAAACAATGATATTGTAAATGGTAAAAATTATATGATATTCAGTTTTTTATCCTGAAATCCTGCCCTCAAATTATAGCTGACTTATAGAAGGGTTTTCATAGCAAGAGACTCACAGGAGTGGTTTGCCATCACCTGCCTCTCCAACCCTGGTCTTTGTTGGAGGTCTCTCATCCAATTACTAATCAATGCTGACCCTGCTTAGCTCCTGAGAACTGATGATATCAGGCTATCCTGAGCTATCCAGGTCAGGGCTTTAATCCTCCAAACATCTTCCAATTGTAACGTTTCCATATAATTAAACACAATTTGGGGAATTTTGCCTTCTTTGGGGTTTTTTTGCCTATCTTGTTTTTAGATCCATTACCCAATTCATGTCTCCGAAGTTCATTATCTCTCCTTGAAAATCTAAAATGGATTGGAAAACGTTTTCATAAAATGTTTCTCTTGCATTATTTGGGGTATATATTGCTGCTAGTGTGTGAATCTTACCTTCTGGAAGCCTTAATTTTTCTGTAACATTTATTTGTAAAGTTTTTTTAAAAAAAATATATTAAAATATAAACTGTAAACATATCACTAAACAAAAACCAGCAACAAAGACTAAACTGTACTGTGAGCATGAGTTTATCTTCTAAGGTTTGTAGTTTCCTAAACTATTTTCTTCAGAATGAAACTCTGCATCAGTTTAACACAGCATTTTTTAAAAATACAGAACATTTTGTCTGTGGCACAGAGAGAACTGGATAGAGGGAAATTGTTTGGCTTTCTTTACTCACTATGACCATGAAAAATGCAATCTACAGGGGTTACACTTTAAAAGTCTCTTCCATTTTGAAATACCCTATTGGTTATAAAGATGTTCTCTGTACTTAAACTAAGGGATACCACTGAGACTCATAATAACATCCAAGTTGAAGGAACAATTTAAGTAAGTCCTGTATACACAGAGAGAGCAAGCGGGAAAAAGGGATGCTGGGGACCAAAAGAGATATGCTATGAAATTGTGTTTTTTTCCCCTCTCGTTTTTGGATTTATAGTTAATCCTAGAATTCTGACCAATTTGAACTGCATTTCATCATCCATACTGCTGAACAATCAGGCATCTCCTTAGCGTAGTATAATCTTTTTTCCTAAATGGCATCCATCTATTTGTGATTCAGCTTGTGCAAAGGGGGAAAAGTACACAGCAATTCTTTTGGGTAGGCCATTTTTTGTAAAGGCATTTAAATCAAAGCCACGGGCAACACCATCCTAGGCACTGTCATACCTTTCTAAGTCTATTGAAGGTAGTGGGCTTAGAAAGGCTTTGAAAGGGATAACTGAATTTAAGATGGCACTGTAAGTACCGCGTCTAATTTCTTGTTCAAGTGTGTCATTCAGATCTGCCATTTAGCCCTAAAGTATGGTGCTGGAAAACATTTTATCATAAAACTTTTTGGTGGTTTATGTTCAGCAATATGACAGGAATAAAGTGTCAGTCAAGTCTCCCTGGTTTTAACATGCATTTCTACATGTTTGAGACTTTTTCATTTGGATTACAAAATGGTGGCACATGCACAAATTAAATTAAAAGGGGTGATTATTTATGTGGGAACTTTGTCTGGTTGTATGTGTTTTCAGAGAAGGACATACATTTCATAGTTAGCAATGTATCCACAACGATTGGCCCAAGACAATGTGTTGCCCAGGGTGGAAAACTGAAATGGGATCCCAGGGGAAACCCCCTCCCCCCCCACACCATTTCTGACAAGCTGCTGTCCTTTAATGAGACAGCCACTGCATCCCACATGTTATTTGTTCTGTGGCTAGCAGAGAAATCTGTACAGATAGAAATTTTCATTAGGCCATGTACCTACTTGCAGAGAGTTTTGTTGGAGAACAGATTAACTGGCAAAATGGGCTAGGTTTTAGAAGTTCTAGATGGAGATGAAATGGCTTACTTCCCAGTATTCTCACCCTGTAGTAGAGCTTCTTGGTTAATCTGTTTCTTCTTGGTCACTTGGGTTCAGATTTTGAGTTAGTGGCCAAAGAAAGCACCTGTTGTTTAACAAATATACTAAGCAAGTGAAATATGTTTATTTGAATGACTTTATTCCTAAGAAGGAAGAAAATGACATAGAAGACACAGTCCTTACTTAACCAAGATAATCATCAGGGATCATTGGTGGTAGATATTTAGAGGTTTTAAGTATTTAACAAGGAAATATCTGGAAATCACAAAGTTAATCTTGGACTAGAGGCAATACAAGCAAAATTAGTCTATCTCTGCAATTGGAAATAGGAGGCATTGATTGCTTAACTTTTGTAACCCTTTTCAGTAGGATTACAAAGAGTTATCAAAGTCCCCAAACAAAAATTCCCTTTGCCTCCCCCATGTAATTCAGAAGGACTCATGTAAAATGCTTGATTAGAAGCAGTAAGCTTCTGTTATCTACGGGTGTGTACAAAATACATTTCTGTTTCTGTTTTGGTTCTCAGGGGTTCTAGAATAATTCCATTTCATTACTCATTTGGCTGGTGCTAGATCAGAACAGATTCATTTTTTTTCGTTTTCATGAGTTTTGGCCGGTTGCACTCATGTTGGCTGCACATGTGTAAACGCACACTGTTCTTTTAAAGGATAGTGGGGAAAGGAGGCTCTGGGGCAGCTGTTTTCATGTTTAATCAAAAACAGCATCAAGAATTAGTCTCTCTCCTGGTCACCTACCATGTAGTGTATGAAATACTTTATATTTATCTCATGTATTTTGTTCTTGGAAAATTTGTAAGTCAAAATGGTTTGGAGGCATTCGAAACCAAAATGGTTTGGGAGCAACTTATGAAAAGATTTTCTACAATGCACCCTTCCATCTGTGTGGGAGTATGGAATCTGTTTTGTAGTACCCACGTTAACCTGATGTATTGCTATCAACTGTATATGGGCTAATAATAGGAAGTAGTTCATATTCTACAATTAAGCATTAGAAAGCTGAAGTTTCATTGACTGGCAGCTACTGTTTTTATGTGAAAGTGGAATCTTACTCAGCTAAAGCAGAAAATATATCTGAAACTAAGAATGGAATTACATTATTTACATTGCTTCTGTAGACTTGATCTATATATCTTATTTGGGCTATCATGATGCTGACCTAAAAAAACCCTATATATTATGATATGCACACCCCACCCACAGTCACATTGTATCTTTAGATCTGTACTTACAAGCTTCAACATGTGGTGGTAATTTTGCATGTATTAACATCTGGGCTCCCTGTATAAGATGGCATTGTTTAGATATCAGATAGTTTCACCAGTGTATATTTTGTTTATATTTCATCATTATGAATTTTGCAATCTACCGTATAATGCAATGACCATGATGGTTCCAAGCACAAATTTTGGAGTATCTGGATTCTATGTGAAAGAAACAGTGGCCTAGGCAAAAAGAAATGGATACGATAGCCCTCCATAGAGTTCATGGTAGAATTTTTCTTGGATATCCCTAGACTAATTGCTTCTTTCTATGGCACCATTGATAGGGTGTCTAGTTATTTAACACAATATGACTTTTAACTCGAGGCTAAATGAAGTTGCTGTTCTATGCTTAACCAATCATAAAGAAGGAAGCATAAAAATACATGCATAAATTAGTGCCAACAAAGCATCAGCAACAGACATAGCAACCTTGGTAACAACCTGACAGAGTAATTTGCTGACAGAGTAATGTAATGTGGTAGAAGAGAGTTTGGGATGATCATATCTTGCTCAATGGGCATGACTTGAAAATAAGATCATTCTGTAAGCTTTCTTCGATACATCCTTCTTTGGCTATTACTACAAACTAAACTTATTTGAGTAGATGAATCTAGCAAAGCATTTCCTACATTTTTGCAGTGCCGGGATTTCCTTGAGTGATTTTTTTTCTTATGCTGGTGGACCACCTTGGTGCTGGTAAAAGGAAAAGGTGTTTTAGACATCTAAATATAAAGGAATGCAATTTTAACATATTGTAACATTAAGAAGTTTAGGAGCTTTTAGACATAATCTGAAGGTAGTGGAAAATTAGATGCAATGTTACATTAGATATGTTTTTAGTATTTTCTTCTTTTTGTAAAAGCTGTAATTTTCAGAGTTTAGAACCAATTTAATGTCCCTGGAGTTACAGCTTTTTTTGTATCCATTGCCCATTAGGTGAATTACACTAAGCCAAGAATGAAATCCATTTATAATGTATAAAATACTGTAAGATGTCTTAAAAACAGTCTAGAAGGGAGGAGGGGGGAGCATGAGGAGTCCATTAAATTTTGAAGACAGTGAGTTCTGAGGTTCTTCATATAATCATATAATGGGTTTTTGTGCTTTGATAAGATGCATTAGATATTGGAAGATTTATTTAAAAGTTTGAATTCAATAAAAATGTATATAGAACTAATATAAAATGCATGCTGTTTGACATTTCAGACAGCTTTCAAAACAGTATTTTGTCAGAGAAAGCCCTACCACATTGTGCTGTATAATATTTATTATATTTTAATAAGATTAATAAATGCGATACAAATGATAGTGCCAATGATGTAGACGTTTAATAGATATCTCAATGTCAGTTAATGTGTGATTATTCTTTGCCTACCAAACTGTTCCAAAGGCTATAGAAGAAGGGATACCAAGATAACTTATATTAATAAGAGAATGTGCCCGTTGGTGATATCATAGGGTGATGCACAACCCACATTCTAGGTCTGTTCATCAAGAATTTTGTGTACCTTCAGGTAATTCTGTAAAATGCAGACATTCAAACTTTTCAGTGGCGCTTGAGTAGAAACATTTGGTAGACTATGCCTCATAGTGAAGATAACAGTGTTTTTCCTCTTTGGACTTATTAAGTATTTACATTCCCATTCTAGAACATTCCTCCCTACCTTCCTTTACTTCTAGGAAAGAGTTAACTCTTTACATTCCTGTTAAGCTCTATGCCATAACATACATTTTAATGCAGGACCATCAGGTCTGGAAACACTGAAAATGTAGAAATTGACCTGTGGAATGCAGGTGGAGCAAAGCAAATGGTATTATGTGTTGTTGTACATATGAAATAATAAAAGGTCACAAAAAGCAAATACCAAGTTTGATAATGTACAGGTCTATATTTAACCTTTCTGCGAGGAGATACATATGAATATTTAAATGGCTGCCAACTACTTCTAATTTTTAGTATTTCTTTTATAACAACAACAATAAAAAACACAACCACAACAGTGTAATGTATTGTTCATAAGCTAAACTCTTATGGAAGAATAATGTTATCTTACTGGGTTTAAGAGATCTCTTAATTATATGTAATGTATGGAGTAAATTTATATCCTACCTACTCTTTTATAGAACTCAAGGTGATACGCTAATCTCAATAAACAAATAATTTAATGTGTACCAAATCTTGAAAAAGTGTCAGAGGACAAAATATGACTGATTTAAATTAATAAATGTAAGATTAATTAATGTAAGATTGATTAAACATTAAAGAATGTAAGATTTTAATTTTTAAAAAAAATTAATTTAAAAAAATTCAAGTGAACTTTTTTGAATTCTAAATGACTTCCCAGGTTATTTCTTGAAGGATAAAACTTATGGACTTCAATGGATGTTTGAGGTTTGAGGAAAAGGAACTTCCAGTGTTTATATTCTTCAACTGAGGGCCACACTGGGCTGATTTGGCCCCAAAACGAGCAAAAAAAATGTGAATGAGGGTCTCCCCCCCCCAGGATGATAAGGAGACCTGGCAACCATATACTCAGAATAGGTAACAATAGATATCTGTGCTTTATAGGCCTGGAATAATTTAATATCTTTTAATATCATTTTAAAATGAGCAGGAGGATGTTTAGGGAGGCAAAACCAGAAACTCAAATCTAGTTCAGCTATATTTCTATGTAACCACATATTTCTATTCCTTTGCTAATTTCTTCCTAGACTTCTTCGTAGTGTTTTAGTTTCTCTTTCAATAAACTGTTTATTTCATTTCCTTTATAAAATTGGAGTCTCCGTGTTCTTTACTGGTCCTGCATTTGCCTACTGACGTGATACAAAGCTCTCATTATCAGCCTTTTTATGTTCCTCCACCCAGGGCCGGATCTACGGTTGCCAGCGCCCAGGGCAACCGGTCAGGCTCAACGCGTGCGTGCATAGCATGCATGAGCGCGTGATAACTTCACTCCCGTGATGTCATCACGCTGGGGTGCTCCCCGCCCCCGCAGCAAGCAGGCTGTCCCGGTGCACCGTGGAGCTGGTGGCAGCGTGAGTGGCTTGGAGGCTGCCTGTGCTGTTCACCTGCCCCGCAGGACAAGGGGCGGCCAGCTTGCTGCGCGCGCCTTGTCCTGGGGAAAGGCGAACGGCGCTGGCAGTTTCCCAGCCACCCGCACTGCCTTTTGCCTTTCCCCAGGACAAGGGGTGGCCGGCTTGCTGTGCGCCCCTTGTCCTGGGGAAAGGCGAGCAGCGTGGGCAGCTTCCCAGCTGCCCGCGCCATTTGCGCTCCCGGGGCTGGCAGCACGCTCCTGGGGCTGGCAACTGCACCCAGCGCCCCCTCTTTGGCAGCGTCGGGGGCAGACTACCCCCCCTGCCCCCCCGTCGATCCGGCCCTGCCTCCACCCCTTGATTTCTGGTGTCGACCATGAAAATTTCCCAGAAAATTGTGCCTTCTACTCCCCTGTCTAATCACAGCAGGAGCTTTGCTCTTTTTAAAAATCACACTAACAGGAATTAGTAGGGATGTCAGCCTCCAGGTGGGGCCTGGAGATCTCTCAGAATTACAATTAATCTCTCATGGAGTGTTTTTGTTATTAATATGGATGTAATGCCCATAAAGGTTGCTGCTGCTGCAATTAATCTCCAGACTAAGGAGATCAAATTTCTCTGGAGAAAATGGCAACTTTGGAGGGTGCCCTGCATCATATTATCTCTCACAGAGGTCTCTCAGCAAATATTGCAGGCCCCAGGCTCCACCTCCAAATCCCGGAGAATTTCCCAACCTGGAGCTAGCAACTCTAGGAACTAGGAAGGTGGAGGCAAACAAACACCAGGTTTTTTGGAACTTCCCCACTCATACCCCTTGGTAAAAGCCTGGCCAATTAGATGGCTCCTTGGTTATGCAGGATAAGCTACTGTGCTTAGGAACTCTTCCCCCTCTCTGGATTACTTGTGTGTGTGTGGGGGGGGGGGTTGTGTATTTGCAGAGGTGGAGTTCAAGGTAGATTTTTTTTTTGTCTGGAAGTCTAAGGTAGAATATTGGTAAAGGATCTGAAAAACTTGTCAGTTAAAAGCCATCTCCACTTTACTGTGAGCCTTCAGTGTAACTATCGTGTTTTGTCCACGTAGGACAGAATTATACTTTGTAGCTTAATATGTAAGAACAGCATTTCCCAACTGGGTCTAATATATCCATGGTTATGTGCTGTGATTAACTTCAGTGTCTACATATTATAGCAAAATGAGGGGATAGAAACCTGAGGTGATAGAATGGGCTGTACAATTTATGGGACTATAGGTGGGGAAAGTCACATTTTTAAGACTCTTCCATGTAAAAACTCCCTGCAAACTAAAAAAAATAGGACATTAGGGAGAACGATTCTAGCTCAGAACTTTGCATGCTTTGCTGGTTTTCAACTTTCAGAGAATTATTAATGTAGGAGAAACTTAAAACAAGTAACAGGTGAAGTAGTACAATCCATTCTACAACGTCATTAATCTGCCTCTTCATTATCACCTGTTTCTGTTGCAGATGTTGACCAGGCTTTAGATGGAAACTTGTCCTCTGGTGTTGCTTT
Source organism: Eublepharis macularius (assembly GCF_028583425.1). NCBI lineage: Eukaryota > Metazoa > Chordata > Lepidosauria > Squamata > Eublepharidae > Eublepharis > Eublepharis macularius. Next base: position 95,361,038 of record NC_072797.1, on the reverse strand, counting down.
GATGAGAAAGAGGTAGGGCATTCTTCCAGGGATGTCCCATTGACTTCATTCAAAATGTTTTTAATTCTTTTGCAGGTGTAATGTATGCCATTGCTGGGGAAAGGAATAAGCTGGCCAGTTTGCTCACTTTGGTAGACAACCATCCCCCATTGATCTTTGCTGCTTGATTGGGCAGCGGTGTGTGTGTGTGTGTGATGGGAGGGGTGAAGCATCTTGCAATATTGCAACATCCATTCCAGCTGCATGACCAGAAGTAACATCAGCACATTTGGGGATACTCGTTTATTTTTCCATGGAGGGAATCCTGGAGCATTCTGAAAAGCTGAAAGTGACATCCCAGGATGCCGTATGGATATGTCCCATTTTGATGGGCAAGGTTCTGTATCAACTCCTCCATCTGTTGCAGACCCCTCAATGGCTGGCTAACAAGGGTACAGAAAATGAGTGTTGGCGAGTGGTCAATAAAGCTAAATGTAGATATTAAGAAGGCTGGATAACTTGCTGAAGTTACTGCATGGATTTATGGATGGCAGTCCATGTTTTCAGGAAATAATGTATACTTTCACCCCTTTGCCCTTTCCTTTGATTCATATAGACTCCTTATTTTAATAACACAATAATGAGTTGTCTCTTCTGTAGAAGGCTTAAACAGCTTTTTTTGGTTGGCAAGTAACATGTAAAAGTGTAATGGCTTTCACAGTTAAGCCAAGGCCCATTTCCCTTAACAGTCATTCATTCATTACAAAGTCAGGGTTACAGAACTGACAGGCTATGAGTTCTCCCATTGAGAGAGATGGAGTGATTTTTATTGTGTACTGCCTTTTTAAGAGACTAAGTCAGAGGACCTCAGTGCAAGCAAGAGGGACAGTTTGTCCTCCTTATTAGTAACCTGCACCTACACAAACTTTTAAGGATCAGCGAGGACAATCATAGAGTTGGAAGGGGTCTTACAGGTCATCTAGTCCAACCCTCTGCCCAATACAGGATCAGCCTGAAGCATCCCCAGTAAGTATTTGTCCAGCCACTCCTTGAAGACTGCCAATAAGGGGGAACCCACCACATCCCCAGGCAGCTGATTCCACTGCTGAATTTCTCTTAATGTCAAGAAGTTTTTCCTATTGTCCAGCCAGATCCTTCCCTCCTGTAGTTTAAACCCATTATTGCAAGTTCATTAAGGAAACTGGGTGTTTGTTGTAGCTCCACTATACAATAATTTTTATCTGGGAAAGGGTCACTAAATGCTCAGATGCTTTCCCTACCGCCTTCATCAGTAGTGTGGTGATGAAGGCACCAGTCCCTTCATCACCACACTGACAGAGATACTGGAAGCATGGACCTTATCACTTCAGTCCCTATGCACCCCCAGCTTGGTCACCCCTTACCTTACATCCTGATCGTAAGGTTAGCTGGTAGCTGGTAACTCATGACTCTTCTATGATCCTCTCATCCCTCCCTAACCTAATATCTCCCTAAAACAGACTAACTTGCCTAACTCAGTGCGCTATATTTATATATATATATATATCCCAGTGATCTGAGTCCCTGTGTTCCAGGGATACCAAAAAATTCAGCATCCCTGAAATCTGGGTCAGATTCTCTAATCCAATGAGAGAATCCCAAATTTATCTAGCCATCATTCTTTATGAGGAATAACGGGGGGGGGGTCATTTTGCAAGCAAACTCTACCAAATTTACTTCTAAGGACCCTTCCCCAAATTACAGGAATATTAGACCCCAGGTCCAATTGTATGAGCCCCAAACAAGCTTCCTACAACTATTCTCCATAGTTTCGTATGCGGGAAACATTTCCAAGGCTTTCCAAGAAAAGAGAAACCTTAAGCAAAGGCAAACCTTGCCCCAAAGCCAGTCCCAGTGCAAGCCCCTATCTCAATTATCTCCCTACCTACCCACTCTAGGTGGAATTGCAAAGTTCTTCTCTCCCAGAGATCTTTGAAAACTTTTATTTTAAGACCTGGCAGATTCCATGCAGAAGGGGGTGGGGGGGGAGACTAAAGACATGCACCTATAAATTACACTAGAAAAATGCTTCCAACCTAATTTTGCTTGTATTTTAACCGTCCTCTCCACAGTGATCCCAAGCAACTCTTTTTAAACTATAGTTCTCTTGAAACATTGTGTCACCTGAGTCTTGAAGAACACGTTCTAGATATCTTTTGTAGAGAGACTCTCAGTGTGTGTGCAAAGAAAGGCATAAGGCATTAGCAGCACATCTTTCAAAAAGTAACAAACAAATCTTGGTTCCTTATAGACTTATACCCTAGCAGGTAGCATTCTGAAACCCTATCTGACTCTAAAACTTATGACAAAGGCAATGTAGAGGAACTGCTCCAAAATGGTTCATCAAAGTGCTCTTTTTCCATCCCATTGTGTATGTCTACAACATAGTCACACTTTTCCTGTGACAGTAACAACGTTGTAAAGCAATTCTTCCATTTTGTCATCCTGAGATAAACTATAGTTATCATTTTCTAAAACGAAAACTGACATTTTGATAAGAAATGATATGCTAAACATTTATTCTCCTTGCAGTTACCTCGGATTTGGCAAATTTCTTAATTGCATGGAGAACTATTGGTGTGCCCTTTTCTCCTTTCCTCCCTGCTATCTCCCCTCCCCACGCTTCATTGAAATGGCACCTAAAGAACAAATTGCCTCCTTTGTCTGAAGCCTGTTCATTCACAGTGGGGCTCTTGATCTGAACAAACCTGAAGATGTCAGGCTGTATAAACACTCAGGGAAAGATATGTTTCATAAAGGCTCCTGCTCTGGAAAATTATATGCTACTCCAGAATGCTTTGCCACATTTAAAAGTGTAATTATACCCTTCTCCTTAATGAGTGACACAGCATATGTTTACACATGTTTTAGCTGACTTATGACAGTATATAGAGAAGCACGTTGCACGTTTGGTGACAACATCTAAACCATGGTGGGAACAACATCTGCTAACAGTGCCCAAGTATTTTCAAAGGCACAGTGCAGACAGGCACTGTCAGAGGCCTTCCCTTTTTTCCATAGTACATTAAGTTATTTTATTCTAATCTGTCTCTGCTGTCCTTCATGCTCTTTTTCTTTACCTTTCTATGACTTGTTACATGTTTGGATCATTTGGCCATCTTCCGGCTTTCCCCCTATTAATTGTACTTTCTTTCTTAGTATGGTTTGAGCTTCAAGATCGGACAACTTTTCCTTGGAGTACTTCACCACAGGTGCTATTTACAATTTTGCAAACAGTATTTTTTAAAAATGCATGTGGTAGTATGATAAATCAGATAAACCCCTCCTATAGATTGCACAAGTGATTATGTAAACTTCTCAACATTCTTTTAATGTTGGCAATAGGGTTGCCAGCTCCCTTTGTCTCAGAAGCGAGGGATGAAGAGGTCGCACGGCAGGTGCGGGGCTACAATGTAGGCTCCTTGTTTACTCCTTAAAGGCCCCGATGATGTCACTTCCAGTTGAAAACCAGAAGCTATGGAATCTCAATGGGGCCAACATTGGCCCCAATCATAGCATTTTTGCTATGTTTGTGGCCAATTTGGCCCCACTGAAATTCCAGTTTTCCACCCGAAGGGTGTCATCAGAACCTCTAAAACACACATGTGCACCATTTCCCCACATACTCCAATGGCTTTTGGACTGCCTCCCCCTTCTTTCCCCTCCACCAGCCACAAGAGCAGGGGTGGGGAGTGAAAGGTGGAGCAGCCCTCCCCCACCTAGGGGCTGGCATCTCTAGTTGGCAAACTAGTTGGGATAGTAGAAAGGGTATTGATTTGGATTGGAGAGATTTGTGTTTAAATTCTTGCTTAGCTGTGAAACTTAGTGTACTTTCAGCTCTGGGAAATTTTCAGAATACTTGAGATTACTGAGTGTATAGGGCCGGCTCCACCAGGCAGCCTGGTCGGACCTTAGCTGCCCCCATGCCCCCCCACAGCCCCCCACAGCCCCACAGCACTCACCTGAGGACCAACAATGGCAGGGAAGGAGAATGGCAGAGTCAAGAATGGTGGCGCCAAGCAACAGGCAGGCAGCAGTGACAGGAGAACCTAGCAGCTGCAACAGGAGGGATTCCACTCAGCAGCAGACAAACTGGTGTGGTGAATGGCCAGAGACTTGGCCTGGTCACTGGAAGAAGGGCCCAGCCAGGGCTCCAGCAGCACCAGTGCCTGGCAGCAGCAGGTCGACATCACCAGCTGGGCCAATCCTCCACTGCTGGCCAAAATGCCTTGCTGCAGCCATGGCCCCTCTAATCTCACCCCTGGAAGCCAGTGACAAATGCACAAAGATCCTTGAGCCTTGTACATGGAACAACAAACCAGGATTTATTATTCTTATGTTCATGTAACAAGCCATGTCTCACCTGGCAAGTGCTAAAAGGGTTTTTTAAAAGCCCTAACTAGTTGTGGATATGGTATTTTGACGTGTAGTGTTTTCTTGATTTTTGTCAAAATTAAAATGAGTGAAGTGATTGTCAGCAGTAGCTCAACAGGTTCTTGAGGCAAAGTTGTCACAACACTAATCTGTTAGGGAATGGGAAGGGCACTGAGAACGTGTTTTAGTTTTCACAGAGGGGGTAGGTGTATATCTGAGACCAGTCTTCAGGTTACAGATGCAGTTCACAAGATTGAACACACCTCCATCCATTCAAAGAAACATCTCTGAGCACAGAAAACTGACAAGTCAGGTAGATGGCTAGGCTCGAATCTTCATGTAGTTTTTTTACATTCAGGATTTCCCCCCTTTTTGGTATGGAGGAAGATGCATGTGACCACATGAGTTCCATTTGCAGTCTGAAGTAGGGCAATCCAGATACAACTTTCCTACAAGTTCTATTGTTCTAGAAAAGTTGATTATTTCTTTGTGGGGAAGGATTATTTCCCTTGAAAAAAATGTAACTTCTCCTTTTGGCAGCCATTTTATTTATTTCAATACTCCAATTCCAATAACCTTTATTGGCGTAGTATACACGACATATTTCAGTACTCATACTTAAAATCCAGTTGTCAATCAAAGGTTTCTCATAGGAAGGAAAGCATTCATAGAAGGAATGTAATACATAGGCGTGTGCATAAGGGGAAAAACAAACCAAAATTACACACACAACTTTGTGGTTCAGCTTGTTAAAACAGCTTCCAGAATGCTTAACCAAATCTGGGAAAGAAGGCTGTACCAAATCTCCCCCACTGAAAAGTTTGTGCATTTCACTTTGATACTTACCATGCAGAGTCTATACAGGCAGGCCAGGAAGCAGCATCTTGTTTTCCTTAACAGCAAGTCTGTCTGTATATGCAACCAATTGGTTCCAAAGGGGAGCGACTGAGCCCTTAGTGTTAATTTTGTTGGTGGAAAGGGGATGTGTGTGACATGCATGAGTGCCTTTTAAAGTACTTCTTGGGCAATGGCATTGAGTGGCTCATAGGAATCAAAGGTTTTCTTTGCACTGGGAAGGGGAGCAGCAATCAGCATGGTGCCATCAGCACCAGCATTGCCATTGCCATCTCTTTCTGTGTGCTTTTATGCACAATGTAAGGAAAGGCTGTCCTGGCAACATCCACATGGGTGTGCCCATGTGGGATTGAGGAGGGAGGGATCTCCTTTATCCTCTGAGTCCCCATCTGCCACAAAGATTCATATTATACAGATTAGGGTGAAAATTTGAAAGAAAAAAGCAATTATTAAAAGAGAGCCAAGAGGTCCCAGGCATGCGGAGTTGGTTCACACCCATTCAGTGGTCTTCTGTTGCTGCTGTCCTTCGCTTAGGTGCCATGGTACCCTAGGGCCACTCATTGTGATTTAAGAAGTCCTCTAAAGATAATGAGTCAAGGAACACCAGGATGAATTTTATTTTGCTCAGAAAGTCTTCTGGCAAGCTTTTGGGGTTTCTTTGATAAAAACTGTTAACCCAGGGTTAAAGGATGGAGAGGTAGCAGACTTTTGCATTGCACATACACACACACCAAAGTCTTCCAGATCAGTATGCCACATGGAAAGACTGATCTGGTCAGATTTGGGGAGGGGGGGTACAGCAACGGGACTCTCACTTTTAGCAGTGCCTACCAATGTTGCTTCTTTTTTTCAACTTAACTCTGGGTTAACAGTTATTTGAATAAGGAGACTTGTCCAGTCTTGCACTTTTACTAGTAAAAAATTGGAGAAAAAGAGGGCCATCCTCTCATAAAGGAAAAACCAACCTATAGCCCTCCATTTCTCTGTGCTTTTATGCCAACAGGTTTAAACAAGGAGCTGCTACAAAGCACATTAGGGTAAGGAAGATTCGCCCCTCAACATGGAAATGAAACTACAAGGCATATGGAAACATGGCATAAAAACAGGAGGAGTCAAAGGTAATAATTTATTGACTTTGTTATTATAAAGAAGCATTTTTTTAAAAAAAATGCTGCACTGTGCTGGTTGCTAATGGAATGCTTTCTGGTGTGTGTGTTAATGGAATGCTTTCTGGTTTGTGCTGGCGTACTGTGCCCGTGCTGCTTTGCCACCATTGTATGTGCCCACCAACACTTGCCTTCTTTGGGGTCCATTCTTTTGTGAGTTTCAGAGTCTCATTTCCCCAACTACTCCCTTGAAAAGAACAGTCCTTGCATGTGTCCACACAACACAGCCCAACACTCACATTGACATGTGTCTTCCCCAAGCATTCCTTGGGCACCATAAACACTCCTTGGGCATTATAAACATCCCACTCTCAAACTTGGTGGGTTGATAGTTTAGAGGGAGGACTGTGTTCCATGTGATTTTGGTGCTGTTGCATGCAAAAGCAGTTGCCCTAGAGCCTCATTTCTCCATCCCATCTCTTGAAAAGAAGAACATGCTTTTGTGCATGTGTGGCCATTATGCCTGCTATGAGCTGAAATTCTTTAAAACAAAAAAAAAGTAACAGATCAGTTCCAAGCCAACACTGGCCAACTCAGAACAAACCAGTAATGGAACAGAATTATTTCAGAACTCTAGAACCAAAATTGAAACAGAAACTTTCTTGGTGCATACCCCTAGTCATGAATACTTGAGGAGGATGTTCTGCATCAGGAACGCAGTTCATGGCAAAACAGAGAGGAAGACAACCTAGTGATTACAATAGCCCATCAAGCCCGTGAGAACCGGTCACAGACATTATAAAACAGTTAGATTTAAATTTTTGAATTAAGCAGTCATACTTTAGAATGTTATCTTTTCCTAGAAATAATCATTTGGAGGTCATGAAGAAAAAAGGAAGGAAGGAGAGGCATTTTCTCTTGCTAAACTATCATAATTCTAGTGCTACCCACCATTATTTTAATAGTAATAAACACTGAGTGAATCAAATATTAAAAAATTAGTTTTATGTGAACACTAGCCAAATCACAAAAAACTATTCAGATAAAACACACACAGAGAGAGACACACTAAAAATAGATCCAACAGAACCTGCAGGCAACTATGTGAAAACTTCAGATCACATGTGTGTTTTTGTGTAGTGCAGCTGTAACATAAACCTGGGTCAGATGCACAAAATAAAGATGGATGGAGATAGAAGCCAACCCTATTTACTCGCCTTTCATTTTGAAGAATGGTCACAGTGCTGAGATACAGATGGTCATATATACTCATTGCTCTTCTCTCTATTTTTTAAAATCCCAGCAGAGTCACTTTCACAAGAATATTTTACTTTGAGAGATGTGAGAGGGAAGTCATCTCATGGTTCTACTCCCATCATCACAAGTACCAGTTTATGCTGTAGAATCCAGAAGAGATTATGGCCACAGACCCATTTGTCACATTCTGATCTCCATTGTGACTTCAGCTCTCCCCCTCCCCCCCCCCAGTTTGGTTCTGAAGGTAGCAGTGAGCTCAGCTCAAATAAATATGCTGTAAGAAAGAGAATGCAGCAAGTTAAGATTAGGGGTGTATGATGTTCTCTCCTCTTTCCCTCTTCTTAAACACAGGAATGGCACCAGAGTAAGGATGCCAGTCCTCCACCCTACACCCCCACCCCCACTTACCTGGCCAGTGGGGTGTCGTGCCTCCCAGGGAGTATCCCTGGGTGGTGCGGCATGCTCCTAGGTGGCATGGTGCATTCCCGTGTGCTGCTGCAGCCCGATTCATGCCACATTCAGCCCTAATTGGGCTCAATTCAGCTGGATTTAGGCCTGATTCAGCCTGAATCAGGCTCAATTTTGGCTGAATCGGGCTGCTGTGGAGCGTGGGAGTGCTCCCGCATTCCGCAGCAGCAAGATTTGGGCCGATTTGGGCTGTTGTGGAGTACAGAAGCGCTTCTCCACTTTGCAGTAGCTGGATTTGTGCGAATTCAGGCCCAAATCAGGCCAAATTGGACCAGATTCAGATCGAATTTAGCCTGATTCAGCATCCAGGACAGCCCATGACCCATGCAATGATTTCACTTCCTGGAAGTGATGTCATCGTGCAAGCTGGGAGTGCAACAGGGGACAGTATAAAGTAAGTACGAGGCCTCTGATCTCCCCCCGGGGGGACCTGGCAACCCTATACCAGAAGCATTTTTAAAATTCAAAAGTAGCTAACTATTTTATTTATTTTAGAGGAGAAAGGTCAGCAAAATCAGAGGTTGAAAATTTCTGAGGTAATTCAATATAGAAATCTCTGTGGTAAAATCATTACATGTACAGGCTTTAGTTCTTACGCTCTTCACAGATTCTTAAATTCTTATTTTTAGAAGATTTTCTTTCTGTGTTTTCCCCAAACACCCCAGTACACTTTCTTGTAGTATTTTCTATCTCTTTTGTGTTTAAGATGGCTGGTACCAATTTTCTAGTACCCCAACCCCCTTCTCTTCAAACACAAGAGCTTTCCTTCAGTTTTTGACTGAATCTTAAGAAGACATGGGCACGAACCAAAAAAATTTAATGAACCAGTGGTTCGTGGTTCAGTGCCAACAATGATCCTGAGATCGCGAACCGCAATGAACATTTTCCGTTATCGAACCAGTTCGCGGTTCGTGGGGCACGGAATGGCCCCTGTGGCACTTAGAGAGCCCCTATTCCTGAGGAGTCTTTTGCAGGCTCTCCTACAGCCACCATCCAAGTTTGGACAAGATTGCAAAAGGGATCTTGGAGTTATACCCTCTCCAATCCAAGGCCCCCAGGAAACTCCCACAAAAATTCAAGCTCAATTATACTCTCAGTCTCTCTCCCCAAAGGCTAGCAAGTGGCAAGCAAGAGCTATGTCCCACTCCACTGCTTGCTGAAAGTGAAACCCATCCTGGGAGCCCACGGCTATTTATAAGCACAGGTCCCATTGAGCAACGCAGGAGGTCTGTGTTTGGCTATCAGAGCTGCCTATCAGGATTTGCAGGGATGAGATTGAAGTGTCCATGGCTACAGAACACTCCCTTCCCCCTCCCTCCCCTGGGTGTCTTCTCCCAACTTGTAACCGCTTTGCAGCTCCGTGGTTGAAAGGAAGGCCTGCCAATCAAGGTAAGCTGGGCTTCCATTCGGGTTTCCAGGGTGAAAGAAGGAGTGCAGACAGAGTCCAGGCATTCCCCCGGCTCTGTTGCCAGGGGAATTGATTGCTGGTGCCTGAGTGTCTGGCTTCCCAAACCACGACTGAATGCACTGAACCAGGCCTTCTCCCGAATGCTGGTTTGTTGGCCGTGGACAATCACGAACTGCCGGATCACGATCACGTGATCACCAATTTCATGGGGTTTTGAAGTTCATAATGCAGTTTGTGCCCATCTCTAATCTTAAGCTCTCCCCAAAAAAAGCAGTTTCCAACCACACCTGATCTTTTCACTATCCAGAGCTACGTCCCTGTCTGACTGAGTAAGGAAAGTCTCTTCCCCTTAGAAGATCTATCCCCTTTCTTTGGCCTGAATAGGAGCCTGTACCTACTTCCCAAACTTCCTTTCCAACTTTTCCCCAGTTCTCCTGTGGGTGTTAAACTGCTTTCAGTTAGGAGTTCCGTCTCCCAACTGTTCATACACTATTCTTCTCAGCTAGGGCTGAAAACTGACCCTCCTCTTTCCAAGTCATGCTACCCAATCAGATGCCTTGGAGTAGCTTGTCACTCAAAGCTCTCTGTGACTGTGAGGGATTAACCCTTAATAGTCCTTCAGCTGTTTGTACAGCACTTTCAGTGCTGGTCCGTCACGAGGTACAACTGAATTTTACTTGTTTGCTTGGTATTTCAAATATCCTCATTTTCCCCTTGTGACAAACAAATCTGAATCTATTTTTATACCACTTTCTATTTCCTTGTGTCAAAATTTCCTATTAAATTTAATGTGCTTTACAACGTTATTTTTCTGACAATGCATATAAACAGCATGCATATGTAGACAGAATGGGATGAATCCAGTCACTTATGGACATTACTTAGTAGGATTTTCCCCTCCTGAGGCAATCTGCTCAGCTGAGTGCCCCCCCCCTCCATATAGTACCCAGGGGTCAGTATTGAGGGCAAACTTGGGGGAATCATGTTATGAAGACTGAAGACAGGGAATCAAACCCAGTTCTCCAGATTAGAAGTGTACAGAGGGCTTGTATCTCTTGGTTCCTTATTCACAGCTGTTCCCGATACAAGCTTCTGTGAGGTAGCTCAAATAGGAAGACTTAGCTCCAGAACTGCTAAGAGCCCCATGGCGCAGAGTGGTAAGCTGCAGTACTGCAGTCCAAGCTCTGCTCACAACCTGAGTTCAATCCCAGCGGAAGCTGGGTTCAGGTAGCCAGGTCAAGGTTGACTCAGAGCGGGATCACAAGTGACGCCTGACACAGGTTGGACACTTGCTAGCTTCCCTCAAGTTTTGATGGGAAATGTAGGCAGCTTGACGGAATGTTGGACAAGTGACAGTTGAAAAGTCAATTGGACAGCAGTCAGAGAGTCAAGCTGCAAGACCAGGATGCCTACATTTCCCATCAAAACTTGAGGGAAGCTGACTAGTGTCCAACCTGTGTCAGGCGTCACTTGTGGTCCCGCTCTCAGCCTTCCATCCTTCTGAAGTCGGTAAAATGAGTACCCAGTTTCCTGGGGGTAAAGCGTAGATGACTGGGGAAGGCAATGGCAAACCATCCCGTAAAAAGTCTGCCAAGAAAACGTCGGGATGCGACGTCCCCCCCATGGGTCAGTAATGACTCGGTGCTTGCACAGGGGACTACCTTTACCTACCTTAGCTCCAGAACTAGTGCTTGGATCAGCACCAGTGCATGTCCTGTTTTAGGGGACAGTCTCTGGAGTGCAGGGCTGTGTGATTTGGGGTAATTCCCAAGATTGTTTTGGGGTACAGAGGGCTTGTATCTCTCCCAGTTCTTTATTCTCAGCTGTTCCCAGTACAAGCTTCTGTGAGGCAGCCCAAATAGGAGGACTTAGCTCTAGAACCAGTGACTGGCTCAGCACCAGTACATGTCTTCTTGTAGGGGAAAATCTCTGGAGTTCAGGGCTGTGTGATTTGGGGTGATCCAAAGATTGTTTTGGGGTTCAGAGGACTTTTTTCTTTCCCAGTTCCTTATTCACAGCAATTCCCAATACATGGTTCTAGGAGGTAGGCCAAATAGGAGGTTTTAGCTCCAGAACCAGCATTTGGATCAGCACCAGCACATGTCCTCTTATAGGGGACAGTCTCTGCAATTCAGGGCTGTATGATTTGGTGTGATCCCAAAAAAAATTCCCACTGCAGCTGTCCCTCTTTTTGCTTATTGATTTGTTCTGGGGGCACCCTACTTTAAAGATTTTAACTTAAGAACTGGGTTTTGTAGGATGACTGTATAGGTCCACTTAGAGGGCAGAGTCTGCTGAATATGAAGGTGTATGATATGTATCCCTATTCCCTACAAATTTTATTTTGGGATGCAGTGCTTTTCAATTTCCCCTAATATTTGTGTTTGGCTTTGCAAATAAGGAACTAGGAACTGTGAATAGGGAACTGGGAACCAACTTCAGCGTCTTGTCTAAAATCAATGTGTTTTGGAGCCCTGTATTTAACTCATTTTTCCTTGTAATTTTGGTCATGTGTTTCTTGGAAGGATTGGGTGATGTCATGAGGGTCTCATTGCCTAAGGGAGCATGAAATGGCAGTTTTCCTTTCTAGCTATATCAAGAGGAAAGGCTGAGTGGTGAGACAGGATGTCTCTAGATAGGTTTCCGATAGTCACAAATATCAGCTATCCTAGGATATTATTTTACAGAGGTGATCTCAGTGAGTCACCAGACTGTCTCTGGCATGTGTTTCACCACTTTCAGTGCAATTCTAAACTATGTTACTCCAGTCTAAGTGCATTGATTTCAATGGGATTATACTGGAGTAACTCTTCTTAGGATTGTGCTGTTTGCTTCACTAAGGTAATCTCTACATACCACTCAAGTATCTAGCAATGAGGTTTCTGGTTTCATCTTCTTGTTTCCAAGATGGAGTTTCATGCCAATTCTTATACATACGTAACATTACAAAAGCATTTTTTCTGATACTCCTGAGTTTAAAAAAAGAGAGATCTACATTTTCTTCCTAGCAAATATTAGTTTCATAGTTAAATTCCAAAATCCAAAAGTCCCCCCAAATGAGGCTACCATCTCAGGTGGAGTATTTTTTTACTCTACCTTTGTAATAATTTAAATCTGGTGCCATTTGTGAATTTAAGGATAGCTGAGTACCAATTAAAAATAATCTCACCTTTGTCAGAATATAAACATTGTGGGGTGCTACTTTTTGTTTTCTGTGATGCAATTGTCAAGAAACATTCAACACTGAAAAACAAAATTATCATTTGGTACACATATATACATGTTTATATATGTATATTTCTTCATTGGTATAAATATCCTCAAGACTATTAAAATAAAACACTATTTTCCCACTATTGAAATAAGTGGGAAATTATTTTTTGCTAGTAAAAAGAAAAAGAAGAAAATTACCAACATGTAAGTTTTAATTGGGCATATCTTCAAACAATATATAATGCTGCACAAATTACATTGCTTATGCTTTTGTTGCCATAGGACAGAAAATTAGTATACTTTTTCATCTTTGCATAGAAAACATCACCTTTCAGACTATTAAAATATAGTACGCCTCTTCTTTTTTATCCAATCACTTGAACGAGAGAAAAATGAAAAATAGGCAGATCCATTAAAAGAAAACTGTAATATGTCATATACTACAGTTTGAGATTGGAGGTGGGTGCTGGATCTAAATAGGCTGAAGACTACAGATCTAGATGGCACGAATAATTCACTAAATTCCCTAGCTGGTGTATCTAATTCACTGCATTTAGACTTCTATTTCAAAAGTCCAGAAAGAATTCTTTTCTTATTGCCCCGGACAGCTGTCTCCTGCCATGGTCTTCAAACCTCAAGTTCTGGTAGAAAGATGAACAGGTGTGTGGAAGTTGATTGATCATTGTAGCTTGCTGCTGCTTTTGACAAAAAGTCACATCATTTCATTTATCCTTAGACACCTAGTCATTCACATCATTACATTGACTGACTCAAATAAAGCATGGAATTGCTTGCCTTTGTCCTTTCTTAGCCTATCCATAATCAAATACATCCTTTGAATAATTGACATTGGCTAGATTACATTGTCTGTTTTTTACACCTGAACAGCCAGTGATATCTATATGAAAAGTGATTGCAAGAAGTGATTGCAAGAATAGCTGAGTTTATGGGCAGTCACTGAAAGCACCTAAGTAGCAAGTCTCAACTCAAAATGTTAGACTGTTTTGCTTTTTTTTTTTACTATGTGCCTTTTAAATTAGGAGGTAGTGGCAGCAAATTAGTGGAAAGGGGAGCAGCTATTTCAATTTGCTCATACACATCTGAATCACTCACTGAATGATCAGCTCCTGACTTACCACTGGAAAACAGGATGTGAGTTGAACTGGTGAAGGTTGGAATATGAATGCAATAGATTAGAATCAGGAGAAGATGATTTGCTCTGTTTTGGGTATCTTTGAAAAGATTAGTGGTTTATTAGTCTTACCTGCCATTTGTCAAAGACTAGCAGTATTCTAGGCATTTTTGTTTCTCTATACAGGTATTCACATGTGGTTTTACTTTACAGTTACAATTCCTTATAATTTGAGTATAGTCACTGGAAGTTATTGGATTTTCACTGTATTGTGACAGCACTTTCTTTGAAACATCATATTTTAGTTATTAGCTGGCCCAGCAGTAATTAGGGTGATTTCACATGAGAGGCTAAGTGCTGCAGATTTTGTAACACAATTGTGTGGTTTACAATACACAATTACATTCTTTCCCATTTATACAGTAACCATCTAACAGGACAAGAGAGCCTTTAATGAACTTTTGCATTTCATCTGTGAAAATGATGCCTTTTTGTTAGCATAACAATTCAAAGTTTTAAGCAGCGAGAGCGGCCGGGCTCCAGGTGGCGAAGGGTTGTGAGAGAATCTGTCCCCTGCGGAGCAATCTCCGCCAGCTCTGTCTTTTAAAACTACTGTCCCAGCTAACATTGCATCTCCTGGCACTTGATGAACATGTGCCCAGGCACCTCGTGTAGAGAGACTCTTAATCAATATCATAAGGGCTCTTTCTACTTGGGATCTGATTGAATGTTGTTAAGGAAAACAAGATGCTGCCATGCAGGCCTATTATCTGCCTGCTGCTGCTGTGAGATAAGAACCCAAACAAGATGAAACACACAAATTTTTGGGTGGGAGGGTGTTGTTATAATTTTGTTTCCCTGATTTGGCTCACCGTTCCAGAAGTTTCCTTAATAAAAAAAACACAGTGATTTCCAGCTCATTTGTTTCGTTTTGCACACCCTTGATGACTACCATGTGTTTTCTTCCCTCTTTTTTCAGTGACTTTTTTCCCACTGAATGTTGGCTGACTAAAATGTATTTGATTTATGTCCTTTTTACATCTGTTTTACTGGTGTTTTTGGAGTTTTATGCTTTTTCAATTGATTGTAATGTCTCTCAATTAGAGATGAGCATGAATCGGGAAAAAAAAAACCATGCGGTTCGTTGTTCATTGCATTTCACGAACCATGAACATAGAACTTTCACAAACCTGCCCCGGTTCACGAACCGGTTCATTTGGTTTGTGAAAACATCACATCCAGGTCAGCAAATTGTCACTTCCAGGTCAGCAGAAGGTCTGCAGGAAATCCATCCCCTGTTGCCTAGGAAACTGATTGATCAGCGCCAGGCTGTCTGCAGTGACAAACCAAAAAATGAACCAAATGAACCAGCCTAAAGTTTGCGGCGGTTCATCAGAAATGGACTCTGATGAACCACCAGTTAGTCATGAACTTTGGTTCGTATTTCGGTTCGTGCCCATCTCTACTCTCAATATATCAACAGTGTCAGCAAAGTTTGCAAATGTCAACATATTATATAGAGGATAATAAATGTCAAGCAGACTTCAAAGTGCTTTTCTTTAGGCCAAACATTTCCATACTACTGAATCCATGTAATTCATATTTCCTAATTTACAGGCAAAGGGCCATCATTGTCTCCATCAACAACATAACAAAAGAGTGATTTGCTAGTGGTCAGATTAGCAACATTCTATTTTTTAATCTACATGCTTGCTGATTGTTCAAAGAATTCTAAAGGATTAAAAATAGAATTCTAAAGATTTATAAAAAAATCTAAAGAGTTCAAAAATTCCTCATCAAATCCACATAACAATTATGGGATATGAATTGCTTACAAGAGGTTTGCAGATTACAGAAAATTATTTAGAAGAGAGAAAACCTGAGCTTTTTGTGAAGTGCTGTCCTTTAAACAAAACATTTCTAAACTGCTTAATCCATTCCTTTCCTGAAGCTTTACACTAAAATGACTGTAAAATAAAAGAATGATCTGCCAGAAGCTTCAAGTTAGAAAAAAAGCTACTTTTGATCCCCAAAGTCTGAGCAACAGGCTTTTCTATTGAATTTTTTTTGGCAAAATTTGTCGGCAACTCAAACATGTTCAGCAGCTGCAATTTCATCCCACAGCTCAAAGCAACTAACTTGATCTAGCAACATTTTTACTGAATCATTAATCATGTCAAATTCTTTTATTTCCCTGATTATGCACAAAATAAAACCTGTTCCTTCATTTGTATGAAACAAGGACTGGTATAACTTTGGAGCAGATGAATCTGTTGACTGTAAGACGTCATGTCTCTTAAATGATCCATTATACCTGCTCCCCTCCTTTCACCGTTTGTGCATCAGCAGATGCAACATAGAATGGCCAACGCTTTTGAACAAATGAGTTTGGACTCAGTGTGACAGCAATAGAAATCATTTTATTGTAGGCCTTGGTTATTGTGCATCGGTTGATAAAAAGTGTAATTCCTAAGAAAAGTGCTTTATTGTGGAAGTACTTCAATTGCAGAATAGATTTTAGTTTTGCTAGTGTCTTTTGTATTCTTGCTGATGTATCCCGAGCCACTTTTCAACATGCAGAGTTAAGTAACAGTCTGTGTAGGCAAATAGGACAACCTTTAGGCACTCAGCTTTAAGTCCCAGACATTCCAAAATAACAGAATCTCTGGGAGAATAGGAAAGGGTCAGCTTGTACAATTACCATTATTCCTAAAATACTATAAAATCGTATGGTACTCTGTTGGGTGTGGGAGGCAGAATGACTCTGTACAGAGAGCTAAGGGAAGAAGAAGGTTCCTATAATGTGGTACAAAGGCTGTTGAGATGGGGCCATTCCACCACTCATGTAGTAAGGGTATACATTCACGTATAAACTAAGCAAATAATGAACTGAAAAAACAACTTGATTGATATTATTATTATAATCTGAATTTAAAACTAATGACAGTATCAGTTAATTGTATCACATCATTATTACAATGCCTTCTCTGCTTTAGAGCTCATAGAAGTCAGGAGAATGAGAGAGGGGGGTGAAGAAAAGGTGATTTCACTAACATGGAAGGTTTCTTTCTTCCTATTCTTCCTATTGTGCAGGCTGGAGCTGAGGCTGGGGGCAGAAGAAAGGCTGGGATAACTATGGTTGTTGTGGGTTTTCCGGGCTGTATTGCCGTGGTCTTGGCATTGTAGTTCCTGACGTTTCGCCAGCAGCTGTGGCTGGCATCTTCAGAGGTGTAGCACCAAAAGACAGAGATCTCTCAGTGTCACAAAGAGATCTTTGTCTTTTGGTGCTACACCTCTGAAGATGCCAGCCACAGCTGCTGGCGAAACGTCAGGAACTACAATGCCAAGACCACGGCAATACAGCCCGGAAAACCCACAACAACCATCGTTCTCCGGCCATGAAAGCCTTCGACAATACATCGCTGGGATAACTACTCAACTGCTGTCAGCCTGTCATGGTCCATCCTATCCTGGCCAGTTAGACAACTGAGATAGGTCAAGAATCTGCGGTACAAAATTAAAGAACTTGTTCATGTGTTGTGTTTCCAGGTGTGTCCCTAAGATTTTTCAAGTGTTGATTGAAATAAAGTAAAGCTTGAATATAATAAACAGGTAGTTGAAAATACAGAAAATATGTATGCTGAATCTATATTAAGTTTGCAGTAGTACTACAGACCCAACTCATATCATCGTTACTCAGAGTCCTACGGTAGTAATGGGATGCAGTGGGAGAGGAGAGGCTGAAATGTTCTCTTTCACTAATGGATTATTAATCTGGATCCTACCCATCTTATTGCACAAGTACACTTGTCGGAGAGATGGACTGGTTCCATCTGTGGTCCTCGTTTGAATGTGTACTAATTGGCAAGTCTGATGTAAAGTATGAAATGGTTCTAAGAATACGGTAATAATTCTTCAGGTAGGGACTGTCAGATTTCTTATTTCCTTGCTGGTTGGCATTTAAACTCAATTCAAATTTATCTCAAATTCAAATTAACTCTTTCTTAAAGCAGGGGTAGTAAAATAGTGTCATGGAATATTTTTTTTGCAATTAAATATAGGCACTAGTTAAAACCTAATAATTCCCTGAGATTTTACTTTGTAAATTCATAGAGTTCTCACCAGCTAAAGTTTTAGGAGAACATGTACAAGGGCTCCCAGACTTATCTGGGGGCCAAGTCTGCAGGCAACGCCACTATTGTACTTCACCGCTCTTGGGTGCAGAGCCCTGCTCTAGCCCGGCTGGCGAGGAACCTCCCTGGGTGTTGGGTCTGGTGCGCATGCTGGCCCTTTGCACCACCACTGCCTCTGAGCCCTGTTTGGCCTGGCTGTTACCAGAAGTGGTCTCCTTGCAATAAATATGATTTATGGGGGAATTAGCAAGAACGGAAGACAGCTATACGAGAGGTGGTAACTGGATCTGTCACCTGTGTATACCAGGTCCCTTCCAACAATAGAACAGTGAGTCTGGTGCTTAATATCAAACAATAACTTTTATTGATCACAAGAACTTCATGCACATACACACAAATTACTGGGGAAAATAATTACACACACACACACAGAGTCCTAGGAAATGTAGCCAGAGATTGGGAATAGAGAGAGAGGGAGTAAGTATATCTACCTATCCTAGAGAGTAGTCCAGTCCACGGTGAGGAGGGAGAGAGAGAAAAGCTTCAAATGTCCAGCGTCCTTGGCCAAGAGAGCAAGAGGCTTAGAGCAAACCACAAGGGAACAGCGCTTGTGAATCCAGAAACGTGTTCAATTTGAATGGGGCTAAGGCTCTGCTTTTATAGGTAAAATGTGCCCCAAGGTGGAGGAGAGTCCTCCTAGCAGTTAGGACAAAGACTCCAATGGTCAGTTCCTGGGTTAGACAAAAGGCTTGATTGCCTTGATGGATAGCTGCCGGGGTGTGTGAATGCAGATGCAAAACTAGTTCTAGTGCTGCATAAAAAGGACAGTTTTCTGATGAAGTCCACTGGAGCTAGGTTAAGTATTTTTAGGAAGGGAACGCATTGTGCCAGGAACAACTGTCTATATTTATGAATGTCATTTGATTTGCTCCTCAATCACAGACAGGAGATCTCATCACGGAAGGGGAGAAAGGAATGTGCTAAGTGAGGATGACTCTGTGAGGCCTTTGTTGCTCTGGGCACTGGTGGAGCTGGCAATGGCAGTAAATCCAATCAAGCCACAGTCACTCCGAATTTCAGAGCAGCATTCCTTGCATGCCTGGTTCTCCCGGGCAGGATGTAGCAACGGCAGAGGCTCTCTGGTGGCTATACGGTAGCCGTTTTAAACTCCAGAGGCTTGTCCACTTTTAATGTTACATGCAGCTTTATGAAAACTGCTGTACAACTGGCGAAGGCTGGCCTGACTGCTTACATGGCTGCCCTGCTCAGTTCCTGCAAATTGTTGGATGGACAGAGGAAGGTGCGATGAGGAGGAGCGGCACCGCATCCTGACATCCAGTGCATAATCTTAGCCCTGCATTCAGCACCTCTCTCCCCTTCGATGGCAGGAGGGGTAAGTGGGAAGTGATAGTTTCCGGCTCGGCTAAGCTGCTTTGCAAGAGGGCACCTGGTATCTTCTTTCCTTTTGTTGTGCATGGAGCATTTCCCAGGCCCTACTGCATTCTAGGGCCTCTGGTTCTGGCCCATGGCAGCATCCCACCCAGCCCTCCCTTTTGTCACAACTTTGGAGTGAGTAGGCTGTGGATTGGGCATTGGCCACTGATCTGTTTGGGGGGAAACAGGGCCCTCAGGCTCAGTTTCTCTATGATGAGGATCTCCATAAGGGGTCTGGGGAGTGAGGAATGGTCAGTGTGAGCCCAGTCAGGGGCTGTCAGTCCACCTCACTCCCAGGTGGCAGGGGGCGATTCACACAGGGGTGTATATCCACATGGCATCCCACTGGCTGTCATCCCATGATTCCCCCCCTCAGCAAGGATGTGAGGAGGTGTGTGGGCCATTGGCTTGGCAGGCGGGTCAGCCGATGCTCGGATCTGTGCCCTATGTGTGCCTTTGCTCCCTGAGCTATAATCTCAATAAAGTTATGGCCTCTTTACCTCCAGCACTGTATCCGTGTGTTTTTGTTGCCGTGCTCCCTCCCTGCTCTCCTCCCCCACTTAGCACTTGCCTGCAATTTAATTTTTTCCCTCTCAAGTTGCTATTTGCTCTGCATGGAAAATCATGCAGGTTCTTTATAGTGTTTGCATTTTTTTCTCCCTTGGAGGACTAATAGCAGGGACGAATCCACATTCAACCATTACCCGCATGTTTATCGGATATCTTCTGTTTGCCTCCAATCCGTGATTTTTTCCTCTTCGTTCACATTCCTGCTTCCAATCCGTCTTTCTCGCACGTCCCTCCGGTCACATGGCCGCTCGAAAACCGCTTTTTTGGGCGGGACCTTTTTTCCCACCCATTTTTTAAAAATTTTTTAGCACACTTTTCCGTTATTTTGATCTTGCCTTATAAAGAAACATCATTGAAGATAATGATGCCTCTCTTTCCCCCACTGACAGCACTGATGGCTCTCTCCCGTTTCTTTTTTGGAAATTTGGAAGCATGTGAGAAGCTTTTGTGGGCATTTCCTATGCAGGACAGTTCAGTGCCTGAATTTTACTGAAGTTTCACTTCGATATTTCATAATTTCGATATTACAGTAATATAAAATAAAAAAAATAAAAAACAGTTAAAAAGGAAGTTTCGCGAGTCCGTTCTGAGGGTGGATTCACCCCAAAATGATTTTTCAAACTACCAGATTTGATTCAGAAACAGCATAATCAATAAATCCAATGCTATGAAGTCAAAAACAGTCTTTTGCAGACTACGGAGCACTTGCAAGTTGAATCAGCCAATAGGAACTCTTGGAACGGCCAGAGAGACAGGAAGGGGGGTGGTTTTTAAAAAAACCGCATAAATTGTGCATTGGCCCGTTCACGGCCACCGTGAAACTCCCGTTGAAAACCTGTGACCACATATTCGAGAGAAATGCGAATGAAATGCGTCTGTTTAATGAGGTAATGTGACCGGCACTCGGGATTGCGTGGGGAATGCGGGGAACATGCGACTTAGAATGCGTAATGTGAATTTGACCCAGCTTTGAACAAAATGGGATTTAGTCTGAGAAATATTTTAAATCAATTAATAAATAAAAATAGCATAGGAACAGAGGATTAAATACCCCCTCCCCAGCCCTGCTTCCTCATCTGAGTTTGAGTCTCCCCCCAGCCCTACACTGGAGTTCTTGAAAAAGCAGGCAGTCCCATTCATGGTTTTTAAACTTGTGTATGAACATTTGTTTTCATTTATTTCATGTTGTTATTTATTCCAAAAGAGACTGTTTTAGTATTGGGTTGTTTTGTATAGTTTTGTTTCATTATTTTTTCTTTCATTACTGTTGTTCTATTTTCATAATTTTGTTTCATTATTATTTTCCATTGGTCTCAGGTCTATAATTTCATGGTTTTCCAATCCAAACTGATTAAAATTCAGAGGGACTGTAGTACTTCCCTAGGACACCTACGGTGCCAAATTTCAAACAAAGGCACAACATTCCAAGCTGTAACACAGACAGCACTATAGCCACTGAGCTTGAAGAACAGTAGCACAAGGGAGAGGCAGATCAACAGAGTCATTAGGTGCCACAAGAAGGGTAAGGCAGCCAGGCAATAGGAGGAGACCCTTGAGGTACACTTGCTTGGACAGAGGAAAAGGTTTGGAGTAGGAAAGTGCAGGTGCAGAGGGAAATTTGACACAAGAAGGCTGGAATTGGAAGGAGAGATGAAGGCAAAAGCCCACCCCGTATCCTTCAGGATTGAAATATCTCACACATGTATGTAATCCTAGTGGCTGTGGCTTGAAGGCAATCAAGGAAGTTCAAAACAACTATCCCCTCTGATAATGTGCCCTTAATCTAAAAATGCTGCCTGTGTTGTGAAAGTGAAACCATTGAGGCAGAGAGATGGCAATAACGAAAGAAACCAGAACAAAACGTAAGAAGCATTTTTTTCAGTTATTGCCTATTTACAAGGGGAATTTGTTTCTTTTTCATATTAATTCCAACAATTATGAAACTCCCAATTTTCATAATTATTGTAATTAATAATTAATAATTAATAATGAAAGAAACATACAGGTCGAATGTTGCATCTGATTTGTCCCTCCACTACACTACTTACTTTACAACTGTGTATCCTGTTGCTGTACTAATTCCATCTTGAAGTTTGTCCCTTCTTGTTCCTCTGCTTAATTCTGTTTACTTTGCCACTGAAGTAGATGGCTCCTTTTTTCTCTAAAATGTATTGTGCTGTCCTTTCTCTAATACCCCATGTCACGATTACAGCATTGCAAGACACATCATGTTCATAACTAATACTGATGGCTTTCAATATTGCCTTAAGAAAGAAGGCTTTCATCTCAGCTTCAATATTATACCCCGTTTCTTTTGTTACTGTAGTTGTACCAAATGTTCTCTTATTTCCTGCCTACAATTCTTTCTTTCTTTCTTTCTTTCTTTCTTTCTTTCTTTCTTTCTTTCTTTCTTTCTTTCTTTCTTTCTTTCTTTCTTTCTTTCTTTCTTTCTTTAACTTCTGTCCATTTCTTTTTATTGCCTTTCTGTGTCAATGGTGTACACTTTCAACTTTTGTCAAGCCATTGTAAAAGTTACTGGCTTATCTGAAGCCATAGTTTTAGTTTTCTCAGAGAGTTTAGGGATGGTGACAAGAAGAATCTTTCTTAGATCAGCAGCAACAGGACAATGGCTTTGATATATGTAAACCATGGATCTCCAACATCAATTGCTACATTTACAGCATTAGCCCTCTTCCCCTCCAATTGATTACTAAACAATCTTGGGAAAAGACGTGTCAGAAATAAATGACAGTATATAGAGTAGGATTCAAATTACTAAATGCTTTACCAGAATTTATTATATAGTTATTTTATTATTTATTTACTATATTTATAGTCCACCATTCTCATTGAAACTCAAAGTGAATTACACAGCATAAGTCAATGCAATCAAAAAGAAGAGACATCTAATAAGAAATATACTAGGACTAGAATTACAGAAATGTGAATAAGCATCACATATTACGCATTATACAGAACCGAGATATAATGAAGAAAATGGTATTACATCATTCAAAAACAATGCAGCGACAGCAAGGTAATACATGCAAAAAACTGATTGGAAAAAGAGTATGGTATTTTAATTCTATATATGGTAACAGCAGCACAGCTTTTATATGCTCAAAAATGGAAGGATCTACCTTCATTGGAAGATTGGCTTGGAAAGATGATGGGCGTAGTTGAGATGGCCAAACTTACAGCATTAATCAGCGACAAAACACTTTCTATATTCCTGGCAAATTGGACTATCTATGAGAAATGAAAAAAAATGAATTAATGATTTGTGGGTTTGATTTTTAAGAATAAGGACCTAGAATATCAAGAAGACGAGATATAGAAAAAAGATATTAATTAAACCACAAACTGATTGATACTATGCAAAAAACTGTAATGGATTCATAATGTGCTTATTATGCTTTTTATTGCCCCCCCCCCATTTTTACTTTGTATGTAGGCCACTATTGGCTCTTTGTAGTTGTGTTTTTGTTAACTTTTCTTCTTTGCTCTCTTTTTAACTTTTCTACAATAAAAATAAAAAATGATTTAAAAAACCCAAAAACTGATAAGACATCCTATACACAGTAGTATAGTCTGCAGTCCCTTCTCCTTCTGTAAGCATTCTGTTATTCTTTTACTACCTTTCCATGAAAGGCCTCCTGAACAATTTCGGGGAAATCTATTGAGTTTGGCACTATCACATCACAATGGTACAATATCAAAAGTGTCTGTGTCCCCCAAAGTAGTGCAGCTCATTACTTCAGCTTCATGTTACTTCTGGCCTAGCCACTTACCCCCTCTTCCCAAGTCAGTTCTCAATTGTAGGGTTGGGTGGAGGGGATTACATCTCTGATACTGACAGTGAAATCCTAAGGTTTCAGTGGGCTTAGACTGGAGTAATTGTTCTTAGGATTTAATGCATCAAAATTTTATAACATCTACGTTAAAGACAAAGTATCTGAATAAATAGGCAAAGAACATACAGAATACCATATACTTATTTGAACATTCCTTTACCCAAAATGTATGCATTCGGTATTGAGTCCACCTATTTGCATGTGTCAGTCAGTGAAACATGGACACTGTGATATGTTTATCTACAGAGGAATCTTGGATGCTGGATCTAAATTTAAAAGAACAGAGAAGGTTAAGCTGAAACTCAATGCATCTGTTGGCTCATCCAAACAAACCCACATAGGAATTTCTAGTCATTTGAGTCTCCAGGGTGTTTGAAAATGTCTGAAGTCTTTCTTTAAAAACCAGATTAGCATGTATCTTAAAAGTTAGACTGTAATACTGTTTAACTGCTCTATTTTTCCATTATAGGCCTGTCAGCAGGAATATGTTGCCCTATAGCACATGACAAGTGAAAATGCTGGTAACATTGTTTTTCATAGACAGGGGGAAAAATACCAAAGAAGCAATTTCTTAGCTAAAATGTCACCTGTTAGATGTATGGGACTCACTATATTTGTTGCCCTGGTAACAAATGGTGTAAAATGACTCCTCTGCACAGCTCCATCAGAATGATTGCATCCTGGTTTCCCCATCATTTTACAAGAGGCTGTTTTCATTCTCCCTTCCTGACCGTATTAAGTGTAAAGAGATTGAATTACGGTGCTGTACCTTCTCTATCCTATGTGGATTTAAGAGTTGATATTGATGTACTGAGAACTGTGTTCTTCTTCAAGAAAAAAAAGCTACAAATTATAATGAATTTGACTTTTATGTATCGACCGTTCAAGTAGCAAAGCAGTGTTTCTGCACCCAGGGGATAGACATGGCATAATCAGCATTTTTCACTCGAACGAATCCAATTGATAAAGCAATATACTCGGTGTCACTTTGCTTGATCTCCAGGTTTAACAATAGTCATGCTAAAAGTAGATACATTACTCCATAAATTTCACCCATAAAAAATCTGCTAGCCATTGCTTTATACAGCTGCACTCTTTCCAACTTTTCACTGAGCAGGGCAAAAAAAGGCACGTACAAGAATTTTACCAAGAATGTGCCAAGTGTAGACAAAAGAAAAGAACACACACCAAGCATTTAACAGTCCAGAGGTATTCAGAACTCAATAAACACCAACACAATTAGCATATGTTGATTACAGGCTATAGTGGTTGATGATCTGTAGATTTCATTTGGATATTGTCTGATCATAACAGAGATGTGCCACTGAGATGCAAATGATATTAATTAAAAGATGAGAGGTCCCTAAGAACTGCCCTTATTCATACCATTAGTATATGATTAAAGCTGCAAGGACTTCTTAAGAATCATTAAAACTTGAGGGTTTTTCTATTGCACAATAAAGGTCACTCATTTCGAGGTTTAAAATGTATCAGGTATGAAAGGCTTCCACAACAGTAGGTTGCTTGTGACTGGGAAAGATGTAAACATTCTTGACAATTATAAAACTTGTTTTTAATATTGTATACAACAATATCTGAAAGATGATGATGATTATATTGTTAGAAAGTAAAATCAAATCAGAGGATGCAGCTTGTGGGCAAAGGCAGCACTGGGAGCTGGCTGATGCACTTCAGTTAAGAGTGCACAGTCAACTTTCCACCTATAGGAAAACCATAACTCCAGGCCCCAAGTGTTGGCTGATGGGATAGCAAGGAAGTCAGTAGAGATATCAGTAAGACCTAGACAAGGTAACAGAAAGAATGGTTGTTGTGGATTTTCTGGGCTGTATAGCCGTGGTCTTGGCATTGTAGTTCCTGACGTTTTGCCAGCAGCTGTGGCTGGCATCTTCAGAGGTGTAGCACCAAAAGACAGAGATCTCTCAGTGTCACAGTGTGGAAAAGATGTTGGCAGGTCATTTATATCTACTCAGGAGGGGTGGAATTGAGCTGAGTCATCCTGTAAGAGTTTCCCAGGGTGTGGAATGCTAATGGAGGGAGGCTTCAATGTATCCTGAGGAGGTTCTTTTGCATATGGATTGGTGCTTGATGTACTAATCTACTCTGCAGTGCTATTGTCGGGTATAGAGTGTAGGACACAGTATCCTATTCCAGGACACTAAAATACATGACAACACTTCCAACTACTTTGTCAGACTGCACAGGGAAGCCATTGAAATTCATAAGCATAAGCACAATTTCAACAGGAAAGAAGAGACTTTAAGAATGAATAGAGCATGGTTTCCAGCCCTGAAAAACACCAGGCTAACAAAACACCACTTAAAGCTAGCTGGGTGACCTTGGGTCAGTCACAGCTCCCTTGGAGCTCTCTCAGCCCCACCTACCTCACAGGGTGATTTATAACACACTTTGTAAACTGCACTGAGTGTGGCATTAACTTGTCCTAATGGGTGGTATATAAATCAAATGTTGTTGTTGTTATTAATACATATGTGCTGTCAAGTCATAATTGACTTAGGGTGACCCCAGCCATGGACTTTGAAAGCAAGTGAAAAGTAGATGTGGTTTGCATTACATTCCTCTGTGGAATCTTCCTTGGTCATCCCCTATCCAAGTACTAACTAGACATGGGCACGAACCACATTACGAACTTCAAAAACCCACAAAATTGGTGATCGCGATCCAGCAGTGCGTGATTGTCCACGGCAAACGAACCAGCGTTCGGAAGAAGCCTGGTTCAGTGCATTTGGCCGCGGTTTGAGAAGCCAGACAGTCAGACGCCATCAATCAATTCCCCTGGAAACGGAGCCGGGCGAATGCCTGAACTCTGTCTGCACTCCTTCTGTTGCCCTGGAAACCCAAATGGAAGCCCAGCTTACCTTGATCGGCAGGTCTTTCTTCCAACCATGGAGCTGCAAAGTGGTTACAAGTTGGGAGAAGACACCCGGGGGAGGGAGGGGGGAGGGGTGTTCTGTAGCCATGGGCACTCCAATCTCATCCCTGCAAACCCTGATAGGCAGCTCTGACTGCCAAACACAGACCTCCTGCATTGCTCTATGGGGCCTCAGCTTATAAAAAGCACTGCGCTCCTAGGCTGACTTTCACTTTCAGTGAGCAGTGGAGTGTGAGAGCTGTTGCTTGCTACTTGCTAGCCTTTGGGGAGAGACAGAGAGAGTATAATTGAACTTGGATTTTTATGGGAGTTTCCTGGGGGCCTCGGATTGGAGAGGGTATAACTCCAAGATCCCTATTGCAATCTTGACCAAACTTGGGTGCTGGCTGGAGGAGAGCCTGCTACACACTCCTTGTGAATATGGGCTCTCTAAGTGCAACGAGGGCTGTTCTGAGCACCATGAACCACGAACCGGTTTGGCAACGGGAAATGTCCGTTGCAGTTCACAAGTTCGGGATCGTCATCGGCACCGAACCACAAACCGCGGATTCATTAAATTTTTTTGGTTCATGCCCATGTCTAGTACTGACCCTAGTTAGATTTTGGAATATGATGAGACTGGGCTATACCATTCTGCCTTTGCTCCATTATCAGGAATAGACTAGTTCAAATAATGACCCAGTAGTATAAGTTGAAACCCTCAACCCACTAACTTCACTGCAAACTAGTTGAAGTTAATGGAACTCCCACAGAGCAGAAGGACACTCAGTAGCGCTCATCACTTTTTTCATTTTTTTCTTCCTAGATGGTTTTGGATCACCAGTATGTAAGCAGAAATGTCCAACTGAGATTTTTAAAAAATCTTTAAATGACAGATAAAATGTGCAATAGGTCAAGTCCCTAAATTTTCATAAGGGAAAACGACTGCTGAAGTCAATTCTCGCTTTCACTTTGCCATAATAGAAAATACTCATTTCTTGGAGAAACATATTACTTATTACAAACTTTTCTGTTTAAAACTGAGCCCATTCCTTAATCCAGCTTCCTGAGAAGGTTGAGGCAGCCATGCCTGACTACCCTGTAAAATATTTTGTAGGATTATAGATCTAGGAGAAACTGACAACATCAGAAAAAGAAACTTTTTCTAGAACTTGTCACACACTGTAGGTCCAAGCGGTCAGCTGAGAAGTTCCAGTATGATACTAGGATACATTATAAAGGAAAGAAAATCTTATATCTGGTGGCAAGTAGAATAAAAATAAGAAAAGCCCTTGGGCGTAAAGCAACTCCCCACCAAAAGTTGAGAAATACATTTTTTTTCAGTCAGCTATGACATCTTGCACTATCTTTTGCACACTTTTGTGGGTTCAAGTGTAAGCAGTCGGCCTGGCCTCCACCATGTTTAATAGCTATTTAATAGCTACCTGTGATATAAAAATCACAAGGCCCTTGGATTAAATGCAGTTTGGTTTGCAAACAGGGGAATTCCAGTTAGCAGTTGCTGAGTCCTGCCCGGGAGATCCAGGAATGAATAGAATGCCAAGTGTAAATGCAGAGTGACCAGAGGTTATTAGTTTACTTTCCTCTCAGCTCCAAGGGGAGCCAGAGCAAGAAAGGTCTCTCAGTGTTGTCCCACTTAGCACATTCCTTTCCCTCATTCCATGATGAAATCCCCAGCCCAAGATTGAGGAGAAACCAATTAGCACCCATAAGTTTTTGTAATTCGTTCCTTGGAAAAGGTACATTCCCCAACTAAATTAATCAATTCAGCTCCAGGAAAATCAATTTGCAAACGTTCCTTTATAATTCAACAGGAAAGTAAGATCTTACTCTTTTGTCTCACCTCAGTAGCAAGCAGTCAAGTTAATCAAACCTTTGTTATTTCCAGGAACTGACCATTTGGGTCTTTGTTTCAACAGTTGGGAGGGCTCTCCCACCTCAGGGCATGTTTTGCCCTATAAGAATAGGGACCCTTGCCCCATTCAAACTGTGCACACTTATTGGATCCGAAGTGCTCCTCCCTTCCCTTCCCTTCTTCTATTCCAACTTCTGGCTAGCTTCCTAGGACTCTGTGTATGTGCAACTATTTTATTGTTTATTCTTGTGTGTGTGTTTTTCCTCTTTTAATAAAAGACTACTCTTTTAACTTAAAAGCACCAGCCTTGTCTGCTATCTTTGGGAAGGGATGCCATAAAAATTGGTGAAAGATCCCATTGTTACCCCTCTCACATAGCCATCTTCCTTGCTGCTAATCCCCCCCCCCCACACACACACACAATTTTCTTATTTGCAAGGAGACCAATTCAGGTAACATAAGCAGCCCTTGGTTTTCACAATAATTTATTTATTACATTTTTATGCTGCTTTTCTTCTATAAGAGAACCCAGGGGGACATCAATAGGTTCCCAGGAGGTTTCCCATCCAGGCACTGGTCATAACCAGACCTGCTTACTTTCAGAAGAGCTGTTGTATCATGGGCTTTCAGTCATACCATGGATTTTCCATAATGTGTCATATTATATATACTGTGCATCATATTATATTCATGCTGATAGCTTGCAGGAGAGGGCTGATGAACAGTGATTGCTTATATTTGTCCTTGGATGTGCTAAAGCATGTTTAATCAGATAACGTACAATTTAGACCGGAAAAAAACCATATAGTTTTCAAAGTTATGAGTATTTTCAGGGGGGTAGCCATGTTGGTCTGCAGTAGAACAGTAAGATTTGAGTTCAATGGCACCTTAGAGACCAACAAAATTTTTAAGGTGTAAGCTTTCGAGAGTCAGAGCTTGCTTCTTCAGATACTACTCCATGAGGCTGAATGTGATGCTTTCCACAAGGATAGTTTTAGGAGGATAGACCTATTGGTTTGCAGTAGAACAGCAGAATTTGATTTCGGTGGTGCCTTAGAAACCAACAAGATTTTCAGAGTGTAAGCTTTTAACATTTCTTCAGCCATCAAGGAGTATTGAAATTGTGCTGAGTTTACATATCAACAAATATTTTATGACCAAACTGAAAGATACATGGGATGCTTTGACCAAGTAACTGATTGTTAAAGATAGCAAATATGATAATCCCATGGAGCTTGGACCTACCTAATGGTTCTGCGGACATTACAAGTTTTACACTACATTTCTAACAGTTATACCCATTGAAGTCAATGGGTTTAAAAGAATATGAGACCATCAAGGAAAGCAGTAGTTGTTATGCAAAGGCATGAAATGGCAAATCCTCTGAACATCTCTAGCATTGAGAACCATAGGGGGTAGCCATAAGTTGGCTGCAACCTGACAGCACTTTCTACCACCACAGCTCTACATACTGTAGGATTGCATTGCCTCATGAATTCCTTTTTTATTTGCAGGGAATTCGTTTGTGCTTTATAATGCTTTCATATGACCTTTTTTTTTTTAAAGTGAGAGAAGTTGGTTTCAGCGTTTGAAATAATTCTTGCATGAATCAAAATAGGTAAAATGAACCTGTGCACAACTATTATAGATACCAAGAGCAACAATGAGTGTAGGAAGATAGAGTGTTCCAATGAAGAATTGTCAGCTCCTCACAAAACTACAAATCCCAGAATTCTTTGGGAAGTCAGGATAGTTAAATCAATTTCAAAATAGTTTAAAGTATAGTATAGATATCACACAATCAGAGTACTAGGGACATCTCTTTGAATGGATATACCCACAGCTATATCAAGGTTACCAAACTGCAAACTATTACCTCAGAAGTACTGCTCACTCACTACACCTCAGCATAGTACCCTGATTCCTTCAGAAATAAAAAAGCCAAAACTCTTTGCTGGCTCTGAGAGAAATTATGATTTCCTCATTCTCCTCCTCCTGCATCTAGCTGGGAAGAGATAGCATAATTGGACCACAAGCTTACAATCATCCTTGACCTCTGGATAAATAGAGGCCTCCACTTTGCGATGCTCTCACAGTCTTTTAGGCCTCATGAGCATAAATGGTATTCATTTAAAAAAGGGATATCCAATTGTCAAACTAATCCAATGGTGTCTAGCTAGAAACCCTAGCATAACAAAGCCAGTCTTTGCTAAATGAATTCTGCCCCCTGCTCACAAGTATGTGCAGACCCATATGGATGTAAGCTAGAGACATTTTTGATAAATGCATGCTTTCTTTTCTTCTGTTCCTTGCAGACTTTCCCAGTAAGGACACAACAATTGTTGTATGAAATCCTCATTCCCTTTCCACCTCTCCAAAGGTCATTTGCAAATCTCTTTTGACAGTTCTAGCTGATTTTATCATAAATCACTAAACACATATAGGAGGCCTAAGCAGGATCTTGCTGGCTAATAGAGTTCTGTTCATTTTATGTAACGTGATAGAATTTTATTGTTGTCATGATGCCTGGCACCCCCTATGGGCGGGGATGGGTCCAACTTCGAGGGGACGGCATTGAGTGGGTCTGTCCTGCGTTCCTAATGCTGGCTGCCTGGTCGGCCTCTCTGTCGCGATGCTTTGCGACTCGGTAGGGATCCCCCAGAAGGCCTCAGAAAGGGTGGGAATGCTACGGAGCATCAACTCCCCTTTGCTTTGCTCCACCAGGTCTCCCTTTGCACCAGCTGCCTCTTGAGCAGCTGGTGCAAAGACTTTATGCTGTGGGTAAATTGGGCAGCCAGATGCTGGCAGCTGTCCAACAAGGCTCACGTGGCCAACATTCCCTGGTTCCAGCTGGCCTTGATGTTGCTACCTAGCCCAAGAGCATTCCTCATGACCAGGTGCAGCTTGTGCACCAGACAGACAATGCTCTCTAGGGCTGCCTCATTCAGGGCTGCCAGCATGTTTCTACCTGCTTCTGTGACCATGTAGCCATGGACAACATTACCCGTGGGCATCCACTCCCTCAGTCCAGCCCTGATCATGGCAGCAATATTCTTCCCCATGTGATCCATATCCATCCCCTGTGTCTGGAGCAGAACCTCTCTGTAGCCCGATGCCAGGGGTATCATCTCATCCCAGGACCCTGATCTTTGCCTGGGGCAGTGGAGGTCCTACGGTTGCCACCAGTGGACAGTGAGGGTGAGGTAGCCTTGATGATAGCAACTCCATAAATCCACCATGAAGTGCACAGTCTGTCCTTTGGCACCCAACAGCTGTTTCCTTACCATCTGTCACACACAGTTGTAGAGGGTGGGCAAGACTTGCCGGCCAATGGTCCACTGCGATGACATTGTGAATCAGGGGGTTAAATGATGCAGCACCCTTTGAAAACCCACACACTCCACAATGGACAAAAGGTGTCCATCCAGGGCAATCATCTCCACCATCATACAAGTGCCCTCCTCCTAAGCCCTCCCCCTGATTCTTTTTCCTGGCAGTGCCACCAATCCCGAGGGAACAACCTCCTGCAGGGTAGCCTGCTTGGAAATTCCACTCCCACCCACAGCACTCTTGATGCAAGGCTTTTTCCTTGGTGTGGACTTCTGTTCCCCTCCCCCTTGTACTTCACCGGAAGCCCTCTTCATCCCTCCATGGGATGGTTTGTGTTGCCCCAGAGGCAACAGGCTCAGATGGTGCCTCTGCAGATGTTTGCAGAAGGTGGTGGACGACAGGTACTTGGGGTCCGAGCCCCTACACACCATAATATTGCAGGCCCGGCAACACACCACACAGGAGTCGTTTGAAAGGGTTTGAAAGTGCTCCCAGAGTGCAGGCCTGAAATGGGGACTGGAAGTTGGGGTTCGTGAGGAGGATGGAGGATTACCCGCCAAGGTGTGGGGCCGGGCTGGGCTGGGAAGACGGAGTGAGAGGTGGATTGCAGGCAGAGGCAGCCCCAAGAGTTAGGGATGTGAAGGAGCTGGATATTTCTCCAAAACCCCACCACTCACCCTGAGATCCTTCCTCCTCATCCTCAAAAAGTTTTTGGAACTGCTCTTCCCCTGGCAACACTAAGAACTCTTCTGCCTCCTCCAGAGCCCCTGCAGGCATATCTTCTATAAGAGTCTCTGGTGCCTCTGAGACCGCCCCCCCCCCAGTATTGCTGGTCACCAGTGATAACCAGGAGAAGCTTTGCACTTCTTCCCCCCCCACAACCACCCTTGTCTGTCACTCTAAGCCTCACAGTGCTGCACAGAAGAACAATAATTAAGAAACGGAAGGAACAAGAAAAGTGTGAACCCTCAACAAAGGAACACAGTAAGCTTGGCCTCAAAGCCTAGCAGTGGCCGTGAGACTGAGGTAGGGGGAAGAGCCCTAACCCAACACACAGACACCTTCCCAGAC
This sequence comes from Eublepharis macularius, assembly GCF_028583425.1. Taxonomy (NCBI): domain Eukaryota; kingdom Metazoa; phylum Chordata; class Lepidosauria; order Squamata; family Eublepharidae; genus Eublepharis; species Eublepharis macularius. The sequence goes on along the minus strand of NC_072797.1, from coordinate 95,328,049 downwards.
AGGACAGGTGCACAAAATAAGAATTAATAACAAACAAAAGAAACAAGAAGAGTGTGAGGTCCTCAAGAGAGGAAACCAGTAAGCTTGGCCCCAGAGCCTAGCAGTTGCCCTGAGCGGGGGTGGGGGATGGGAGAGCCCTAACCCAGCACCCAGAGCCTAGCAGTAGCCCTAAGACTGGGGTGAGGGGGTGAAAGCACCCAAAACCAGCACCCAGACACCTTCCCAGCCAGGAGAGGTGCTCAAAATAATTGTAATGATAATTAAGAGACAAAAGCAAAAAAAGAAATTCTGAATCCTCAGCAGAGAAACTCACTAAACTGGATCCCAGAGTCTAGCAGCAGCCCTGAGATGGGAGGGGGGGGGGAGAAGCACCCAAACCCAGCACTCAGACACCTTTCCAGCCAGGATAGGTACTCTAAAGAAGAAAGCCACTGTTTGTCGGTCTCTTTTTCAGCTACAACTCCACCCAAACGCTCCAAAATCCTCCCTTTCTCCAACTTCCCATGGCAATTCCTGCCTCTCTCTCTGCTTGCTGGAAAATGAAAGCATACAGCTGAGACCTGTGTCCTATATACTAAACGCTTTTATAGAGCAGAATGGGGGCTCTCCAGTTGGCAGCCAGACCTGCCTATCAAGGTTTTGAGGGCTAAGATTGGTGTTTCCACAGCTGCACAAGGTCTGCAGACGTTCATGGCCTCTGTTGCTTAGAAAATTAATGGATTGGTACCAGTCTGTCTGGTTTCACGAACCAATTACAACCCTAACGAATCAGCCCCAAAAGTCTAGGTGTTCATGAAAAATGCCACCCCACGAGCCACATATTTGCGAACGCTGAACCGGCCTGGTTCGTATCGAACTTTGGGTCGTAATTCAGTTCGTGCCTACCTCTACTGTGTACCATTTGTGCCATGAGGAGCAGCATTACTCTCTGTCTCTATTTCATTTTTTATTTAATGGAGAGTTTTTGGTTAAGGATGGAGGGAGGCAGAATTTTGAGAGAATAATTTCAGTTAAACCCATGGGAGACAACATCTGTAGCCTGGGTAAAATGCACTTTAAAGGTTGTTAAGGTAAATTAGCACAGCTGCAATTTCCCTTTACTGTAATCATGATTATATTTGAATATTGCATCTGGCAAAAATCAGTCTGGTATGCACTTGTGTTTCAATTTAGGGTGTAATACACTGGCATTTGTCAGCAGGACAAGCGAATAATCAAATGGAAGTGCAGTGTGGAACAATTTTAGGTACAAACTATGCTTTATTTTGTCTAATCTACCTACTTATCTCCAATCCTTATCTTTATTTAACCTTGATTTTAATGGGCAGGTAATTCTTGAGAATGTGAGGCATCCATCACAAATCTCCCAGTTTCAAGTTAGCTACAGTGAGTTCGTCCCCTCTCACCTGCCTGAAAACACAACCTACTATTATACTGAAGCACATTCTGAGTATATACGGAAGATAATCTTTTAGAATTTAAGAGACTTCATACTTGCCATAATGTTACTGATATCAATGCAGGATACACATGACGTATAAAGAATTACAACTTTTTCTCACCACATCCTATTGTGGTATGTTTTGTTAACTAGAAATTACCCATCCTTCTAACTGTGGTGTCCATTGTCAGCCTCTACAAGCTCATACTTCTTTTTGGTTGTCTACTAAGTGTGGAAAATAAGAAGCAATGATGGAATTTTTAAAAAAAAATCTCTTGCAACTAAAGAGATGATGAGATGATAGAGCTAGTATGGTGTAGTGGCTAGAATGATGAAATAGGATCTGAGTGACGCCAGTTTCAATTCCCTACTCTGCCACGGAAGCTTGCTGGGTGACCTTGGGGCAGTAACATACTCTCAGTCTAACCTACCTCACAGGGGTGTTGTGATGAGAAAAAAATGGAGGAGAGGAGAAAGATGTAAGTTGCTTTGGATCTCCACTAAAAGGCAGGGTGTAAATGAAGTAAAATAAATTTTAAAAGTTAGTCTTTGCTTCTAGCCACACAGCTGATCTTTTAAACCACATTAATTTAATACCATTTGCTACATTTAAAGGTAAAGTTATAAAACACTAGAAACAAAGCCCGTTGTGGGAAAAAATACAACGGGCTCTAGAAAGGCGAGAGAGGACAGGCAGGCATTTCCTCCTCCTGTGTCACTGATCCCGGCTGGTGAAGGAGGGGGTGGGCATTGCCACCTGCTCCACACCTGATCTCAGCAATGTGAAGGGGTGGTGGGCTTTGCTACCTGCTGTACACCTGATAAAGACCTGGTAAATTGGGACAGGCATTGCCACCTGCTCTGCTCCTGACCCAGCCAGGTGAAGGGAAAACGGGTATTGCTTTCTGCTCTGCGCCTGATTACAGCTGGGTGAAGGGGGGCAGGCATTGCTGCCTGCTCCAAGCCTGATCCCAGATGGGTGAAGGGGGGTGGGCATTGCCACCTGTTCCCTGCTGGGTGAAGGGAGGAGCGGGCATTACCTTCTGCTCCTCATCTGATCCTGACAGGCAAAGGCAGGCGGTGGGCTTTGCTATGTGCGCCGCTCCTGATCCCAACTGGGTGAAGGGGGTGTGGGCCACCTTCTCTGCTCCTGATTCCGGCAGGTTGAAGGGGGGCGGAGATTGCTGCCTGCTTGGCACCTGATTCTGACAGGGTGAAGATGAGGTGGGCGTTGTCGCATGCTCAGTGCCTTATTCCAGTAGGTTGAAGGGGGCGGGCATTGCCACCTGCTGCACTTCTTATCCCGGCTGGGTGAAGGGAAGAAGGGAATTGCCTCCTGCTCTGTGCCTGATCCCACCCAGGTGAAGGCATTGGGTGGGCATTGGCACCTGCTCCACTACTGATCCCAGGTGGGTGAAGGGCGTGGGCATTGCCATCTGCTCTGCTCCTGATACTACCTGGGTGAAGGGGGGTGGGCATTGCCACCTGCTCTGCTCCTAATACCAGGTGGGTTAAGGCAGAGAGTGGGCATAGCCACCTGCCCCACTCCTGATCGCAGCTGTTTGAAGGAGGTGGACATTGCCACCTGTTTCACTCCTAATACCAGCTGAGTTAATACCAGCGGAGTTTGTGCATTGCCACCTGCTCTGCTCCTAATACCAGGTAGCTGCTACTGGCGTCGCTCTCCAGGTACTATGAAAGAATTGTAAAAGACACTGTGCAATATTGACACGCCCCTGAGGAAGTCCGTGGGGACGATAATCTGTGTGACAAAGAGCTGACCCCGTTTTTAGGCATCTAGATTCAATCACCATCAATCCGCTGGTCACATTGCAAACTGAAAGAAGAAAGAAAAGTTTATATTTCAAGGCTATTTGCTGAACTGACTTACCTTGTACCTTGGATCCATTTCAAGGCTATTTGCTGAACTGACTTACCTTGTACCTTGGGGTCATTACCTGTGGAGTTAATTACACAATATGTATTGACTATGAATTGCCGTTGCACATGAGAATTGTTGTTGCACATGTGCAATTGTTGTTGCACAATTTACCACTTTAAATTGTTCTAGTAAAGATCCTTATTCAGTGCAAGCCATTTACAACACCCAAAATGACGTGGAGCGTTGGTTTTGCTCCACGTCATTTTGGGTGTTGTAAATAGCTTGCACTGAATAAGGATCTTCACAGAGAAAACATTGATTGCCCCTGATGAAGTCTTTGATGACGAAGAGCTGAGTGAAAATTTGCTGGCTCTAGTTCTGGGCATCTTCTTGGGATTTCCATCTTCCCTTTGTTGCATTTCCATCTTCTCCGCACCTCCAGCTAAAAAGACAAGAGAAGACACGACCATTTAAAGTGATATAACTTCAGAGACTTACTTGGCTACTATTTGCATTTACACCCCTGGAACTTCAAGAGTGGGACTCTTGTTTGTTGATTATACTTATGAATTGATAGACAGTCAGTTGTAAATACATTTATTAATGTTGTTAAAATTATACACTGTTAAAGGAAATAAGCTTGTTGCTTACACATTGAACATTGTATTGTTAGTGTATGATTTATTCCAATATATGATTCTTTGGTCTTTCTGACTATCGGCTATTATTACTCTCCCCTGGGCAGGACTTCTTCTCTCGCTCCTTTTCTGCTGCTCCTAATACTGGCTGTGTTAAGGTGGAGAGTGGGCATAGCCACCTGCTCTGCTCCTGATCCCAGCTGGGTGAACGGGGGAGGGCATTGCCACCTGCTCTGCTCCTAATATCAGCTGCGTTAAGGTGGGGGACAGCATTGCCACCTGCTCTTTTCCTAATAACAGCTGGTTAAGGCAGAGAGTGCTCTGCTCTGCTTCTGATCCCAGCTGGCTGAAGGGGGGGCGGGTATTGCCACCTTCTCCACTCCTAATATCAGCTGGGTTAATGCTGGGGGCGGGCAATGACACCTGTTCTGCTCCTAATACCAGCTGGTTAAGGCAGGGGGCAGGCATTGCCATCTGCTCCACTCCTAATACCAGCTGGCTGAAGGGGGGCCGGCATTGCCACCTCCGCTCCTAATACCAGCTGGGTTAAGGCAGGGCGCAGTCATTGCCATCTTCTCCACTCCTAATACCAGCTGGCTGAGGGAGGGCAGGCATTGTCACATGCTCTGCTACTAATACCAGCTGGGTTAAGGTGGGGGTGGGCATTGCCACCTGCTCCACACCTAATAGCAGCTGGGTAAAGGCACGGGGAGGGCATTGCCATCTGCTCTGCTCCTATTACTGGCCTGGGCTTCCCACCACAACATGTTTTCTGGAGCGATATGGTGAGTTACCTGGGCTTTCCTCTGTGGCAGTGCCCTCTGGTGGTGCACCAGGGTATAAAGTGAGTCGTCTGAAACACACTTATATAGTAAGATTATCATGTTCAGAGAGCCTCCTTCTCCATTGAGCAAATACTAACTGTACCTTTAGAATTAAGAGATCAGCTCATTTCCAGGCCAGAAGGCAGAATTCCACTGGAGACCTGAACCCCTTATCTCCTTCCTTAGAAATTAGAGAGCTCTTCCATATAATGATAGAACCGTTCTGAGATCACAGCTCAATTTGCTTATATTTCTGTTCCACTATTAAAACTTGTGCAGGTGCTCTGCATCTGATTCTTCCCACTTATTTTACCCAGGAATTTTATGTGTGAATATAAAAATTGTAAATGAATTTGAAAGTTTAGAAAGTTAAAACGTAGACAGATTCACAGAAGGAAGCAGGAAAAAAAACACAAGGTGCCAAGAAAGACTAACTAACAACAAAATCAATTACAATGTAATAATATTCAGTAAAGAGTAACTTATAACATAATGTCTTCAGTCTCATATATTGTATAATATCTAAATGGCTGCCAAGAAAATACAAATGGACTCAGAGACCAGCACAGATATTCAACCAATGAATGATAAGTCACAAGCTTGCAACAGTAGAGTAAGATATTTTAGTAAAGTGCTATTTGCTGATTGCTAATAACAATAAATAACAATAAATAGCAAGAAAGTGACCAGTGCCTTGAGTCAAGATAATGTTTAAAAGGTACACATTTGTCATAAATGCATAATTCATTAGGGAAAGTCCATTGAGTCCAAAAGACAGAATATTACTCCAAATATGAAAAGTAACTGCAACGGGGGTACTAGCATTCACATCTCGTTTCTGAAGCAACAAAGTGTGGTTGCTTGTCACAAGGCAGGCCATGCTGGATGGTCTTGATGTTGCAGCCCATGTCCTATGCTACAATTCCAGTGGTACAAGCAACAACAAATCTGCATTTCTGCAGTCAGTGACTTTGAGTATGTTAAAATACACCCCCCATCAGAAATTAACAGTTTGTTTATTTCATTTTTCAGAGTTTCTTTCAGGCAAAAGAAAAACTTTGGAGTAGAGCATAACAAGTAGCCACAACTAGCAGTCTGAAAGGCCGTGAAGAAGTGGTGGTGGCGAAACGGAAAAACTGAGGCTTGCAAACCCGTCGCCAATCTCCCACCAGGAGCTCCAGTCGGGGCAGCATGGCGGGACGATTATACTGCATGATAGAATATGGATTAAATTTATAACCCTGGAAATAAGAAGAATAAAGTTGGAATAAAAAGGAACATGTGGATTCTCTAAGTGTACATTGATTTGAACTTCCGTGCCTGCGTTTTAAGAGGAATTGGTCTGCTTGGACGTCGCATCGCCTGCTTTGGAACAGAGTTTATATTCCACCTTTCTGCCCTCATCAGGGCCGCTAACATATTAAAAACATATATAATAAAAATATGTCTTAAAAGCCAATACAGCCACACAAAAACTCATCATTAAAACAATTAAAACCAAGTTAAAATACACAAACAGTATAGTACAATACACATACATAAGAATAACAATTAAAAACAGGGCAGGAAGGAGGAATCATTAAGAGAAAGCCAGATGCAACAAAGAAGTCTTCACCTGCTGGCAGAAGACAGCAGCAGAAAGACAGGCACGTCTTTCTGGCGAGAGGGTTCCAGAACGTTGGTGTTGTGACTGAGAAAACCTTCTCCTTAGTTGCCAGCCACCTAATTTTGAAGGCAGGTAGACCTGTAGCAGGATCTTGGAAGGTGAAGGTGACTATATTGGGTAATTTCATAAGGGATAGTTTTAGGTGGGTAGCTGTGTTGGTCTGCAGTAGAAGACCACAATTCAGGTCCAGTAGCACCTTAAAGCCAACTAGATTTCCATTGCCTTCATTGAACCAAGACTCTAACTCTGCCCTCACATTCACTCCAACAACACATTCACTGAACCTAACACCAGCTATACCATGTCAGGCTCATTTACTTGTTCATCTTCCTGTTGATATCTAAGTGTCAAAAGCCAGTGTGCAGAGGCTTTAGATCAGAACGATCAGTATGACAGGTAGACACATCAGGTGACATAGAGTCAGATGGTTAACTTAAGAGTCAGGAGACCATGAAGTGAATGACTCAGCTAAACTCATGCATGTATCTGATTGGGTGTCTACATGTATATATAGCTACTATATACAGTATGGTAGGGGGCTTCTTGCAAGTCCAGGTGTAGGCGAAGCACTTTGTCTCTCTGGACTGTAAACTTGTATATATTTCTCTTAATCCACCTATAAATAAATTTGTATTATACACCTTTACTAAACAAACAAGGTGTGGACTCTTTGTGGATCCTCCTTAAGCTGGTGCAGTCACGCTGAATACACACTATTCAACAGGGTTATGGGCCCAGATAGACTGCACCAAGCTGAGGAGCCTCTACTGAAGTAGAGACGCAGCAGAGTCGGTGGTGGATGTTGGCACCTGATGGCCGCGATCCCTCGGAGGAGGAATTATTGGCAGTGGAAAGTGTCAGTGACCAGGAGCAGGAGGAGGCAAACGAACTCCCTCAGACCGGTGCAGAAGCAAGTATGGCACAGAGTACAGTCGTGTTGGTGGAGAAGCCGACCTCCGTGAACTACTCCATTTGGTCGTTGCGTATGGAGCATTTTCTAAAGAGAGCGGGGCTGTGGAAAAGTGTCAGCAACCCCCCAGCAGCCCCCAATGATGCAGAAAAGATTGCAGATGAGCGTGCTTTAGCTCATATCGTGCTGGCTGTGGGAGATGACCAATTGCTTCACATCAGGGACTCAGCTACCAGTTCAAAGGCCTGGGAAGATTTGAGGTTGTGAGGATAATAACACACTTTGTAAACTTCTCTGAGAGGGTGTTAAGTTATCTGGAAGGGAGGTATATAAATCTATTATTATTATTATTATTATTATTATTATTATTATTATTATTATTATTATTACTAAGTGTATTCACATCAGCGGTGCACATAGAGGGTTGCCTTCATTTGCTTTGCAGGAAAATGTTTCACATGCATGCATTAATGAAAATAATTTCTGGAAAACAGAACCTGAACTGTACTGGTAGGGTACTTGAGAATCCCTACAGAAAATCAGTGGGCTGGCAATATGTGATCTGTACATGGGGTTGGGGGCATGGATGAGAGAATAAATTATTGAATCTTAGTGCTGAGTTTTGGCCAGAACATCAGAGTAACATTTTTACTTTTTATCACTTCAGAATACATTTTTAATGGTAAAGCATAATTGATGATAATCCATTTCAGTACCACTAAACACCTGTGAGATTTTTCCAGTAATTTCTACAAGAATTCTTTTTATGAAAAATGGGCTAACTAGTTATAAAGAGATTACAAAGAAATAAAAGTGAAAGCGGCTCCATCTACAGATTACATCTTGTGCAAAAAATACAGAGTCAAAGCAGAGAAGCAAAACCAACAGTGCAGTGGGGGGGAAATGGTATCTTAAATACTAATAGCCAAGTGGCTGTGATCTGTGGATACTTAAATCTGAAGACTGGAACCCTGAATGGACAAGACATATCTTCCTACACACCCAAAAAATGCCCCAGGCTTGCAGAAAAATCTGAAATCTAAAGAAATGTATTGGAGGATATGGTGTGAGAGGGATAATGCAATGCCCCCCACAAGTCATTGTGTGTCCTCCATTACCACTGCCAGGTCTCCTACCATGGTGGAAGGCCTCTCACCAGCAGCCTTGTGTGCCTGTTAGTGCTCTGAGTAGCAGCAGGAGAAAAATTTTACAAAACTGTAACATCACCAACGACGTGACAGAACTCTGGGGGGAAACTAGAGATTTCTAGAGCTACCCTATATCATTTCTGGATTCTCCCCAGAAGTGATATTGCAATATAGTTGACAGAATCTCCCCTCACCTTTACCTCACCCCTAGCTTTCCTGATGGTTTCTGCGCTTGGTCTGGGAACCTTATCTTTCACTCAGATATCCCTATGCATTTCATATGCTGCTTCATCATAGGATCTAATAAAATATATTTTTAAAGATTTTAATTTTTTTTTAAATAAGCATACAGATACAGAAAATTAAAAACTGAAGCCTGAAGACAAGCTATTGAGTGCATATTACTCCCATTTAGGGATCCCATTTCCCCGGTGGAGATAGGGATCCCTCGCTTTCTTTCTCTGCCCTCTGCCACTGCTCACCTGGCCAGCAGGGGGGAAAGGTATGGGAACAGGCCTTCCGGGTTTACTCCCGAGATGGTGCAATGATATGCAATGGTGTCAGTCCTGGGTAGAGATGGGCATGAACCGCATTATGAACTTCAAAAACCCATGAAAATGGCGATCGCGCAATTGCGATTGGGCCGTTCGTTATTGGCCACGGCCAACGAACCAGCAGTCAGTAAAAGCCTGGTTCAGTGCATTCGGCCGTGGTTTGGGAAGCCAGACACTCAGGCACCAGCAATCAATTCCCCTGGCAATGGAGCCAGGGGAATGCCTGAACTGTGTCTGCATTCCTTCTGTTGCCCTGGAAACCCAAATGGAAGCCCAGCTTACCTTGATTGGCAGGTCTTCCTTCCAACCACGGAGCTGCAAAGTGGTTACAAGTTGGGAGAAGATACCCAGGGGAGGGAGGGGGAAGGGGGTGTCCTGTAGCCACAGGCACTCCAATCTCATCCCTGCAAACCCTGATAGGCACCTCTGACGGCCAAACACAGACCTCCTGCGTTGCTCAATGGGACCTGTGCTTATAAATAGCCGTGGGCTCCCAGACTGGGTTTCACTTTCAGCGAGCAGTGGAGTGGGACAGAGCTCTTGCTTGCCACTCGCTGGCCTTTGGGGAGAGAGACTAATTCAGCTTGGATTTGGGGGATAGGGATCTATCTCCTCTGGTTCCAGGGCTGCTGCCTGGCTCTGGGCACCTCAGCTGAGGGCTCACATTGATTATTGATCAGTCCTTGATCAGGTCAGATCTGTGGGAGTGGTGGTCTAGGGCTCTAGTCCCTCCTTCCCTCTGGTGCCAGGGCTGCTGCCAGACCCTGGGGCCAAGCTCAGTGGGTACCTCGGCTGAGGGATCACACTGATTATTATTAATTAGTGCCTGATCTGTTCAGGTCTGTGGGAGCAGTGGGCTAGGGTTCTAGTCCCTCCCTCCCTCTGGTGCCAGGGCTGCTGCCAGGCCCTGGGGCCAAGCTCGGTGGGCACCTGGGCTGAGGGCTCACCAAATGATTCTTATTATTATCACAATCCTAATCGCTGCTGCCTCCCCATGCCCGACAGGCCCGGAAGCCGCCGCCTGTGCACACCTTCCTACATAGCTGGGAATACCAGTGCACTCTTCTTTGGCCTGGCGGGCGGGCACATGGGGGGTGCTGCTGGTGAGTGGCCAGACCCCCCGCCCCCTGAGGGGAGGCGGCTTGCTGCTGCCTCCCCATGCTTGCTAGGCCTGGTGGCCGTCGGCATCAACCACGTTCCTGCCCTCGCTGGGAATACCAGGGCGCTCCTCTGCGGCCTGGTGGGCGGTCACATGGGGGGTGCTGCTGGTGAGCGGCCAGACCCCCTGCCCCCTGTGGGGAGGCGGCTTATCACCACCTCCCCGTGCCTGCCAGGCCCGGCGGCTGCCGTCAACACCCACCTTCTGTATTCTGGGCCAACGTCAACCGGTGGCTCTAATTGTGTTGAGTGGGAGTTTCCTGGGGGCCTTGGACTGGAGAGGGTATAACTCCAAGATCCCTTTTGCAATCCTGTCCAAACTTGGGTGATGGCTGTAGGAGAGCCTGCAAAAGACTCCCGGGGAATATGGGCTGTGTAAGTGCCACGGGGGCCATTCCGCGCCCAATGAACCGTGAACCGCGAACCAGTTCAGCAACGGAAAATGTTTGTTGCGGTTCGCGATCTCAGGATCGTCGTCAGGTTCATTAAATTTTTTTGGTTCGCGCCCATGTCTACTCCTGGGAGTAACATCATCACACTGCCCTGAGAGCGCTACCGTGCTTTTCTGTGGGCAAACGGGCCCAGTTTGGTATGTTTAAGGCCAATATCGGCCCGCAGCAAAGTGCGTGCAAGCCTCCGCACCTGCGCAATGTTGTCCCTTCCTGGTAAGGTAAGTACTGGGTCTCCTGCCTCCCACCAGGACAATAGGGGGACCTGGTAACCCTACTCCTATTCTGAAATCACTCCATTGACTACCATCAGTAGCCAAGCTCAGTTCAAGGTTTTGGATATCACATATAAATCCCTTGATGACTTCGTCCCCTCATACCTGTGGGACCCCCTGTCTCCCCAAGCTCCTCCATGGCAGCTTTGCTTATCTGAGCAGGACTTCTGGAGGTACCACTCTGCACATGGGCAAAATCAACAACTGCCCATACGTTCACATTATCCATGGTGGCCACCCCTTATGGAATGCCCTTTGTTAAGAGGTCAGAAAAGCTCTCAGTCTCCTGGCGTTCCATAAATTATGCAAAAGTGAATTATTCAGGAGGGCTTTTTAAAATAGGCAATAAGGCTCTGCTGTAGGGAAACGACTCAGAGAGATGCTGGGGAAATGGATAGGGGCTGTAGATTTGACTACTGTGTATTTTCCATTGTTGTAAGTATGCTCTTATTGGGTAGTTTCCACGTTGTTTAATATGTCATATCAAATCATATGTTTTGTTGTCAGCTCTGTATTTAGATTTATGCTTGTTTTTCAAATTTCTATTGTATTGATTATTGTAATCTACTATATTGATTACTGTAATCATATTGATTATTAAACATCCTAGGCATTGATCATATAGACTCGCACTGTGCCTTGAGTCTCAATGAGAAAGGTAAACTATAAATAAATAAATGGCAGAATCCATCCCGGAAGAATTCAGACTGGCACGGTTATAATTTAATAACTAAGCCATCAAGTGATAATTTGCATTTGTGAAACATCCATTAGGAGGTTTGACATAGTTAACCTCTTTTCAAACACTGAACATTCCCCTTACCTTTTTTTGCAGTTTTAGGTGGGCAAAACACTTGTACGCCCCCCTTACTGAACAGTGTAAGCTGTTACCCTCTGCCACTGTGATGGATGCATTTCAATTTCCATCCGTCAATGAGTTCTCTATCTTTTCTTGGCAATCATGAGGCAAAATCTTCACTGACCTCTTACTCTCAAGATGAAAGCTGCTACATGACCATCATACAACACAAAGGGCACGTCTCAAACTGGAGCGATGAGACATCCCAGCAAAGGAGTCATTTAAAGTGTAGGAGAGGTCAGCTTTTTTCCCTCAGCTAATTAGCTAGAGTCTTTCTGGCCAGAACCTTGAGATCTGATTATTAGCACATGGCATCCTTCAAGAAAATGCAAGTCACTGGCATCTGACAGCCTTTGTGTCTTGCTGCTAAAGGATGTTTTTAAGGGTAACATATGATAAAAAGCTGAAATTGGATTTCACAAGAGTGAGGCAACGCTATGAGTAATCATATTGCTTCAGGCGTGATGGATGCTGCTTTGTGCAACATTATTTCCCTCGGCTCCACGGTTCATATATAGGCATACAACATAATCTATAATTGCACTAAATGGTGTGAAAGGGAAACACATTCCAAGGGTGATATGCTAATGACACATAGCTGGCAGCTGAAGGGGAAAAAATTGAATCAGTGGTGCCTTTTCAGGTTTGGGGGGGGGGGCAGATGAGTGATATCATCCTTAAAAATGGCATTCATTGAATTCATATGTATGTGAGCCACCACCCCGCCCGAGGGGCTGCCGCTGCCTTCTGTTGTCCTCCCAGATGCATCAGAGGGGAACTTCCTTGGCCTCAGAGTTTGGGGAAAGGCTTGCATCACCTCGTTCCTCCTGCCATGCCTGCTCCCTGAGGCTCTCATCCTTGCCACCTGGAGCTCGGCCCCAATACAGGCTCAATCCCTCTCCATCAGATGGAAGTCCCTCCTCCTGCTGGGGTCCTTGACAAATGGGCCGAGGACTCCCAAGGCTCCCCTGCTCTGTCCTCCCTGTTGGCCCTTCCATCCTCCACTCAGCCCATGCTTGCCCCATGCTTGGCTGGCCTGGCTCCACTGGTTCCGGCAGGGCTTGTAACTGTGGTTGTGGTGGCTATTGAAAGACTATGCTCAGGATACAGGTGACAATAATCCAAGGGCTGGAGAGGCCCCTGGCTGAACGAAAGCTTTGTTGAGAATGGCATGTAAAACAAAAGTTACAACACTTCAAACACCCATTCCCAGCCTCCCCCCCTAGTCCTGTCTGCAAAGGCCTGAGAAGACGAGGACATCAAGGTCGTTGGCTGGGCTGGACAGATAAGACTCTTTGCTCCCATGAGTATGAACGGCCTGGACAACATCTGGGCCTAGAGTGAGGAAAACTGGAAAACTACTGATTATAACAAGAGTTAACATGGCATTGCTCTGGCTAGAGAACTGACATCCTGACAGGCAGGCATGGTTCTGGGTGCCCATACGGTTGACTGGTCTGCTGCTTTGCTGCTGTGCCTCCCAGTTGGCCAATGGGCCCTGCGGCTTGCTGGTTGAGGGGCTTCCCTGCATGGCTCAGCTGGCTGGTGGGCTTCCCTGTGCAGCTCAGCTGGTCCATGGGCTTTTCTGGCTTGCCCTCAGCCTGGCTGCATCTTTCCCCTGGTGGTAGGCTGACCAGTAAGTGAAAGACGGGCTGGATGTCCAGCACAGGTTGTCTAGGCTCGGCCTGGGGCCGTTCCGGGGGGCGGCTGCTAGTGCTGAGTCCAGGGCAGGCGGGGGCTGCTCTGGACATGTATGTGTGGGTTTAGTTTTATACTTTATGTCTTCAACAGTTCTCTAGTCGACCATGAGCTGCATCACCTGTGCAATTTGGCAGATTTGATGTTGAACTGCACTGATTCCACAGTGCCCATAACAGCAGAGGGCAATACAGAGCTAAATCTAACAGTAGAATCAAACAGCCGGCACAGAAAGCATGCTCAAAACCACAGGGCCAGTTCAGTCCCTGAGGAAATTAAACTGCTAATTACATGTGTGTAAACAACTGAAAGTGGCCTAATTTGTTGCACAAGATTTTAAAACTACCCAGCTTAGTTTCTTGGATTTAAAGTGGAGATGTGAAATGGAAGCCCTTGTAGGGGACACTCTCTATGTGTATGCTTATATGGGAAAGATAAAGAGATCAAGACTGGCCAGTTAGCCACCAAATCCAAGCCTGTATTCAGAGCAGAACTCTCCACACATCATCCCAACGCCAGAGGAAAAATATAGATACCTAATGAAGATAAAAGGTTGTGGTTGGTGTACCAGTTTATTCAAGTAGTACACCCTACAGATGCATTCTGATAAAATAATTGTCAGGCAATATTATCATTGCAGAGGCCCATTTGCTATGAAGATTTTCCTGTCAGGACCGCATTACACAGGATTGAGAACCACCAGGTGCGCCTGAAATTCTCCTGGAATTCTAAATCATCTCCAGATCAGTTGCTTTGGTGGGAATGGCAGATTTGGAGGGTAGACTGCATGGTATCACACCTCTGCTGAGTTCCCTCCCCTTCCCAAACTCTTCCCTTCCTAGGCTCTACTAGGGTTGCCTGGTCCCCCTGTCCTCCCAGCAAGAGGTATGGGACCTAGCACCTATTCCATCATGGGTTCCTTGCACACGTGTGAAGCACATGCACGCTCTTGGGCCTGCATGATGACTTCACTTCCCAGTGCAGCCACCACCCAGGCAGCCACCACCCAGGGAGTGCTCCTGCGTTCTGCAGGGGGCCAAATCGGGCCTGAATTGGGCCAGATTTGGGCCAATTCAGCACAGATCGGGCCACTGCAATGTGTGGGAGTGCTCCAGCACTCTGCAGCGACCTGATTTATGACTTCACATCCCCATTAAGCTGCCTTCCCTTCCCAAATTCCACCATTCCCCCAAATTTCCAGGAATTCACAAGCCAGAGTTGGCAATCCTATGAGATTCTGGCATCCCATGAGTTTCTCAAGGCTTCACTCATGCAGTCGGGGCTGATTCAGGCCCAAATTGGCCCTGGTTGGGCCCAAATCAGCCCGGATCGGCCCTGAATGGGCTGCTGCGGCACACAGGAGCGTTCCACAGCAGCCCATTCCCAGCCTATTCAAGCCTGATCCGGGCCTGATCTGGGCCCAATCTGGCCTGCAGGAGCACGCCCCCAGAGGTCCATGCCTCCCCCACTGGCCAGGTAAGGGGGGAGGGTGGGAGAGGGGGATCTCCCACTCCTAGCAGGGGACTGGCAACCCTAGTCTCTACCCATAAATCTCCAGGAATTTCCCAACCTGGTGTTGGCAGTTTTACTATTACATCATTCCATAGAATTTAAGATGCTGATGCTTTTAAAGGTCATTCTTGAAGGACCACCTTTCCCCTTACAAAACTGCATAGCAATCCCCTTTCTCCCAAGGATATGTGCTTGCAGTCTGGGTCTTTTCACTTGCTGCCCTACTGTTACGGGACAGACTCCTGGAACGGGTGAGGCACGTGCCTACAATTGGAAGCTTCTGGCAAAGCTATAAATCAGAACTATTTAAAATAACCTATATGATAGCTCAAACAGGCTCCACTTTATCTCATTTTATTATCTATTTTAATTTCCTTTAAAAATCATTGTAATATGCTATTGTTTTTCTTTTGTTGTCATCTTCCTAGGGTCCTGATGGTGTTGGGGGGAAGTCTCTAAATAAATAAATAAAAATCACAGAACTTCATCTAGCATGTAAAGCAATGTGGCATAGTTAAATTCTCATCCTCAACAACCACCCAAATTCTTCCCCTCTATGCGGAATGTGTAATGCAAAATTTATTCTTCAAGATCTGGTCTGTGACACTCAGAATCAGGGCTATGGCTTCGTGGTAGAGGTTATTTTTTACAAACCTAGGCCCCCAGTTTCCACACCTGGCAGCTCCAGTTAAAGGTGATATGAAAGACCTTGACAGACCAATAGTTTGAATTATTTCTGACACCCAGGAGTGCTTGGAAACCTCAGATGAGATAGTTATTCCAATTCCTTATTGACTGGTTGCATTTCCTTACAGACTGGGGTGGGGGGAGGAGGGAGGGGAGATACATGCAGAGGTGTATGTTTCCCCTCCTTGCCACAACAGTAAAGAGCAAATGTACGCACAGAAAGATAATCAGTCTCGGGTCATCTCTTTATGCATGTCTGAGATGCCTTGGATGTCTTTCTTGATTTTAAAAGCAGAATAGTCCACACATTCATAAGTTAGGCAGGGGAGTGCCTATTTCCAAACAAAAATGGAGTGAGCAGGCAAAAGATGCCAATCCTCTTTAAACACCCTTAAACCATTCTACTGCACTCCATTGTATGAAGCATTTTGTCTTCTAGTTAAGACGAGATGCAGGAAGTTAGGCTGAAACTAAAACAGTGAAAGCACCACAATAGGGTAAGGTCTATGGTGAGGTTCAAAGTTTAGTTTCCTATCCCCCCACAATTTGAAAATCAGGCCCACCTCACCTACTAAAGAGAAGAAAAGCAAACTCAGGGCAACACTGTTACACTTTCCTGGGTCTACTCTGCAAGGGTGGGTTTTAATTGCCTCTGCAATGAGGCACATTCTTTTTTGTCTGCAATTTGGTTGCAGAGTTTTATCCTAATTGGGTCAGGGGGAGAATTACACTAGGAAATGCATTTCTTATTGAAATCAATAGAGATGGTCATTGGATTGATTTCCTAGCTTTAATTCCAACAACAAAGAATGAAAAACAAATTTTTAAAACAACAAAACTGAATCAGTATTTGACTTTGTTGTTGTTGTTTTTGCATACCCCCATTCACCTAGATATGAGGAACAGGGGGCAAAGCAGAACAGCAGGGGCAATTTTCTTCTCCAAGATTTTGTATGTATCTTTACTTGGTCAAGAATCAAGTCTATTTACCTGTTTTATGTACAATGCCAAGCATGTGCAGACATTCAGTAAATAAAAGTTATTTATTAATCCATGTAATTGTGTTCATACAAACAGGATGATATGTTCTGAGGGCAGAATGCTGAGTCAGGTCATAGTGAACACCATGAAAATGTAACTTCCTCTGTAGAATTAGATTTCTATGTTCCGATATTAGAGGTTATCTTGATTTTTATAGTTAGTAGCTCAGATTTTTGCAATGATGAAAGTTTCATTTTGAAGGATATTGCTTTTATTCCTTTTTAATCCTTTGAACACAGCTTGCAACAGTGTGTCTATGGGAAAATGGCTTCTACATGAAAATGGAGTTGCCCAAGTGTTTTTGTTGGTTTATTACCCTGTAGTACTTGTGCAAACCCTCTGCAATATCACCATAAAGTCATGCTTTAAAAGCCAGTGTTTGATTAAAAAATATTTGCTGGGGCAGAAAGGATTAAGTGGTAAGTCCCAAAGAAATGCTCTGATCTGGATAGCCCAGTTGAGCCTGATCTCATCAGATCTCAGAAGCTAAGCAGGGTCAGCCTTGGCTAGTAATTGGATGGGAGACCTCCAATGAAGATCAGGGATGCAGAAGCAGGCAATGGCAAACCACTTCTGTTAGTCTCTTGCCATGAAAATCCCATCAGGGGTCACCATAAATCAGCTGTGACTTGAAGGCACTCACCACTACCACCCAAAGAAATGCTGAAGATCATTGGCTATGTAAGCATCCAATCCTATGAAATTTTATGCCTGTTAAAATACGTAAGGTGGGATTTGATAAACACAACATTCTGGCTTGTTGGGTATGTCATCATTGCTAGGCAGCCTGAATCACTACTCTCAAATAAGAGTGAGGGCATCCCCATGTCATGTTTGCTGTCTTCTTCTTTGTAAAAAATTGAATATACTTACTTATCCATGTTGTGATGTTATCAATTTGCACCTGTCCCTGCCCTGGCCAGAAGGACTAGCGCAACTGTGGCTTGGGAAATTTCCTAGATATTTAGGGGCAGTGTCTTGGAAGGGCAGAGTTTTGGAGAGGGGAGAGAGCTCGCCAGGGATGCTATAGAGTCTGCCTTCCAAAGCCATCATTTCCTACAGAGAAACTAATTGCTGAAAATCAGTTGCCATTTTGGGGAAACTTCATGCCTACCTGAAGGATAGCAATCTGTGTCCCATAGCAGCCAATGATGTTCATCTACATTTAAGAAAGGCACAACATGTTGATATCACACCATAAGTAAATGGACCTGAACACTGTGTTGTGGAAGGGGAGAACTTGGTATAGAGCGCCAGTGTCACTATAGGCTAATTTTGCCATTAGCAACAAATACTCTTTACCATTGCTGAAATATACTGCTATTATATCACTACAATAAGTGAAAATCTATGTAGTTTCCCTTTCAGGCACTATGGTGACCATGCATATCAGGAGGTTTACCCATGGTTGCTAACTTCCTGGTATGCATAGTCTGTAAATTTCTGAAAACAGCTTAACTTGCTGTGTCTTTTTAAGATATTACTTGGGACTGTAAAGACAGGCCCACACCTAGTATGTCCTAGGACCAGAGATTGTCTCTTACATGCCATTGTGAAATTATTTCAGTAAGATTTTCTCTTTTCCTTGTTTTGTAATCAGAATTCCGAAAGCCAAAAAAGGATATGTTTTTAGAATCTATATGGCCTCTATTTGCTCAGCTGGCACAGCCATGCAGAACAAGTACTTCATATGACAATAACTGTTGAATTTTTGTAATTAAAAACTGTCCAGATGGTCAAATTCTGTGTTGAAAAAGGAGCAAGCTTTGACTTGATTTGGAATGTTCTGTACACCCATCCCAAATATATTCCAGTTTATTCTTCTAAGCTTTTAAAGGGTATTCTTGCAAAGATAATGATGATCCATTTTACTTATCCTGTGAGAGCTTTGAACTGAAGGCTTTTTCCCCCCGTTGAGTGTATAGTTAGAGCATTAAGGGCAGTATGGGTAGAGCAGCCAATCAGAGTAATGAGTCTCCACTGCTTGGGAAAGCGAGATTAATCTAAATCAAATACTTTCCACCATGGCAATTTTAACTAATTCCCTCATGAAAGTACAAGAGATATGTGAAACCCCTACAGTCAGCATAAACCTCCTGGTAGGGCTAGACAGGTAATACCTTTTAAGCTTGTTAATGTCTTATCCCGCTGGTTTCTACAAATGATTCAAAGAATAGCTGAGTACTTCTCAACCTGTCATTACAGAGAAATGCAACTTTCAGCCTGGAGATGGAAGGTGCAGTGTTGTTTGATGAGAGAGATACACACACATACACATATACAGGCTTGATAATATGGAGATAGTTTCTACTGTCTGTACTGATTTAATTATTGTCTATATTAGCACTTACCTACTTCCCCAAGATAATTTATACACTGCAGGAGCGTATAATACAGAAAGCTATTGTAAAAATAGCAGTGCATCCCCCCCCCCCCAAGCCTTTATAAGCAAATCAGTTCTGCTTAAGATAAGGGAAACCTCTTGATAAAGGAGTAGACAGACACAGAAGTTAAGCATATATTGAAACAACTGTCATGAGACTGGAATGAGAATTCCTCCGTGCAAGATTGGATCCCATAAATCAGGGAGCCATAAGAGAGGAAAGAGGGATGCTTGCTGAACAAGGAAGGCCTGGGGCAAATTGGCTGAGGAAACTGGAAAACTGCAGAGGAAATATAACTGGAATTTGTCCATGTTGTCTAAAACTCAAGAAAACTAGAGGAAATCAACCATTCTTCTCCAGGCTTGGGGTTTTTTCTGTAGGAAAATGCAGGTTCATGTGAAGCTGCCTCACGTCAAGCCATCCTGACATAAGATTGAGGTCCATCTAGCCTCGTGTTGTATACTTTGTCTGGCATAATGTCTCAGCTTCAGTCAGTGCAGGATGAAGCCACATGGCAGCAGCTGCAATGCTGCTTAAGGTAATGTGGCAGAAGATCTCTGAGTCTCAGGGAAAGAAGTCCATTCATGGTTCTGATGGAGATACGGATGCTGTTGTACCAGCACCTCTACTCAAATATGGCACAGTTCTCTACGGGGGCCGTATATTGCTAACCTATCTTCAGAGGATTTGCTGGTCACCTTCAGAATTTTTTCTGATCTTTTCAAATTGGCTCATGAGGCATCTTTTTTTTTTTTGCCTATTTCATTCTGTTTACAACACTTGCTTCCTCTAATGGGGCATGCCAGGGACCGAATCTGGGACTGTCTTCTAGTGAAGTATATACTTCACTAGAGTCATAGTCTCTCTTCAAAAAGATGACATCTCTTTTCTCAATCCCCAGGCACACAGGCTGTTGCACAGAACAAAGCCCCTTAATTTTCCTTGATAAACAAGGAGGAGTTCCTAATTTCCTCAAATTCTGGAACTGTTCCAAAAACATTGGTTTGAATTTTCCTTCTTTTCAATACCCATTTGGTGTTTGAGTTGGGTATTTCACACGATCACCACAATAATGTGCTTGCAATGCAAAATGAGAAGCATTTCAAGCAGTTTTTATCTCCTTTAGGGTGGCATTGGTGACTGGCAACATAGCCACTTTTGATCCATGCTCACATGCTTGTCCCTGAGTCATCATGGACAGACCATGCATCGTTTAAAATAGACTGTATAATGCATATGCGCTGCCTTTGACCTGTAGTGGGTTTACACACAGAAGACCCCTTGTGTGGTGAGAAAATAGTGAATCTCTACAGAACCCCATGAATTGCCTCTGTTTGTCCTCTTTCACTCTATCTCAGGCTTCAGGCTTGCACTGCCAATTCCCCGGCCTATTAGTGTATAATCATAGATAATTCTGAAGGCAATAAACAGCCTGCTTGTGGGAAAGCATCCCACAGACAAGTGCTGGCATTTGCATGCAATTAGGTTGAAGCAACTTTTAAAAAGCTAGGCAAGGCTCAAGGTCTTCAGCTCTCTCACGCTAACCGGCAGCTTTGCAGATGTATGGCCAGCAATTTGCCCTGTGGAGTGACATCTTAAGAAGACTGTCAGGGACAGTCTTCAAAGAGGGATGTAGTAAGCCTCTCTTTGGTTCATCTTGCATTGTTATGTTACTACCCCCCTGTTTTTACCATATCGTTAAAACTTAATAAATGCCATTGTTATTACAAGTTATCTTTCCTCCTGGGTACTATACGAAACTAAAAGCAGAGTTGAGCTGACTCACAGACACACAGTTGATGGCTTTTAGAGAGGCAGCTATAGCCAAACAATTAACTGACAATGAGACATTGTGTGACTTTGGCAGGAAACTATTTATATTCCTTACAAGCTTGGAATTTTATTATCACCGAGTCAGAGGGACATGTGGAATATGCTTATTCAAAGTGGTCTTCCAGTATAAGATGGATTCTGTGACCATTTAGGACTAGTTTGCTCAAACCAAGATGACTGTGGTCCATGATACAAAGAATCGCTTCCAATAAGCTGGATATACTGGATTTATTAATTTCCAGAGTCATCAGTCATTGGCAGTCATATATTGCATGAATTCATCCTTTATTCTTTCTTGAAATACTCATTGTCAATCTAAGCTCCTGCTCACCTGGAGTGTCATTGCCAACAAACATGGAACTTAGCTTTTGTCAGATGCAGTGAAGCTTGTTCTGTCTATCTAATCTCCCAGTACTGTTAGGTCATGCAGATGTGTCAACCCTAATTCTGTATGTGTAACAGCACTTTGAAAAGGATATAATATACTATCTAAAATATAGTGTTGGTTGAGAAATGAAATATTTGCCATTTGTTGCAAGGAACTGTCAGAATAACATTTTCTAGTTCTACATCTATGGTTGAAAAATAATTGGATTAGAGCTATTTGAAAAAGTTGTTTTTCTTAGAGCTGCTTTTGTGAAAGATACTTGTGTTCCCAACCAAACTGAGCTGCAGATACTCTGATGATGATGATAATAATAATGGTACAGTATTTCTCTGTGTTAAAAGAAAAGGTATTATTAAGAACCTAGCAATTTATCATACTAAACTCTCAACTGCTGGATATGGTAGCCATATTTTACAGTAAAAAGGAGTACTGAAACGGAATAAATTAGAGGTCCTTGCTTTCAGAGGGTATGATCAGACTGCATATAATTAGCAATGTGAAAGGTTTCTTTTTTGTGTCCATACCATGTTATATTTCATATACTTAGACCTGATTCTCATTTATAGATGCTGAACTGTGGGTAAACTTGAGTGATTGTGATTCTCACCTTTCCTTCTCATGACATATACAAAATCATAGTTATATGACTCATGGAACATCCTGAAGAATCAAGAATCAAGGAAAGCTTTTTCATATAACATTTCTTTAATGTGATACAGGTTGCATATAAAGTAATAGTCTATCTGTGCTGGTTTGGAGGGAACATGTTTGCCATGTATTTATTTAAAATACACAGAAGGAGTGAGCCTGTGTTTACATACAAGTGGGGTGCAGTCTGTTTCCAGTCAATCATCTTTATATTTCAAAGGAACAAGAAGTACATAACACATAGGGGTGTGTAAAATGAAACAAACATGCTGGAAATACACTTGGAAATCACTGATTCAGTTCACTAATAAGGCTTCTGGAATAGTGAAACAAATTTGGGAAACAAAGCTATAACGACTCCCTCCTGAAGTTTGTGTGGTTCAGTTTGGTTCTTACTGCGCAGCAGCAGTGCAGGCAGGCACTGAGCCGACAGTGGCAGCATCTGTAACTGTTGGCAACCAACCAATTGGATCCCAAGAGGAGAGACTCCGCCTTAGCATAGCATAATTCCATTGGTGGGAAAGTGAATGTGCATGTTGCTCACATGAGTGCTTTTTTTTCCCTTCTCCAGTGCTTCCAAGACAATGGCACTGGCCCTGGAAGTGGCTCTTACAGATCAATTTGCAAAAGGCTTCCTTTTCACCTGAAAGGGGAACAGTGGACAGCAGAGCACCATTGCATCACCAATCCCTTTCTGTGTGCTTTTATGCACAATGCAAGGGAAGACTGACAAGCAATCCATCAGTATTCATGTGGTTGTGATACATGGTTTGAGGAGGGATAAGTCTCCTCCAGCCTTTGAGTCCCAGGTTGCAGCAAAGGCTCATGTTATGCAGATTAGGGTGAAAATAGGAAATAAAGCATTATTTTAAGAAGATCCACTCTGAGGAGGACCCAGGCATATGTGGACCAGGTTGCCCATTCAGGGGTACCAAGGAGACCTGAGGTCAAATTCCCACTCAGCCATGATGCTTATAGTGTGTGTGAGTCTAGTGTTTTATGCATGGTCCCTTCAAACCAGTATTCAACATGATTGAAATGGAATCGGCACGGCTCTCCTGCATTCTGCATCATCAGAGGCAGCTTTAAGTTGGATTCTTCTTTGCATTTTACATGCAAGTGAATGGGTTGGTAGAATGCATCAACGTAGTTTCGGGATTTCGGGGGGAGATTTTTTTAAAAAAATGTTGTGTAAGCATAGTAACGTTGGTACATTACTTCATCATCTGACTGTCATTCTCTTAAGTTTCCGACAGCTGGGGCTGTCTTTTTTTCCCTACACAAGAGCATTTAGGTCGCCACGATACTACAGTACTTCAGTAGCCTGTCAGTTTCCTTCCATCTCAGGCGGTAACAGTTGTTAATTGGACAGTCAAGTTCCTGCCAAAAGTTGTTTGCCAAGACTTGGGTAGAGATTTTTTTTTTATTTTTGTGCATGCGTAGTTTCATTGTTGTAACATCAAAAATTGTCGTACACTTTTCTGATGTGATTCACATGTAGCAATTGCATTAACATAGCAGCATTACTTCGATTATTATTAGATTTAAAAGGGGGGGAGAGAATCGCAAGTGCAGAGATCAAGGCATCAAACATTGCCCTTCACTTTTCTGAGGATAGAGCAATCAGCTCCTGGTGGAAAGAAGGTGGGGGGAGAAGCAGAACGGGAGTGTTTTGATCTGCACTGACAGAACCTGAACTACATGCTGCAAGCCATTGGCTTAAAAAAAAAAATCGGGAAATGTACGCAGGGGGAAAAATGGGTAAAAACCAGGCAAATCTCATTTCTGCTTCCCATGACTCTCTTGCAGGTGCATAACTCTGGAGAACATGGGAAGCAGAACAGATTCAGAAACGCTATAACTGGACCATGCATAAAACACTTCTGTTGAGTTACTATATCTCAGCCTTATCTACCTCACAAGGTTGCTGTGACTAAAATGCTGTGAACATGTTTGATAGCTGTGATCTCTTATGCCCTGAACTTCAGATATGTTTGTCTTACCGTCGTCTGCCTTGAGTTTCATATCTTTCTGCTGTACAAGTTGTTTTTGAATCTGCATAGTAGGTGAAATTGAGTCTATCCCAAGGTCATGGAAGGATATGTCAGGTAATTATATAACACAGGGGCTTACTAAAGCTCCTCTAAGGATGTGTGAAAATGTGCATGTGCAAAATAGCCTTGATAATAACATGGACTTACATGAACACCAACAGTAAAACTTTTTTAAAAAAATACGGTATATACTTATAATCACTGGCTGACCTGTTAATTTGTTCACTCTTTATTTATATGATTGGCCACCAAGTGGTGAGCGAGGTATGAGGGAGAAGGGAAAATCAGGACTCCTATTGGATTATATGGCAATGTGCCTGTGTGAATTACAGCGGGCTGCTTTGTACTATACTGTATTGATATGTGAAAAAGAACTTGACAACAGGATTGTGAAGCTTGTGAATAGCTGAACCATGAGCTCCCTACTCACAACTGGCAAATGCAATGTGACCAGAACCCACAAATGTTCAAGCATCCCCAGGTCTGACTTCCCATGCTATAAAGTACATTTGTGAGGGAGAGAGGAGGAACTAGCCCACTTGCCCACTCTGTTCTTGAAACATCTGCTTTCACAGTTGTGGCTGTTTTGGCGAGCTAACAGCTAGTTTTCAGAAAGAGGAATCTACAGCTGTTTCTTCATAATCTCAGTATTGGGTGAAAGTTGTGCCTGAGAGCTCCATGATTCCTTTTGGGGTGTGCTGCTGTCACTGAGTTGGCACTGGAGGGCAAAATCAGAGGGTTTCATCTTTGTGACATTTCTATCCAACATGGAGTTTCATGCTTTCCCATCAATGCTATTAATTTGCAAGGTAGACTAATATTTGTGGCTCTGATAACAGAGTTTGGAACTTTTTCTAAAGTAAGGTTATGGGACAGATCTAGGGACTTATGTTCTTATGTCACACATTCAGAGGCGGTAAGCCTTGGAATACCAGAAAGCAATATCAAGGGAAGGCCTTGGCCTCTATGCCCTGCCCATTGGCCCTCCAAGACAACTGGTGGGCCACTCTGTGAACCGAGATGCTGGCTTAGATGAACCATTGATCTGATCCAGCAGAATCTTCTTCGTTGTTGGTTTTGATGTTTGATAACCAATTGCTTATTGTTCATTTCTGTGCCCAATCATATTGTGAGGGTACAGGGGCCAGGAAGGTATGGAGGGTACAGGGGCCAATCATATTGTGAGGGTACAGGGGCCAGGAAGGTATGGAGGTAAAGGGAATGTTTGTTGATGAAAACATTTGGGGAGACATGAAACGGCTCACAAGTTGTCCAACCTCCTACTCATCCTAGAGAGTGGGTGAAGATATTCTTATTCTCCTCACTTTGTGTGCATGTGTTAAAAGTAAACTGTCACTGCTATGTGACTTTCAGTGCCATCCTAAGCAGCCACACCCGTATAAGTCCATTGAAGTAAATGGGCTTGGAATGGTGTAACTCTGCTTAGGATGGTGCTACTAGTGAGGGAAGCAGTAGCTGACCTGGTGTGTGTGATTGAAATCAAGCTTGATAAATAACTCCAGCCACGTTTACAGGCTTATAGTCAATCTTGAGGTAGGGAACTGTGTGTGGGCTGGCACTAATTCTCTGGGAGTCTCTCTGGTGGCCAGAAGTTAAAATCCAGATTTTATATCAGATGTCTTGAGCCACCAAGGTAATCAGGAAAGGCAGCATATAAATAGTTCAATAAATAAAATGCATATAATGAAGCTGGAGAAAAAAGGCAAGGTGAAAATGTGATAGGTAATATTCAACTGACCTACAGATTTATTTTTAAAGGATTATTACATTTGAATGACATTTTCAACAACATATGGACATGATTTTTTAGTATGCGATGTTGAAGTAAGGGAAAATTAAATCCAACCAGACCAGTTACTGTTCAGTTATTGCCTCTTACAAAACAGTGTAACAATTGACAGATAAGACAGATAACCTATCAAACAAATTATGGTTTAGGCTTGATTTCAACTGAAAGAAGAGAAGGACGAGGTAACTCAATATTGCTACTTGTCATCTCCGCTCATCCATGAGACAAGAGGGTTGCAAATTCTGACAGATACTTATATGCCCATCATATTTTGCCATCCAATATCTTTTCTCATCCCCTTGGCTTGATGTGCAAATTATCTTGTATTCCTGTGTATCAGATGCAGAGCTTCCCTCTTCTTCTTGAGGGATAGCTAACATTTAAACCCCTTCTGCACCAGGAACATAACTCCTCACTGTCCCTGAAGTCTTGCCAAAAGGCATGGAATTGGCTTGTACGTGGCTGTTCACACCTCTCATGTTTGGTCTGTGTGACTCCTTTTTTTGTTGTCATATTTGGGCAGCTCCATTCCAGCTGGTTCTCAGGTTATAAACTGAGGGAGTGGGAGGACACAGACAATGAGAACCTGCCCATCCTCAACAAGGAGGCAGCATTTTAAAAACTTCTATTTTGAAAAGGTGTGGATGGGAATAGGGTGAAATTGATCTGCATCCTCTACTTAGGAGGTGAAATTGATAACGGTCAGTCAATTTCAGTTTAGTTCTCTCTGCAAAAAGAATGAAAAGGGAACTTTCCCCTCCATGCTTTCAAATCAGTGATTCATTGATCCTGCGTTGGACAGCATTTGAAAATAAAAGAGGAAAGAGAGAATGGGAGGGGAGATGGAAAGGAGAGAGTTGCTGGATAGATGAGAGTAGCCAATCACTATGAAGTGAGCTGGTAGGGTACAGAAGAGGGGGGAAGAGGGTGGAACACCCAAAAACAGAATAAGGAGTGTACACTAGGAAACAGCAGACCACAAAGCAGATTTTTTTTTTTAAGTCATGGTATAAGCCCTCCCAGGAAAACTGGGGAAAGTGGCCAAAGTGATTACTCATGGCAGCAAATCTGGTGCAGACGGTCAGGAAAATAATGCTGCAATACAGGGAATTGAACTGGTGAAATAGACCGATGCAGAAGAGGTTCTAGAGAGTTTTGCTTCCCATAACAATACAACCTCTTTTTCAATTTTGTAATATGCAAAGTTCACTCTGTGAGGTAGGTCACTAATATTGTACTTTTGCAGATGAGGCAGGAAATGAAGACGAAAAGGTTAGTCCTCAAGACTGGCTAGTATTGGAGTTCAGCTCTAGACTTGTAGGTCAAAATCCAGTTTCAGATCATACTGTTGTCATTTCATAGATGCAGACTATCAGATTCTTCAAAAGCCCTTTATCCCACTTCCCCCGATAACTTTTGTATCAGGATAGAAGTTTCTTAAAGATATGTTATGCCTTTTAGACAGCATTCTGTGATTTTAAATTTTTCAGTCCACATCTTCTTTTATACACATGGAATTTTACTAAAATCAGAAGCAATTACAATATGGTACTACATTTTTAAAAAAATCACAGGTACATTTTGCTATTCCTGGAAGAAATAAGAAGGTTAATAAACTCTGCCAGGATTAGAGTCAGCTATCAGGAGAGGCTAATCTATCATCTCAGGATTGGAGAAGGGAGAAAGTGAGATGGTATACTATACTAAAGGCAGCAGATAAATCCAGTAGGAGAAATGAAGAGGCATGTCCTTTAGATGGAGAGTGTCAACTAAAGCCACCAGATGGAGACTGTCAACTAAACAGATGGAGATTGTCAACTAAAGTCTCCAGCACTATCTATGTTTTATAGTCTTGCCAGAAACCAGATGAAAATGGTCCAATACACAGAAGTTATCCAAGAAGGCCTGGAGTTGGTCCATCACCACTCTTTCAATCACCTTGCCCAGAAAGGGCAGATAAGAGAAAGGGTAATAATTGGTCACATCACTTTTCTGTAGAGATAGATTTTAAAGTATTGGATGGATAATTGAACCTGGACAGCGTTCAAAGGGCTATCAGAAATGACTACTGATTTGCAACATATAACTAGTAATGAAATGTTATGGGGATCCAGATTTTTTTTTTATAATAATAAGCAATAGAGGAAATAGGAGAGAAAGTAAATACTGGGAAACACTTACAAATGAAGACTGAAAGCAACTTGATGTCAAAAGTACATGATGATACTTTAGAGTGGTGTCAAGGTCACATCATATGCCTTGGTTTCTGGCTTCATCCTCAAGTGTTTCCTAATATTTATTGTCTCTCTTATTTCCTTTGTTGTTCATTCTCACTTCTTCTTGAGCTTTCTAAACATAATATTTCCTCTGGCAGTGGAGTGGTGTTTCTTCAGAATGTATTTTTGTTCCTTTTTGCTTATGTGAAATATGGGTAAGGGCCCAGGCATATTCAATTATCTTTAAGTATTGAAATCAAAGGAACATGCCAGTTGGAGTTGGGAATTTTAAGCTAATCCCATAGGGTTTTCAAGACAACAGACAAACAGAGGTGGTTTGCCATTGCCGGCCTCTGTATAGGGACTATGGACTTCTTTGGTGATCTCCTATACAAATCCTAACTAACTAGGGTTGACACTACTTAGATTCTGAGATCTGATGGGATTACTTTCTCTTCTTTAATGCTTTTAAACTTTTCAATTTCAGGGGTTTTTTGCTCAAAATACTCCTTACTTCTTCTATTAGCTCAGTCCACTGTATTCTCTTTAAATTAGGTCTCTCTTCTAAAATCCAGTCCAAAAATAAGATAATAATCTTTATCTTCCATTTGTCTCTTTCGGTTGTTCGTGCTGTTTCTTCTGTTTTAAGTTGGTCAAATCTGTTACTGAAGCTTGGTTTCTGATGTTCTTATGCCAAATAAATGACTCAAAAGAGCACTGCAGAGATTTTAGCTCGCCCTTCTCCGAGGGGACCTCAAGGTGGTGGGGGAAATCCTTTATTCAGAACCACCCCCGCCGCCGAGATCACTCACTCTCAGGGTCACGTAGTGTTCTTGCCCCTCTTCTGCCTGTAGAAGGGTGGCAGCAGGTGATCTAAGCACCTTGCTTGCCAAAACAGTAGCTCTTGATAGCCCAACTCTCCGGACCACATCAGATCTCCATTAATCCAAACCAGAAGTCAGATTTTTCATTATACTTGAGTGGATGAAGAGACTTGGTATTTCTCCATTTGTTTTCAAAACTCTAGTTTTCTTGATAATATCAAAGATCCTTCAGAGAAAGTTGCTACTAAATACCAGCATTAATATTGTTTTTTCCCAAGATTTTTTGTCACAGAAACCTTGAACATGTGGTGTCTTTGTGTTCACATACCTGTGTCTCATTTAACATATTATGAGTGCTAGCTGGATGCATGGCAACAACATGGGAGATTATGATGTTTGATACATCTTTAGTCAAAAGAACAAATACTGTCTGGGCTTTTAAATCAGATGATGACATTCTACTGCATAGTAAACAAATAGCCTTTTCAACAAATATGCAATTGAGGAGAAGAACTCAGGTTTACCCGAGCTCCATAAACCATGTGCACTACTTGAAATTCTAGAGGTTTCCTTGCTCCAGTATTATAGCATAACACACAAGCTCTAACACATGTTCAGTAAGCAGCTCCCATGCATGAACAGCCAGGCACTCCTAAAGAATTGGAAAGTTCCTAATTATAGACACCTTCTTCTACCTCTTTATGCCCCCAACTTTCTTCCCCAAATGCTCAGCTTCTTCTCTAGTACTTTGAAATCTCTGCAGGAATGTGCAAGTGATAGGTGTTAATCACTCTAGTACTTTAGTTTGCTGTGCTCCATTAGTTTCCTACTTAACTCTGGATCAGAGCCTGGCCAGGAGAAAGCATAGCTCAGCTATCGAAACATAATGAGGGTAGTTGAGGAGGAGTGGAATGTTTTATTTAAAGTAGATCCCCATTGCTTTACTCATAGACAGGTCAACGACAGCTACACGTACCCCCAAGGGTCATATAGTCCAACACCTGCACAGTGCACGAAATTCACAGCTACCTCCCCCAGTGACCCCTGCTGTATATTCTGATGAAGACAAAAAAAACCCCTCCAGAATCCCGAGCCAATCTGGCCTGGAGGAAAATTCATTCCTGACCCCAAAGTGATGATCAGCATTACCTTGGGCATATAAGAAAGGGCTACAAGAGCAAAGCACCGGCTAATCCTTTCATGTCCCCCCCTCCCAATCTGCACATCATATTGAGTCACAGAATCATCACTGCTGTTAGGTGGCCACCTAGCCTCTTCTTAAATGCCTCCAAGGAAGGAGCATCCACCACCTCCTGAGGAAGCCTGTTCTACTAAGGATCTGCTCTGTTAGGAAATTCTTCCTAACGTTTAGCGGAAAACTCTTTTGTTTTAATTTTAACCCATTGTTTCTGGTCTGACCCTCTGGGGCAACAGAAAACAATTCTGCTCCATCCTCTTTGTGATAGCCCTTCAAATACATGAAGGAGCTATCATATTGCCTCTCAGTTGCCTCCTCTCCAAGATTTTTCAATCTTTCCTATAGTACTTTGTATCTAGATCCCTCACTAATTTTTTTTGCTCTCCTTTGGCCTTGTTCCAGCTTTCTTAAACAGTGATGCTCAAAACTGAACACATTACTCCAAGTGAGGTCTAACCTGAGCAGAATAAAGTGATACCATCAATTTGTATGACCTGTACATTATACTTCTGTTGATACAGCCTAAAATTGTATTTGCCTTTTTAGCTGCCACATGCTGACTCATGTCCAGTGTATGATCTACTAAGTCACCTAGATCCTTTTCACATATACTACTGCCAAATCTCCCCCATACTGAAATTATACCATTTATTTCTGTTATCTAAATGCAGAACTTTACATTTATCTCTGTTGAAATTCATTTTGTTAGTTTTAGCCCAGTTTTCCAGGTTGTCAAGATCATCATGAATCTTCTGTCTGTCTTCTACTGTGTTTGCAACCTCTCCCAATTTAGTATCATCTGCATATTTAATGAGCATCCCCTCTATTCCTTTATCCAAGTCATTTATAAAGATGTTAAACAACCCAGGGCCCAGAACAGATCCCTTAGGCACTCCACTTGAAGAACCATTTACAAGAACCTTTGGGTTCAACTGTCAACCAGTTACAGATCTACCTAACAGTAGTAGGAGCTAAACCACATGTTACCAACTTGTCAACCAGAATATCATGTGGAACCTTATCAAAAGCCTTACTGAAATCAAGATAAATCATGTCCACAGCATTCCCCTGATCCAACAAAGTTATAACTCTCCCAAGGAGATGAGGTTAGGCAAATATTTGCCAAGACATTCTCTGCTCTCACTGGTCTTCTTACCACCCGCTGCCTTGGAAAATGAAACTAGATAGCAAGAGACAGCCAATTTGGAATGTAAGAAATAATTCTACTCAGATTAACTGCGTGTAATGTATTGGTGTTGTTTTAGTTAGAACCTAATAGAAAATTTCTGAATGCACGTTACTGTTCCCAGGCCCCAAGGTTAAACCATGGCTGAAGCTGCATTCAAAAATACTTATTTCCCTTTGGATAAGCCAGATGACAGAAAAGTCTGTACACACCTATGTCTTTTAATGATCAGTTTGGAAATAAAAAATAAGTATTGACATAGCCATGTAGGAAGTGGAGGAGAGACTTTTTAAATCCTGTTGGTTGCCAGTGTTTTATTTATCATTTGTTGTTCTAGCCTCTCCCCCCATGTAGTTACTATTTCTTTCTTCTTGAATTAGTCACATGAACAATCCCAACCAACTGGGAATAGTATAGTGAATGTGATGTTATTTTGATGCTATTCAGATGCTCAGATTTTGCTATGTGAGAGCAAATGAAGCCAATTAAGAAACAGCAAGAAGGAAATATAAAGGAAGAAGTGAAAATTTTCAGATATTGATGGAGATGCACAAGATGGAGACACTGACAGTGCTGAAACATAGGTGCAGACTCCCATTCGGGCCAAAGAAAGGAGATAGATCTTCTAAGGAAAGGAGATTTTTCCCTACCCAGTTAAACAGATAGGTAGCTTTAAAGAGTAAAGAGATCTCTGGTCAGGTGTGGTTGGAAACTGCCTTTGGATACCTTAAGATTCAGTTAACAAAAAAAAACTGAAGGAAAGTGTTGGTTTTGGAAGAGAAGGGGTTAGGGTACTAGAAAGTGGGTATCAGCGTTCTTAAATCCAAAAGAGAAAGAGAATACTAAAAAAAAAGTGTACTAGAGTGTTTGAGGAAAACATGGGATCAAAAGTCTCTAAACATAAGAATTTAAGTATCTGTGAAGAGCATGAGAACTAAAATCTGTACATGTACTGATTTTACCACAGAGATTTCTATGCTGAATTACTTCAGAAATGTTCAACCACTGATTTCACCTGTCCTTTCCCTTCCAAAATAAATAAAATAGTTACTTTTGAATTTTAAAAATGCCACTGGTGCCATTTCTGCTGTTTAAGGACAAAGAAGAGGGAAAGAGGAGGAGGGAACGTTCATAAATGCCATGTGGAAACACAAGCTGGGGTACAAGTTGGAGGGTTCTTCTCAAGGAATAGCATTTAATCTCTCATCCTCCATAAATTTCCAATTGAGAAATAGTTCCCTTCAACTAGCCTAGGAAAATAAAAAGCAACAGTGCTAAACATGTGTTTTGAGGATAATGAAATCCTAATTTGTAGTCTATAGAGATATGCACACTACCTTTCTTGGTGAATACTTTTATCAAGCATGACTGATTGCATTATAGTAGGGTTTATTTTTTAATAACATTAACAATAAAGTGAATGGAGATAAGAGTACAGTAGCTCTTGAAGTTAACAAAGATGGCTTGAAATCAATAATTCTTTCCCTGGTGGTGAAATTTTTATACAACTTAAGCAGACAAATTGGCCATAATATCATTTAATAGCGTTAATGTATTCAAGGACTTACTCTTCTATTTGATGAGAAGTTGAACCTCTGTAAAAACTATCCTTCAAGGACCACAAATTTAAATCATCCATATCATCCTAATATAACGAAATAAGGAATTGTCTGAGTATGAACAATGTCTCTCAGGTTCAATATCATCCATGCTGCCTGGCACGCAAAGGTTGAGCTTTCCCCTTCAGCTGTTGCCTCTTCCCTATTTAAGATCCTTCTGGATACAGAATAAGCTGTTGGTTCCTCTAAGCCAGGACTGTGAAAAATAGTGTGCCGTCCCCATTATCTTCCAGAACTCTAAATCAGCACAAGTAAAGTCTAGCAGCCCATGCTGCCTTCCGAGATGCACTTGTTTAAAAAATAAGTCAGAGGGACTCTTCATCCTGGAAGGGATCAAAGAGGAGGGTCCTCCTGCTTTGTCAGCAACTAGCACTTCCATAACGAGGCTTGCCTCATATTTTCAAATACTACCATTGTAAATGATGACTTTTTCCTCTGAAAGAAATGATGAAAGCAAAGAGGAGGAGCAGAAATGACTGCATTTGCAGTTTCCAATCACATTTCACAATTTGTGTGTGTTTGTGTGTGTGTGACACCAAGGGTAATATATAGGATTCTTCTCTTATTCATTTATTCCTCAAGCAGTCTTGTGAAGTAAATTAGTCCAAGAGGGAGAGTGATCAGCCCAAGATAACTTAGTTTGGTTTATAATTGAGTAAGGGTTTGAATTTCAGTAGGGCTGCCAGGTCCCCTGGGACCAAACTGGGGAGTGGGGACAGTTGGAACTTACCTCTGGTGTCCTCACGAGCTCATGCACCCATTAGTTGTGCCAGAAAGTGATGCCATTTTCCAGCTTGACGCAGAAGCTATGGGTCATACTAGGGGATGATTTGCTAAAAATTTGCTAAAATTTGTCCCCAGATTTAGTGTTTAAGGGTGATTTTTAGTGAATCAGCCCCTGGTGTCACCTTAGCTTCTGTATCATGCAGGAAAATGACATTATTTTCCAGGGCAATGCAGAAGTGGGCATGCCTCTGTCGCAAAGTATCCAGCGGCTCACTTGGCTAGCAATACACGCAGGTCTGAAGCAGCCAATATAAGCCTCCCCCAGCTGCCTTTCCCCCCTGCCAGCTAGATGAGCGAAGGCAGGGGCAGGGGCTGAAGATAGTGGGTCCCCCAGCCCCCCAGTGGTGGGACTGGAAGCCTTGATTTGAACACAGGTTGCTTTTGCCATACTGGTTGAAACACAAGTATTGTTCATTACAGATAATCTGCAACAAATCTGTCATTTAGAAATGGCCATTTGGACAATTTGGCAATATTTTCCCCTTTACTTTATCTATAATTAAAACAAAAGCAATTTTGCATCCATTTCTAACTTAGGAACTAAACTGAACAAATATGTTTTATGACCAGACTGATTATTTGAACTTTTTCAGATAGGCAACATAATACAATCATAAAACTACTAGAACTATGTTTTATTGCCTTGGATCATCTTATATACTAATATCTTAGGGCCAAGCTACACATGACGAATGACACTTGAACGGCAAGTGGATTGAGTGGAGGGCAAGTGAACAGGGAGAAATACACTTGCTGTTCAAGTGTCATTCGTCATGTGTAGCTTGGCCCTTAGTGACCCTGATCTAAGGATACTTAAATACAAAGATGGGAGCCAAGTGCCTTTTCCAGCCCTGTTTTGGCCTCGCTCAAGATTACTCATTGGGGCCAGGGCCAGATGCAACCTGGTGACTTGATACCACTTGACTTGCATAACTCACCCAGGCCTGGTTGCATTCTATTTTTCAACAGCCCCCCCCCCAAACTTGTGTAGTTTAGAGGTTAGAGTTTCTGAGTAGGATATGGGAGACTCAGGTTCAAATTGTCACTTTCCCATGGAAGCTCATGGAGTGATTTTGATCCACTTACACATTCTGCCCTAACTTACCTTTAATGAATGTTATAAGAATAATATGGAGGCAATGAGAATGACCCTTGTAAAAGGCAAGTGTTGGCAGGTGGAACAGCAGGGCATTCCCAAGTAGGAAAGTGTTCCAACAAATGCAATCCAGCAACATTAAAAACAAGCCTGCTTCAAGTTCACTTTTTTCTTTTTCGATAGTGCCAATAAATTATTTCCTTTGCATTATGCTGTTGCCTGTTGGTTTCATGTTTCCTTGTATTTTACTCCCACAATGAGTGACGACTCCAAATCCTTCCTTTTGATGCTCAGTGTTCCACTGCAAAATGGGACTTTCTCGCTGCCATTGCCCAAGTGCAGGCAGGCAGGCAGAATGATTGGCTGAATCCCCCCTATCCCCATCCAAACCTATATTTTCCCCATAAGTTTTCCTGTAGGAGTAGGAATGATTTTTTTTTAAGGAGGGAGTAGATACAAGAGATGGGCACGAACAGAAAAAAACTCGAACATGATGTTCGTTGTTCGTTGCCATCCATGAACAGGGACTCATGAACAATCACGGACATGGCTCTATTCATGAAAATGTTCGTGGCTGGCTGGTCATGGGGGCCACAAGGCTCTCCTCCAGCCATCATCCAAGTCAAAATCCCTACTGCACCACTCCCAGAAACCTGACCTGAGCAGGCACCATGAAAGGTACCAATAATAAATAATAGCTTGGCCCAGAGCCTGGCAGCAGCCCTGGAACTTGAAGGGGTAGATCCCTATCCTACCACACAAAGAAAATTCAAGCTCCGATGTATTTTCTCTATCAAAATGCCAACAGCAACTCTCTCTCTCTCTCTCTCTCTCTCTCTCTCTCTCTCTCTCTCTCTCTCTCTGTCTGTCTCTCTCTCTCTCTCTCTCTCTCTCTCTCTCTCTCTCTCCACTGTCTGCAAAGTCAGAGCTGGGACCCCCCCTCCCCCCAGCTCTTTGCTCCCTTCTTGTAACAAATTTGGAGCTCCACACTTGAAAGGAAGACCTGCCTATCAAGCTAAATTGGGCTTAGATTGGGGTTTCCAGGGCAACAGCAGGAGTTCAGACAGTTCAGGCAGTCCCTGCCTAAATTGCCAAGGGAATTGATTGCAGGCACCAACTGGCTTGATGAACAGCAACGAACAGCAATGAACGAGGCTTGCAATGACCACCTGTTTGTTTAAAATGGGACGTCATGAACAGCTTGTTTGCGAACAGCAGATTGGGCTGTTTGTGGCTTTTTTTTGTTCATGTTGCTGTTCGTGCCCATCTCTAGTAGATACACATTTGGCATTTGACTCATAAAAAAGAGTCCCATAAAGACTATGGAAGCAATCTTAAACAGGTCAACTCAGACCCCATCCTGGGATACTAAGAACTTGGTGTAGCGCTTGTTTTATGCTGCTGAATCTGATTTTTATGATTATCCGATGTTACTGTTTTATCAATGTATTTTTATCTGTATGTTTTAATCCGCCCTGTGCTTGTTCGCGGGGAGGGCGGACTATAAATTTAACAACAACAACAACAACAATAATGTAAATCCCATGTTCAGCAATAATGCTTAGTCTCAGGGAAGTGCCTTTCGAATTGCAGCCTATGATTGAAATCTCCTTTCCAAACGTTTCCAAAACTGATGGAAGGAGAGAAGTCTCTTCCTGCAAGGATCTGATTGGCAGGAAGGGAGAAAATGCCATTTCCCAGATAGTTATCTATGGTTGAGGGGTGGGAGTGCACTCATGCACATTGGTCTCATTCCCACCCATTAATTAATAACATAAGCACTCTCTCCCCTTGGGATCTGATTGGTACTGTTCAGGAAAACAAGCTGCTGACCTGCAAGGCAAGCCCAATGCCTTCCTGCTGCCAGAAGGTATAAAATTAACCAAAGCACACAAACTTGGGCTGGAGGGACTTGTTACAATTTAGTTTCTCGGACTTGGTTCAGTATTCTGAAAGCTGCTTTAACAAGCTGGACCAGTGAGTTCTGTGGGTAATTTTGGCTCATTTTTTCCATTATGCACACTCCTAGTATGCAAACCTCTCTTGTCAGAAATGTGCATAGATCAGAATCACAGGACTGATAAGAATCACAACATGGATCATGGATCATGAAAGATCCAGTTTGCTCTTTTTGCCACTTTGTTCACCCACCCTCACCTGTCAGGAACAAAGATTTCCTAAAAACTGTGCGCTCACAGTCAGGTCTGAGCAGGAGTGGAAATAGACTGTTACTTCTGTTTGGACTTGGGGATAAGGAGAACTAGAACCAGAAATCACTACATCCCCTGAGCTCCTCCAGCTGCTATAATTGTCAGCCACCACTTATTCACCCAACCCCAAATGTATCTTGACGTCCTGACAGCAGATGTGCTGAAAGAGCACTGAAGGTGACCAATAGTGCCCATGAAGATGCATTGTTTACCACTTTCAACTCTACCTTTCCCTCCCTTGTATTCAAATGGATCCTTCATCTCCACCCTCTCTTTTCCAATCACCTCAGATGTTGCTGAGCTTTGTTGCTGAAATTCTAGTGTGTATCTTTTTGATGGCATGGTAAAGGATCTTTGTATATAGGAAATTTGCTTACCATAATGTGACCATGGATCTTATATGAGTCAGAAAACATGTATTTTTATGGGACAAAGTAGATACAGAACTTCTATATTGGTGAATGTGGGGGTGGTGGAGAGTGCCATCAACTCATAGCCAATTTATGGCGACCTCTAGTAGGGTTTTCATGATGACAAGAGACTAACAGAGGTGGTTTGCCATTGCCTGCCTCTGCGACTGTGGTCTTCATTGTAGGTCCAATGACTAACCCATCCAATGACTAACCAATGCTGGTCCTGCTTAATTTCTGAGATCTGACAAGATTGAACTCACATGGACTATCCAGGTCAGGGCATACTGCTGAGTACTTAATTAATATTATAGAACAACTCAAAAGATACATTCCCTTTCCTAAAACCTTTGGGCTGAAAGTGGTCCAAGATGTTGCCTATTTATTCTGCTGTTCCAACAGAGTTCATCACAAATCTTAGATCTTACAGCAGTTTTCGACATGGTCGATCATAATCTTCTGACCCACCGCCTTGCCGATGTGGGGATTGGTGGAACAGCCCTGCAATGGCTGAACTCCTTCCTTCACAATCGGGGACAGAGGGTGGCACTCTGGGAACAGATGTCTGCTCGCCATTCTTTGGTATGCAGCATCCCTCAGGGGGCGATTCTTTCCACAATGCTATTTAACAGCTATATGTGCCCCCTCGCCCGGTTAGCCTGCAGCTTTGGGCTGGGTTGTCACCAGTATGTGGATGACACTCAGCTCAATCTGCGGAGGGACGGCCAGTCTAATATCACTCTGGATTCCTTGGCCAAGGGTCTTGAGGCTGTGACGGTATGGTTACATCACAGTCGCCTGAAACTGAATCCCCTGAAGACGGAGGTTCTGTGTCTGGGTCATGGGGCAATTGAGCTGCGGACCTGGCTCCCAGCCCTCGGTGGGGTACAATTGAAACTTTCACCAACGGTGAGGAGCCTGGGTGTGACCTTGGATGCCACACTTTCAATGGAGGCCCAGGTCACGACTGATGCCAGGTCTGCCTTTTTTCATCTTCGACAGGCCAGGCAACTGGCACCTTATCTTTCGCCCTGGGATCTGGCCACAGTAATCCATGCAACGGTCACCTCCAGGCTAGACTACTGCAACTCACTCTATGCTGGGCTGCCCTTGGGCCTGACCCAGAAGTTACAGCTGGTCCAGAATGCAGCTGCACGC
Organism: Eublepharis macularius; assembly: GCF_028583425.1. Taxonomy (NCBI): domain Eukaryota; kingdom Metazoa; phylum Chordata; class Lepidosauria; order Squamata; family Eublepharidae; genus Eublepharis; species Eublepharis macularius. The sequence goes on along the minus strand of NC_072797.1, from coordinate 95,289,487 downwards.
GTCCTTACCGGAACTCCAATCCGAGCGCACATTCATCCTGTGCTGTGCCAGCTGCACTGGCTCCCAGTGGAGTTCTGGATCCAGTTCAAGGTGTTAACCTTGATGTTTAAAGCCCTTCACGGACTGGAACCTGCATACCTGTGGGACTGCCTCTTCCATTACGTCCCCTGCAGAGTGTTGCACTCTGCAGACAAGCAACTCCTGGTGGTCCCTGGCCCCGAAGGACATCCGTCTGGCCTCAACCAGGGCGAGGGCTTTTTCTACCCTGGCCCTGGCCTGGTAGAACGCTCTCCTGCTGGAGATCCAGGCCCTGTGGGACCTGTTACAGTTTCGCAGGGCCTGTAAAACACAGATATCCTGCCGGGCCTTCAGCTGAGTGCCAGCGGGTGTCCTCCTTCTTCCATCTAAGACCACCACTTCTTCTGGGGCTGCCCTCGGCCATCTGTTATGCCCGTATACAGACTCCCAATATTTGTCTAAATAGCCTGCTCCTGGACTATTTTAATGATTTTTAAAAAAATTATTGTTGATTTTATGTTTTTGTGATTTTAAAGTATTTTTTAATGTTGTTAGCTGCCCTGAGCCCATCTGTGGGGAGGGCAGGGTATAAATTGAATTAAATAAATAAATAAATAAATAAATAAATAAATAATAAATGAATTTCTCATATTCAATTCAGCTCCGAAAGCATTCAGGGTATTATGCTGACTTCATTAAACAATGTCTTGTCCTCTAATCCTCCAAACCTTATTTATAATCCAGAAATTTAAAATATTTCTTGATTCTGTTGGTTGTTATCATATCCTATTGACTATAGTTGCTGCGATCTCAAGGGAGTATCCATCCTTTTGTAATTTACATGTTACTTGATTCCGTGACTGCAAATGTCAGAAGTGTTTTTTCCCATCTTGCTTTTGGTGGATTCTTGTTTCTCCTCAAATACTTGACATGAATTAACTAGCACTATTACTTTATATATTTTCATGCCTCTCCGAATTTCTAAATAGATTAATTATCTTTAGTTTTAATTTTTTTAAAAAAAATGCAATTTCAGTTTTTTTTCTTTCCTAAATCACTTTCTTCTTATTAGAGTTACTTTATTTACTTAAAAATAGTCAGAATTACTCAGGATATATAAATTTTAATTTATTTTATTTATGTCATTTATAATCCACCTTTATCACTGAGACTCAAGGTGGATTACATACTGTGAGATTAGTAGAGTCAATATGAAGGACATTTCAATAAACAATACTGTAGGGTATATAAATGCAAATTTACAAAGACGTGACCTCAGCAAAAATTCAATACAGAGTTGAAGAAATGCTGAAACAGAGCATAAGCAATTGTATGACTGACATTAAACAAAGAAAGAACTACCCAGATGGATCATACTTAAAGCAACAGATAGGACATAATGCAACAGATAGTATAGAGTAGTGAAGTCTATGATCCCTATCTCTTAACTAAAGCATCGTTTTGAGATCACCTCCCTACAGTACAGCCTCCTGAGTAAAAAAGCCCTCTGGAATAATTCAGTTTTGCATCATTTGCAGAAAGCTTTGAGAATGGGGAATCTCCTAACCTCCTCAGGCAGGCTGTTCCATAGGATGGAGGCCACCACAGAGATTGCACATGTACAGGTAGCTGTTGATTCTGTTCATGTGCAGGGTGGCACCTGCAGGAGGTCCTGTTCAGATGAACGAAGATGCTGTAGAGGAAAATAGGGGGAAAGGCAGTCCCTTGGGTATGCTGGACCTAGACTGTGAAGAACTTTGTATGTGATAGCCAATATCTTGAATTAAGCCTGGTAACTGATAGATATCCAATAGAGTGGCTGCAGAAGGGGAGTAATATTCATGCTCCTGATAAAAACTGAGCAACAGCACTCTGCACCGACTGGAGTCTCCTAGTTGACTTAGACAGGAGACCTATTATCAGGATTCATTATAGGTTCCCATCTTAGTCAAAGAGGGATTTAAGTATACAAACAAAACCAAATTTCATCTCATTGAGGATTTTGAACTCCCTGTACAGGCAAAAGTAACTATCTCTTCTTTTTAAACAATATTTTTTTTGCATGGTCATCTATGCTTTCTCTACTGGTAAATGCTATTGTTATATTGTCACTGTTTAACAATGGATCACGGACAATGACTAAAATCTCATATTGGCTGAAATCAAAAGAAAGTTGTGAGACTCTAAAGACCTATTGTTTTGGTACACTATATGTATCATTGCATCTAGGACCAATTCCAGGTTTTTGAGGGCCCTGGGCAGAAAGAGCTAGTGGGCCCTATGCTCACTACTAGGCTCCACTACTTGCCCTCCCACAAACATGCCCCCAGCTGCCTGTGCATCTTTCCTTTATCCACCCACAAGCTCTCTCACCACCTGCACTCATGGCTGGCCACACTGCTGCATGCCCTTTCCCCGATGGCACTAGGTGCAGCTAGGAATGCCTCTGCCATGGCTACCAGGAACTCTGATACTTTGTGCACCATCAACATGGGCATAAACAGCAATAGGAACTTTAAAAAGCCATGAATAGCCCAATCAGCTGTTCACAAACAAGCTGTTCCTGAGGCCCAATTCTAAATGAACAGGTGGTTGTTGCAAGCCTCATTCATTGCTGTTCCTCAAGCCAGACAACCTGGCACCTGCAATCAATTCCCTTGGCAACCAGAGGCAGGGACTGCCTGAACTCTGTCTGAACTCCTGCTGTTGCCCTGGAAACCCCAATCTAAGCCTAATTTAGTTTGATAGACAGGTCTTCCTTTCAAGTGTGGAGCTCCAAATTTGTTACAAGAAAGCAAAGAGCTGGGAGGAGGGGGGCTCCCAGCTCTGGTTTTGCAGACAGTGAGGGAGAGACCATTGCTGTTGGCATTTTGAGAGAGAGACAGGGAGAGTGCATTGGAGCTTGAATTTGCTTTGTGTGTGGTGGGATAGGGATCTACCTCTTCAAGTTCCAGAGCTGCTGCCAGGCTCTGGGCCAAGCTATTATTTATTATTGGTACCTTTCCTGCTGTCTGCTCAGGTAGGGTTTCTGGGAGTGATGTGGTAGAGATCTTGATGGCTGTAGGAGAGCCTGCTGGCTCCCACAAACAATGAACAACGAACATGTTCGTGAACAGGTCATGTTCGTCAATGTTTGTTCTTGTTGTTCATGGATGGCAACGAACAATGAACACCATATTTGATTTTTTTCCTGTTCATGCCAATGTCTAATCAAGACTGATTTAAACACTTGTATGTGGATAGGGATGTGCGTTTCGGCATTCAGAATGCCGAAAGAATGCCGAAACAAAAGTGTTTCGGCTTCTTTAGGGGAATGCCAAAACGTTTCGGGAATGCCGAAACGTTTCGGGTAGCCGAAAGAAAAAAGCCGAAACGTTTCGGGATTCTTTCGGCTTTCTTTCGGCTTTTCAATGGGAAAATGCCTCCGTCTTCCCGGACGTCTGGGGGAGGCATTTTCCCACCGAATAAGCCCAAAATTGGTGGGGAACTTCCTCTAACCCTTCTCTAACAACCACCCAAGTTTCAGACAGATTGGACTTTGGGGGGCCATGTTATGGCCCCCCAAAGCAGGTCCCCCCATCCTCCCATAAGAAAGCGAAGGAGCAGCATATTGTTAGCATGCTGCTGCTCATCTTTCTTCATTATTTCCTATGGGGAAAAAATGAAGAGGCAGGCTTCCTTTGCCAGGGGTGGCATTTTGCATGCAAAATGCCCCCTCACCCTCAGGGGCCCTTCTCCCACCCCTCCTCCCACCCCCCACCAAGGCTCAGCCTGCTCCCACTTGGGGGGGCCATTTCATGGCCTCCCCAAGTAGGTGCTCTAATCTCTACCACTGACAGCTGGGGGAGGCTTGTGTTGCCAGGGGTGGCATTTTGCATGCAAAATGCCCCCAAGCCCTCAGGGGCCCTTCTCCCAACCTTCCCCCCACCCCCCACCCAGGCTCAGACTGCTCCCACTTGGGGGGGCATTTCATGGCCTCCCCAAGTAGGTGCTCTTTTCTCTACCACTGACAGCTGGGGAAGGCTTGTCTTGCCAGGGGTGGCATTTTGCATGCAAAATGCCCCCCAGCCCTCTGGGGCCCTTCTCCCACCCTTCCTCCCACCCCCCACCAAGGCTCAGACTGCTCCCACTTAGGGGGGGCATTTCATGGCCTCCCCAAGTAGGTCCTCTCAGCCCCTAAAGTCCACCCCTTACAGCCCCACACAAACCCAATTCCCCCCCAGCTGCCACACACAGACCCAAATCCCCACATTAGCCCCTCACAGACCCAAATCCACCCCCACCTGCCCCACACCCATAACCCCAGGAACAGGCTGGCAAAGGCCAGCCCTCTCCCTTTGTTCCCTATGCTGGGAACTTCTAAACTCTCTTTCCCTGGGCAATTCTGCACAGCCCAGGGGTGCCACAATGGTGGGCACACTTCTGAGTGCCAGCTGGTTCCTGTGAAAGAGCACCTGAACCACAGACACCCTCCCTCAAATTCCCCCACCACCTACAGAGATGGCTGGCCAGCCAGCCCCATTGTTCCCTATGATGGGAACCAACTGCACAACAAAGAATAAAACAAGAACAACACAAAATAAAGTTTTAAATTTTTTTTCTCCCTTCCAAAGTACAAGTAGGCAAAGCATTATGACACATTACACCAGCAGTCCCCCACACAGAAAAATTAAAACAAAACTCACTTAACATCAGAGAATCACAAAGCACGATTCCTGTCAAAAACACTTTATTTCTTGAACAGCTTTAGGTTACACAGCAGGGGGGAACACCAAAGGGCATGGCAGCACTATCTTACACAAAAATAACACAACTCACTTAACATCAGAGAATCACAAAAACACAATTCCTGTCAAAAACACTTTATTTCTTGAACAGCTTTAGGTTACACAGTAGGAGGGCACAACAGGACATGATAGCAATGTACTACAAAAAATAATACAACCCACTTCACCGTTTTTGACAGCAATTGTGTTTGTGTGATTCTCTGATGTGAAGTGAGTTGTGTTATTTTTGTGTAGTACACTGCTTTCCTTCTCTGTGGTGCTTTCCTACTGTGTAACCTAAAGCAGTTACAGAAATAAAGTGCTTTTGACAGCAATTTTTTGGGGTGATTCTTTAATGTGAAGTGAGTTGTGTTATTTTTGTGTAAGATACTGCTTCCATGCCCTTTGGTGTTCCCCCCTGCTGTGTAGCCTAAAGCTGTTCAAGAAATAAAGTGTTTTTGACAGGAATTGTGCTTTTGTGATTCTCTGATGTTAAGTGAGTTGTGTTATTTTTGTGTAAGATAGTGCTGCCATGCCCTTTGGTGTTCCCCCCTGCTGTGTAACCTAAAGCTGTTCAAGAAATAATGTGTTTTTGACAGGAATCGTGCTTTGTGATTCTCTGATGTTAAGTGAGTTTTGTTTTAATTTTTCTGTGTGGGGGACTGCTGGTGTAATGTGTCATAATGCTTTGCCTACTTGTACTTTGGAAGGGAGAAAATAATTTTTTTAAAACTTTATTTTGTGTTGTGCTTGTTTTATTCTTTGTTGTGCAGTTGGTTCCCATCATAGGGAACAATGGGGCTGGCTGGCCAGCCATCTCTGTAGGTGGTGGGGGAATTTGAGGGAGGGTGTCTGTGGTTCAGGTGCTCTTTCACAGGGACCAGCTGGCACTCAGAAGTGTGCCCACCATTGTGGCACCCCTGGGCTGTGCAGAATTGCCCAGGGAAAGAGAGTTTAGAAGTTCCCAGCATAGGGAACAAAGGGAGAGGGCTGGCCTTTGCCAGCCTGTTCCTGGGGTTATGGGTGTGGGGCAGGTGGGGGTGGATTTGGGTCTGTGAGGGGCTAATGTGGGGATTTGGGTCTGTGTGTGGCAGCTGGGGGGGAATTGGGTTTGTGTGGGGCTGTAAGGGGTGGACTTTAGGGGCTGAGAGGACCTACTTGGGGAGGCCATGAAATGGCCCCCCCAAGTGGGAGCAGTCTGAGCCTTGGTGGGGGTGGGTGGGAGGAAGGGTGGGAGAAGGGCCCCAGAGGGCTGGGGGGCATTTTGCATGCAAAATGCCACCCCTGGCAAGACAAGCCTCCCCCAGCTGTCAGTGGTAGAGATGAGAGCAGAGCACCTACTTGGGGAGGCCATGAAATGCCCCCCCCAAGTGGGAGCAGGCTGAGCCTTGGTGGGGGGTGGGAGGAGGGGTGGGAGAAGGGCCCCAGAGGGTTGGGGGGCATTTTGCATGCAAAATGCCACCCCTGGCAACACAAGCCTCCCCCAGCTGTCAGTGGTAGAGATTAGAGCACCTACTTGGGGAGGCCATGAAATGGCCCCCCCAAGTGGGATCAGGCTGAGCCTTGGTGGGGGGTGGGAGGAGGGGTGGGAGAAGGGCCCCTGAGGGTAAGGGGGCATTTTGCATGCAAAATGCCACCCCTGGCAAAGGAAGCCTGCCTCTTCATTTTTTTCCCCATAGGAAATAATGAAGAAAGATGAGCAGCAGCATGCTAACAATATGCTGCTCCTTCGCTTTCTTATGGGAGGATGGGGGGACCTGCTTTGGGGGGCCATAACATGGCCCCCCAAAGTCCAATCTGTCTGAAACTTGGGTGGTTGTTAGAGAAGGGTTAGAGGAAGGTCCCCACCAATTTTGGGCTTATTCGGTGGGAAAATGCCTCCTCCAGGCATCCTGGAAGACGGAGGCATTTTCCCATAGAAAAAAGCCGAAAGAATGCCGAAATAATGCCGAAAGAATCCCGAAAGTCGAAAACCGAAAGAGATTCTTGTTTCGGCTTTCGGCTTTAACGATAGAGAATCTTCTTTCGGCTTTCTACTTTCGGATATAGCCGAAAATTTTTGGCTTGCACACCCCTATATGTGGAGATTTGTGATGGGAAAGGCAGATGGGTATGTACTGATAGCTGCAGAAAAGTCCTTGTGTACAATGTTCTGTTCAAAATTTGGAAAGGAAAAACTAAAAAAATGGAATATTCCTAATGCATAGGTTCCACTTTTGAAACAAGACCAGGTAATGTGGAATTTCAAAATCCTGAGAGGAATATTGAAAACATCTCAATGAGCCAAGCTACAAATGATGAATTACACGAGGACTGCACGTGAAGGGTGTTGCAATGTTAGATGGGAAGCTGAGTTTTAAAAGAGATCAGAAGGCTTTGTCAATTTCCCTCCTCAACAGAGCTGGGAGATCACTCCTCAAAGGGTTTGTTAACTTTCTCTTTGCCTCCTGAAGTCTCTGTCAGTTTCACCCATTCTATGAGGAGAAAATGAAATTAACAAACCCTCTGAGAAGCAATCTCCTTGGCTATAGAGGGGAAATTGACAAAGCCTTCTGATCTCTTTTAAAACTCAGCTTCCCAGCTAACATTGCGACTCCCTTCAAGTGCAGTCCTTGTGTAATTTGTCATTTGTAGCTTGGCTCATATTTTGATCTTGCCATTCCTCTAAGAGGCTCAGAAAAGCATACATAGTTCTCCCTTCCTCATTTTAGCCTCACGTCTAGAAAGAGTGACTGCTCCACGGTCACCCTTTAGAGCAGAGTTGGGATTTGAACTGGATTTCCCCAGTCACACTCTGATGATGATATCGCAGTGGCCTGGATAAGTTTTACTCTGTATTGAAATGGTCTTTGATGGTGCTAGGCTACTGTTATTTCTGCTATGTCTGTTCTCCTAATAATTCATACCAATTGGAAACTGAAATTTACTGGTTGCCTTGGTATGGTAAAATATATTTGTTTACCTTTATCAGCCCCCCCTTCTTTTTTATCATTTATGTTTCTCCTTTTGAATACATGTAGCATATTTTTCAAGCTAAATCCAGTATTGTAAAGCTTGGCATTTCATTATATATAAAAAAGTAAAGGTGCAAGCACCGAGTCATTACTGACCTACGGAGGGACATCGCATCACAACGTTTTCTTGGCAGACTTTTTACAGGGTGGTTTGCCATTGCCTTCCCCAGTCATCTACACTTTACCCCCAGGAAACTGGGTACTCATTTTACTGACTTCGGAAGGATGGAAGGCTGAGTCAACCTTGAGCCAGCTATCTGAACCCAGCCTCCGCCAGGATCAAATTCAGGTCATGAGTAGAGCTTGGACTGCAGTACTGGATTGGAACTGGGTTTACCACTCTGGGTAATCATTTTATTGACTCAGAAGGATGGAAGGCTAGTCAACCTTGAGCTGGCTACCTGAACCCGGCTTCCATATATAGGAGGTATACCCATATATATACCCATATACCCATATATAGGATGTATATGTGTGTGTGTGTGTGTGTGTGTGTGTGCTTCGCTACTGTATTTAAACTACCTTAAATCCAGTTATCAGCTTTCTTCAACTGTCGGCAGTTTCCTTGACCTGATCTTTACCTTAGAACACAGAGTTCCACAGCTGACCAATCAGAGAGAGGAGGGGGGTGGCAACCCAAGTGAACTTTGAGGGGAAGACTGGGAGGTGCATTTTATCTCATGACACATTCAATTACTTCCAATAGCAACTGCCTACAGTTTAGAATGTGGGAGGTGAGGACCAATCAGGCTGCATACACAAATGACCTCTTTGTTCCAACTGTCTTTGGGGGGGGGGAATGAGGTGTGGAATGTTGTGAGCCCCCATCAGCCTGCATATGCAAATGACCTTGAAAGGCTGGCCCAGTCAGGGAAGAGTGACCGAGCTGGCAGTGGGAGGGGGTGCAAGCAGGCAGCAGCCTGCCTGCCACACAGGGAAGCTGTATCTCTTTGGGAAAATACATTTTATCCCTTTTTACTCCCTTAGGGAGTGAATTTCTTAAAATCCCTTCTTAGTGGGTGTTTACATCATGAAAGGAATGTTCTCCCCAAATTTCATGTTTCTAGGTCCTGGGGCTTGGGCTTCGGCATTGATGAGTCATTCAGGGCACTTGTCTAAACTCACACGAATGGCCAAATAAAAACTACACAGAGCATGTAAGGTAAATCACAACTGTGCTCTCCAGGAGTGTAGGAAAGAACATTATTTGCAGCTTCTACAAAGCTTCCTTCATTTACTAGCATCATTTTGAGGCTAATCCTTTGAGGTTCTGGTAGGTTGTTCAGTTCCCTCCATTTCTATTTTCTTTGTAATTTAAGATAAGGATGTTCCAAATGTTTCTTACTTTAAGCGGAGGTTCACTAACTCATAATACATCCTTAGGTATTAATTCCCACCATCCTCAAAATGAAAAGCAAAGCTCCTTACTGGTGGAGCAAAATAGTAGCTATAACATTTCAAAGTATACGTTTTACATCCTTTGTTGGTAAATTTATGAAAAGTGGAATAAAAGACAGAACAAAACCTTCACAGGTCACTAATGAATGGATTGCAATGAAGTATTTACTGAAATATGTGTATGCATTGAAGTTCTTACCTATAATGGAGAATGCAGAGCAATTAGCAGTCTGTGATTTCACTATGGGTTCACCCCTTTCAGCCGTCACTGGCATGTTCTTCATGACTAATTTAAAATGCTGTTCAAAAAGAATCTGAACAATATTTTCATTAAGACACAGGATATAAAAAGTCTATCTCTGACACTCTGCATGGATGCTCGCCAAGTATCATTAAACTCATCGCAATGAAAGGATCCAAACAAATAGCTGAAATGAACAAAGCCAGCAACATGGTAGAACCTCAAAAACTGCTTCAGTAGGCTTGCAATTAAGATTAGATCTTTTTATGTATAAAACATCTAGTTTCCACCTTGTCACCCTGGCATAAAGTTTTGTACCAGCCTTTCTTTTGGATGAAGTATGAGACAAGGTTGGACTATATTTTCCCGGTATATCCAGCCAAAGGGAAAGGCAGTTGGGAGTAGAGATGGGCACGAACAGCAATATGAACTAAAAAAACCCATGAACAGCCCGATCTGCTGTTTGCGAACAAGCTGTTCGTGAGGCCCCATTCTAAATGAACAGGTGGTTGTTGCAAGCCTCATTTGTTGCTGTTCATCAAGCCAAACAGTCTGGCACCTGCAATCAATTCCCTTGGCAACTTAGGCAGGGATTGTCTGAACTCTGTCTGAACTCCTGCTGTTGCCCTGGAAACCCCAATCTAAACGCAATTTAGCTTGATAGGCAGGTCTTCCTTCCAAGTGTGGACTGGAGCTCCAAATTTGTTACAAGAGGAAAAGACCAGGGGGGAGAGGGGCTCCCAGCTCTGGCTTTCAGGGAGAGACAGCTGCTGTTAGAGAGACAGGGTGAGTGCACTGGAGCTTGAATTTTCTTTGTGTGTGGTGGGATAGGGATCTACCCCTTCAGGTTCCAGGGCTGCTGCCAGGCTCTGGGGCCAAGCTATTATTTACTATTGGTACCTTTCCTGCTGCCTGCTCAGGTAGGGTTTCTGGGAGTGGTGCGGTAAGGATCTTGTTGGCTGGAGGAGAGCCTGCTGGCCCCCATGAACAACGAACAATGAACATGTTTGTGAACAGGATCATGTTAATCAATGTTAATTGTTCGTTGTTCATGGATGGTGACGAACAACGAACACCATGTTCTTTTTTTTTTCTGTTCGTGCCCATGTTTAGTTGGGAGCAGCTGTCAAAGCTGACTATTACTCTTCATTCCAGGCATTTTGCCAGTAAGCTCACCCATCAGGATGGAGAGAACAAGGAAAACAGAAGTATCATATGTTTTTTGCTGTTAAAAGTAGAGAAATACTAACCTCTGGAAGCCTTATTTTATTATCATCTCCTCTGACAAGTTCCAATTGCAAAGGAGAAACTCAGATCTTGGGTTGCATTTTCCCATTGCTGTAGAATCGTCTGCATATGCTACACTGAGCCCTAATTTGCAAGCTGGGAAGCTAAATTTACAAATTTTCTTCATGGCATGAAACAATTTGGTCAAGTGTTATAAAGTTTTATTGGGGGGGGGAGGAACACTTTACATTCATTTCAAGGTTGCCGAATTTAAATACACTGTTTCCTCTTGCAATTACCACAGGGAATGGCAGCGATAGGAACAGTCTGAAGAGTTCTAAGTTGCTAACTATGATGCCTCAATATTTTTATGCTCTGGTTGAAACACAAATCTAAACTATAGCATGAATTTGAATAGAAAGTTAGTTCACAGGGGAGAAATTACTCCGTATGTTCAATACAAGCAAACACGGCCTGTAGCAATAGTATGTTAGCATCCCAACCAAGATTTAAGTTCTTCTTCACGACCTAAAGAAGTACAAGTAATATGCATAAGTCTTAAAATCTTTTTAGGTTGAATTAATTTTGAATGTTCTTTCTTTCTTTTGTTCCTCATTCTTTTTTCTTTACTATGTTCCAGAATACATATACATTTATGTAGCTCTGATTCAGCCAATTTCTTTTTTAAAAATGTATTTATTGTTAGATTGGTTTGCTGATTGTTTGTCATCCAAGACACAGCACCTTGAATCCTCAAAGGGGTCTGGAGTGGGAGCAAAAGCAAAACATACTACTGGGATGGATCGTCATCTCCCAGGGTAATGGGAGGCACAGTTCCTCTTAACTAACCCTAAGCTTAGAGACCAAAGAACCAAGTCTCCAGCCCTTCTAGGTGCTGACCAAGAAGTCAGCCCGGCAAGATAGGATGCCTGCAGACTGAGTTCCACAAAAACAATTATTTTGTAGCTGTAGCCAAATAGACCTAAGGACTGGATTTAAATTAAAGCCCCCAAACCAGAAACACAATTCGTTAAGAAGTGTGCAAAAGATTACAATTATAGAAATTATGCAAGACAGGAAAGAAAATAATAAAACAAAATAACTACTCTAAAACACTGCACAGGCTTTGGTCAGCTAATGTTACCTTGTCAGGCTAGAGTCACAAAAGTCCAAGTAGAACTCCAAAATCCAGAGACAAGAGTCCTGGACTGACTGCTATCCTGGTAGTCAAGTCCAGAGCACAGAATAGAATGTAACGGCAGGTATTCCCCCAGCAGCAGCAGCACCACCACCACCACTCCCCAAACAGAGCACTAACTAGACTGAAGACCCTTGGTTTACACAGGGGACTCTGATCACATGACCTCAACTGCACCTGTGCTCTCCCAGTTCCATCTCATCTCCTATCTCTCTGGGAACTGCAAAGTCATACTGACTGTAATTTTCCAGCAATGGGCCTTCTGTGGCTTAACCAGACCCCGAAGTCTGAACCACAGATTTGAAAAGCCAAGATATAGACTAAAAGAGGCCAGTTTCTTGACAAGCCACATTCCCTTAAAGCGGCTTGATGTCCTCGGAAGAAATGGCACGTTAACCGCACCCACACCATAGACTCATCAGTGCTCATGTAACCCTTGTCCACTAGAGGGAGATAAAGAGTTGGGGTATTCCTTATAAGGAAAAAAAGGTCGCAATTTTCCTTGAGAGACTGGAGGGCCTGAAATTGCAGGGAAAAGCACTCTCTCCTCAGAAACACTCCTTTCATGAACTCTCTATTAATGTTGTAGACTCCTGTGAAGAAGAGAAGGCATCCCTACGCAGAGCACAGCTACAGGTTGGTGCATTTCAAGGGACTGGCCACCATACAGGAGTCAGAAAGACTGAGACCTGGGTCTCCTTGAGTAAAACAGGCCTGTTTTGTTACATGATTGTTGTATATGCTCTATTATTGTATTGTTCCAAATAAGATGTTTTCTTTTCCAAGTTTGTTCATTGTTATTTTTTATAAATGCAAGTGTCACAAGGTGGGATCACACTGTCATAGACATGAACTCTCCCAGTTCTCAAATTAGATACATCTATTTATCTGATGTTGTTCCTTGAACAAAACAGGTTACACTCACACAGGGGCCGTCGTCACACGGGCTTTTATTTAGCGCTAAAATTGCGCTATTTCCCGGCAAACACCCACCTTATTCCAACACTAGCGATTTTCTCTCTTCTGCTTTGTGCTTGATAGTCGCACTATTTTGTGCCTCAGTGTGAATGCCTCACATCGATGTATTTCGCCTCGCAACGTCCTATGCCCTCCCTTCAATCCCAGAATCCATTTCTTCCCATGACTCCCCTTTTTTAATTTTATTATGTCCTTATAACGCCATAACGACATAACACAATGCAAACCTTCTGCTGAAGTAAAAATGACTCAGTCGCCATGGCAGAGTCTTCAGCGATGGGGATCACGTCAGACAGGGAGTTTTCTGCGGGCAAAGGGCTATTTATATAATTTCAAAGCTGGAAAAACAAAAGGGTCGTAATGTTTTGCTCTAACGGAATGTTTATATGCTGTTATTCCGTTATAGCGGAATTAAATGCCAGAATAATTTTTAAAAAGGGGGAGGAGCTGCTTCTGCACGGTTAGAGAGAACAGAACAGAGTGCTTCGGTGTGGACAGCTGGTGGCGCGAAGAGCCGTTAGATGACCCAAAGAAACGTTACTGTGCCGATAACAGGTAGGACGCTATATGCTGTAAATTTAACGGAAGAGATCCCCGTGTGACGACGGCCAGGTACTCATCTCCAAAACTTTTTTACTGGGCTCATTGTTACATGCCAGGTGTCACATTCTCCACTTGCTTGGAGTATTATAATCTCATGGGGCAGGCTTTTGGCTACAAGCTGGGATGGCATCTTTTGCTCTTACCAGCTTCTGCTGATCCTTCCATCTCCTTTTTTTCTGATCTGTGCAAACTTTCTCTTCTGTCTCTCTAGCCTCCTGATCCCTTTTCATCATCCTCTTCACCAGTGTCTACCAGTTTACCTATTCTCCTTCTGATCCTTTTCTTCCATTCTGCTCCTGTCCTCTTTCCAACATGCAGGCTTTTGACTCACCCGCCCCCACTCTCCTCAGCATCAACAAGCTGAAAAATGCTTGTGAAAATTGGTTGATAGATTTTATATTTATTGATTAAGTATATCCAGCCATCCTATGTATTTCAATGCGGCTTACAATAATAGCTAAATACATTGCCAATTAAAATAAAAAATAAAATACTGGAAGTCTGACCATGTTCCTTGTGAATTTCAAATCAGTGAACCTAATAGTTTTCCTTTTAGATGGAATTTTGTAATATGGATGCCATCACAAAAAACAAATGGATGTAAACGGTTTTTGGAAGACAAACTCCCGATAGATGGTGATGAGACACACTTTCACATATACCTTAGGCAGGGGGATGCATAAGAATTAGTGTTTGGTAGTTCTGTAGTCAGTTCTGGGAACAGGCTTAACGGCTACATTTTGAAACAGTTCAATTTTCTCAACAATAGAACTGTGCTATTTACTAATCAAGCTTACTAATCAACATCTAGAAAGAAAAACATACATGCCTAAATATTAGAAATACACTAAAATCCTAAATAAATTATTTTCAACATTCTGGATCAGGCAGGAGTCTTCAGAGAACTGCTGTAGCATAATGGCTGGGCTACAGATCAGCACTATACTAGTTTGACCTCCTCTACTGTAATGAACTCTGCAGTTGGCCTTGGGTAAACCCCTCCTCTCAGTCCCAGCTCCTCAGCTGTATTGTGGGGATGATAATAACACTGACTTCATTCACTGCAGTTAGTGTAGCATTAATCTGTCCAGAAGGGCGGTATATAAGCACACTGCTGCTGTTGTTGTTATCCATTGACTATTGCTGTCTGCTTTTGATTGCTCATGTAGTAGGAAGGAATGGGATAGTGAGAGGAGGGAGAATGACTAACATCAGCAATATATATCCTCAATAAATGCATGACAGGAACACAGCTATACCACCTGGTTTTTATTTTGCTTGCTGGTTCCATTGCCCATCCATTATCACATCATCTCAGTGGCCTGGGGATGTCTTTCAAATTCTATATAACCTTAATCCTGGTTGCCTGAGCTATCTGTGGAATGATAGGCCAGTAGGAGGAATGTTTTTCTTGCTCTCAGTTGGCAGACAGGCAGAGCAGGTGTGGGCATAGAGGCACAGAGTATGTGATTTCTTTCATCTCCAGTGTAAGTAGGCAGCACAAGCCAGCCAATGAACCCTAAAGGGGAAAGAGGGGAACATTTGTTTGTATCTTCTGGGAGGCAGGCAGGGCTGCTGAGATGAAGAGGCCTATGCTTTGCCACCCTTCCCCAACTACAGCACCCTTTGCCCTGCAGGAGAAAAGGAAAGAGATTTTTAAAATTTCTTTTTAAAGATGTACTTTTATATCACATTCTCAAGCAAGTTTCTGAGATGGTTAGGGGTAATAATTGTTGATCACCCACTAATTTGACTCACATGCTGAACTGGTTGCAAGGAGCTGATTGTTGCAAAGAGTTGATTGGTGAGCTGTTTGGATACATCTGAACAAATTGACATATGACTAATTAGCATGGTTACAGTAAATTTTTTTTGCATGGTTACACTGCTTTCTTGCAACTGCCCCAATCCCTGCCACTTCTCTTCTGTTGCCTTGTCCATTTAAAAATAATAAAAAAGACCCATTTGCAAATTTTGAAAATTTTAAAAAACTTAATTGTGTGTCTATGTGCCTTTGGTGTCTGCCCATGACCCCAGCTCATCTTGTAATCAGTTCTTGTGATCACTTCTTGAACAGCTGACTCTGACTGCAGAGGTGTGAAAAGTAGGCAATGAAATTTAGACAATGCTGATCATTTAAAAGATTAATTCAACTGCACATGTACAAAGAGGGGACAAATGGCGAGCAATTCCATGCTTTATACAATTTAATGACCACACCTACAGACGATAGGTGCATCTTCTCCAGCAATTTAGTTTTGGGACTGGGCAAAAGCAGCTGCAGGCTGCAATAATTATAGCATAGACATCTATGACATAGGTTCAAAACCTCACAGCTTTGTGCTATGCTTGAGATGAACTTTGCTAAAGAACATTTAAGTGATCCAATTAGGAGTAGACCTGGGCACAAACAGCATTACGAACAGAAAAAACCCACGAACAGCCCAATCTACTGTTCGCAAGCAAGCTGTTCGTGAGGCCCCATCCTAAACGAACAGGTGGTCGTTAAAAGCCTTCTTCGTTGCCTTCAGCAGTTGTTCAGCAGGCCAGACCGTTGGAGCCTGCTGCAATCAATCCCCTTGGCAACAAGAGAGGGAGGAACTGAACTCTGTCTGAACTCCTTCTGGCTTTAACCCTTCAAAGTACTTCCAGCAGAGAGTCCCGTTTTTGCCACTGTGAAGAGAAAATGACAGCCAACGGGGAGACCCGTGGATCATGCCTTTCCCAGGGTGCAATCTTTCTGAAACTTGGGGGGTCTTCAGGGGACAATGAGGACTATGTCCCCTGCAAATTTGGTGGGTATTGGACATTGGGAAGGTCAGTTTGTGGGATGTTTAAAGGACCCTGCTCCTTGCACATGGCAGGAAAGGGCCCTTTAAACTATCAGCTGGCAAGTGGCAGGGGGGAATCCCCTCTGCTGCCTGCCAGCTGATAGTTTAAAGGGATCTTTAAAGGGCCAGGTAAGTGAGTTTGAGGGAAGGGGGGCTAAGTGGGGGGTAGGTTGGGGGTGGTTCTGGCCCCCATGAACAACGAACAATGAACATGTCCGGGAACAGTCCATGTTTGTCCATGTTCGTTGTTTGTTGTTCGTGGATGGCACTGAACAACGAACAGGGTGTTCGGGGTTTTATCCCCGTTCATGCCCATGTCTAATCAGGAGATCACTTTACATGCTACTGATGGAGTTTGGGCAGTCATGAACATCATGTTAGTATTCAAGTTCACAGCATGCCTGGATAGAGAGAGAGGCAAAGACTTTTCCCTTCTTCATGGAGCCAGATGGGAAAAATGAGTGATAAGGCTCAGATCTCCTCTCCATGAGAGAGAAAACTGCAGATTTATGGTCTGAGATCTCTCAATGTGTGTAATTTCATGGAAAAGCACTAAACACCTGCATCTTTTCCTGACCCCCCCTCCACTATTTACTCCGGTAGGAGGAAAGACAGGCAATACTTCCTGTTAATCTGTAAATAAAGCAGGAGGTGGAGATCAGTATATTTTAAAATAAATGTGAGTACTCACTTAAGTTACCAGGCAACAACATTTTTGTCCAACAGTGCTTTCAGATGAGGACCCCGCCCCCTTTTGTTAAATTGGTCCTGGGCTTTGTTATATCTGCTGCTTATAATGATGCTCTGGATCCATCTGTTGCTGTTTTAATTCTTACCTGTTGTTTATATAACTTTAGCAATCTTATTGCATGTGTTTATTTGGTTGTGAGCCACTTTGCACAATTACATTGGAAAAGCAGCTTATAAATATTTTTTAAAAAAATACTGTTAAATCCACAATCCACATCCCCAATGATCTCATCTGGTTGTTTCATGTAGATATCGAAAAGCATAGAAAACAAGATGGAATCCTGTCAAGAAATTCCTATAGGATCATTCCTACAGGAAATAACCATAATCTTTTGCAGCTGCCCTGAAGGTTAGGAACAGAAACATCACAGGTAGTTCCCTGAATTTAGCTATCACATATTTCTTGTGCAATGCAACTAGAAAGATTCTGAGGTTGCTGGTATTGAAGCCATTGAGACACCTTGAAGATTCCACAGGGTCATAATTCCCAGGCTGTTCTAGTACAAATAGTTAATTGAGGTAACAAAAGCAGTTTCAGCAATAAAGTAGAGCTGGGAGCCAGATTGAAAAACAGGTTCCTACAGGTTTCCATATTGTGGCCTTGTCCAGTTGTACTGAGTCACTTCAAAATTTCAGGTATGTGAAAGAGAAACTCTGACAGCTCTATACGCTGTCCCATCTGTTTCTTGGATTCCTCTCTGCTGCAGTGCTGGCTGCTATAATGAAGAAACTTTCATTGAACATGTAATACCACAGAATCAAGAGTTACTAGATAAAGGAAAAGATTCCATGTCACAATTGTCTCCCTCTTTGGTACAGTGAACTGAAGTGACCAGAACTTGAGGAAATAACTCAGAAAGTCTCTCAGAAAGTAAAGAATAAATTATGGGGATTTTTTCCTATGTACACATGAATAAGCTGATGGGGAAATCTGAGAAGTGAAATTTTAGGATTCAGAGAACAGCATAAAATATAGTTTATGCAAAGCATAATATTTCAGACATCTCCTTCCACACTATCTTTCCCACAACAGGCATTTGAACTTGACCAAAGAGTCATCGAAGCATGCTTCTTGTTGCTCATATATTCAGGGGTCCCACAGAAGCAAGGAGATTCTTTTTGACCATATCAGAAAAGTGGGATGTTTATTTAAATTGTTACCCCTAAAAGGAGGATCTGACTAATCAACTATTGCTCTAGGATCACAAGTTTCTTGGCTCATAGTCATTATATTGCAGGATTCAAAGGAAGCAAGTAGGGTGCTAAGGGGAATTAATGTGTGTCAGAGTTAAGGAAATTCCCCATTCCTTCTCCTTTGGGTTGACACCGGTTAGGCATTGCGACATCTGTATGCTGCTGACCCTCTCACTGTAATCTGGGATATTTACAAGCTTTACTCATCTCGGTATAATGAAATGTATGGTCCAACTGAAAACTCAAAATGGGACTTGACCTGATCTCCACCTAAAACCTAGTTATGTTCTGTAATAGGAACTACATAAGATGAATATCCAACAAAATAGCCAGTGTGGTTTCCTAGAGCCAGTGCTGTGCCATGGTTAGAGTCTCAAAATAGGAACAGAGAGACTCAGGTTCAAATTCCCAGTCAAGCTCACTGGGTGATCCAGGGCAGTCACTTTCTTTAGGCTAACCTACTTCACATGATTGTTGTGAGGATAAGCTGAGGAAGGGTTAATCAAATCTACCCTAACACACAGATTATACTGAACCAGGCAGTCAATCCATCAAGACCAGTATTGTCTACCCAAACTGGCAATAGCTCTCCAGGGTCTCAAGAGGAGGTCTTTCATCTACCTATTTCCTGGTCCTTATAACAGGACGTGCTAGGAATTGAACCTAGAACTTTCACTGTGCAAAGCAGAGGCTCTTACTGAGCCAGAGGCCCTCCCTTCCCTGAGCTCCAGAAAGAAAAGGCAGGATTAAAATGTATTGGGTAGTCTATCCTTCTTGCAGTACAAACTCCTTTTTGCTGTACTGGGCTTTTTAACTCCACCTTCTGTTGTATTGGCACCCATCACTTGGAAAGGATGAAGAAATTTTTGCCATTGCCATCCTCTCTATCTGTATATGTTTTTTGATATTTCATCTGTGTCATAAAGACACCATGTTTTTACAATTAGCCCAGAACTATAATCTTTTTTTAAAGAAATCACTAGGTTTCACAGGTCCACAAAATCTTAGGTTACGTTGACACTCATCCGAATAACCAGCAATGACCTCTTCTGCTACCTATACCCCTGCAGCTGTCTAAGGACTTCTTGTTTAATCAGGTGAACCCTAAGAAGGTGATAACATGTTAAGCTTTAATAATGTTAAGGCTCCCTCTCCAATCTCAGGAAAACTAGTAAGAAGATCATATATTGACAGCTTTATCCTCTTTTGCTATTAATATAGAGTTAACTTTGGGAACATGGTACTCCATAATCATATTACTTTCAAAATTTCAAGGCAGAACACTTAATATTATTCTCGAGGGACTCACTTCTCTAAGGAAGAATACATTGTTGGGATCTATTTGGAAATGCACTTTGTAAACAGGTAAAATGCTATACTCATTTTTTAAAAAAATAAAATAAAATCCCCAAAGATACTAGAGGTGTTATGCAGATGAAAATTGCAGCACATGTAATGGGAAAATTTAGCTATCACATATTTCTTTGTATTAACTGAGATAACTCAAAGTTGGAACAGGGAGAGGAAAAAAGCTGAATGACAGGTTGAATAAATGAGATGCAGGAAGAAATACTGACAATATAGAAAATGGCGACATCCACATTAACATGCTCCAGGAGAGAAATAACAATCTGTCCTCTTTTAAATCAGACAAAAGCACAAGAAACGGTTTTAAAAACATACCTCCATGTACTGCATATTAAAAGAATACCAGCTAGTACTCTGCTGCAGCTATGTCTGATTTTAAAGAGGATTCATATGCGCTCTGATGAGGCCAGTCAAATTACTTTAAATCCTCATTTAAGTCATTTCAATGGCTGGTGGGGAGGGGGAAGAAACTAATTTAGATGTATGTTTTATCTGCAATTTATAGTTACTAGTTAATATCTGATAAACAGGGAAGATAATGTGGGTTTATAATGTTATCACACAACAATGGGACAGCTGTTAGGTTTCAAGATTATTTCAGCCTCATTTTATGAACATCATGACTGACAGCATCTTTTCAAATCCTGTAGCAGGGTCTGGGCATTGCTTCAAGGGGACAACAGGGAATTCTTGTTGACTCTAAAAATGCAGAAGAAACCATTATAATGGTACTGGCACCTGCCCAAGCTACACCACAGCTATGATATATAGTGGAAACAGAGAGGAAGGAGGCAAGGTAATAGCCATACACAATAGGGACCATGGAGGCATAGAGACTGTACCAATCATATTCAAAAGAAAAGATGAGACTCAGTAGTAAACTTCCCAAGCCATTATTTGAGTTTTCATTAAATGAGCTTAAATCCAGTATTTGCACCTACCTTACTTACAGACTGTGTTGTAAGGTTGTTTCAGGTGGGTAGCTGTGTTGGTCTGCAGTAGAAAAGTAAGATCCAAATCTGGTAGCACCTTACAGACCAACAAGTTTTTCTAGGATATGAGCTTTCAAGTATCAAAGCTCCCTTCATCAGGTACAAGTAAGAATGGAGATCCCTGAGTCCTTATTAGGCATGGGCACAAACCAGAAGAAAACCAACCATGGGGTTCATGGTTCATGGGGTTTCCACGAACCACGGGCCATGAACTGGCATGGAACTGGCCCAGTTATGAACCAGTTTATGGGGTTTAAGTGCCCCTTTCCAGCAGGGAAAGAGGCATTTAATCATATAAAGGGCCCTTTCCTGCTGCTTGCAAGCGTCAGGGCCCTTTAAATGGCCCAACCCATTTGGGGTGGTGGAGGCCTCCTTCGCTGCCTGCACAGCAGAGGACAAGGCCAAAAACACTGTGGCTGCTATTTGAGGGGTGGGAGGGCCCTTTTCCGCCTCCTCTGCTGCTGTGCAGGCCTGCAGGGCAGCAGAGGAGGCCTCCACCACCCCAGCATCAGATGGAAGGTAAGTGGGGGGCTGGGGCAGGGGGGTGGGCACTTGGGCTGTTTAAAGGGCCCTGCCTCTTGCAAGTGGCAGGTCCCCTTAAAGTAGCAGCTGTCAGTTGGCGAGGGGGGGGGAACCTCAGGCTTCGTATACAGAAACCCCCAGGGATGTTTGGGGAGGATGATTCCTTTAAGTCTGACTGGGCTTCAATTCTGAACAAATGCAGCTTTGACCTCATGCTGCTGGTAATTAGGAGATGCAAAAAGGAAAGCGCCACCCTTTTGGAGGAGATCCAGGCGTTAACTGAGTCCCTAAAGACTCCTCTCCCTTCGGTGGAATATGAGAGTCAGATTAATGAGATAGAAAAACAAGTTAAACAATTTGAAGTGAGGACAAAGGAGGTTAAAATCCAGAAATTCAAAAGGGACATATTAGATTATGCCAATAATCGTGTTTATTTTGGTGGGACCAGTCTAAGGGTAGTAGAGGCACCCAGAGGAAAATTACTTGGGCTGACCCAGTGAGCTCCTTTTCTGATCTAGAAACTTCGGCAGTCTCTGACAGCTCTGGGGACGAGGGCCCCAGTAGTAGAAATTTACGTAGCAGAACTATTTTTTCTAACAAGGGAGGGTCGTCCTTGTCAGAAAGAGGCAATAAAAGAACCTTCAAGAGGGGCCGAATGAAACCTTGATATTTAATTTATCTTCCTGCCCCCTCAGCCCTGTAGAGTGTTCAGTTCTTAACTAAGGACTGGGCTTTATCCTAACGACAAGCTATAGATTTTCAGATTAAACTGCGTGCGTTTTTTAAGGATAGACCTACAGAGGCTTTTGGTTCAGTTTAAACATAATCTAAACAATTAAAGGGATGCTCACAATTTTATCCACCTATCAATGACCATCGGATTGACACTTATGAGTATATCATACTAAAAGAAATTGTAGACTTGGAAAGAGAACCAATTTGTGTGTGGCATAACTTCTCCTGCTAGGAGTGCATAGTTTTGCATACTTTATAAAATGACGGGCATGGCAGTCTTTGTATGTGGGATGCGCATTAAGGCCACTCAGGACTAGGATTGTAAAAAATACATATTTTGAATTAAAAACAACATTGTAGAGGTTCCTCTTATCCAGCATTTCAGAGTTAGCAGCACTCGGAGACTGACTCTCGTGTAGCAATTCTTTGTGTTACACAGGGCAATCAACAGAGTGATTTACTGCAGAAGGAAGCCTGTTGGATCCATATGTTGAGAACTTTATAACCATTAGGGCTTAATAATGATTACTTTGAGTTGTTTCCTTTGATGTGTAATTTGAGTGTCCCTTTAAGACCAAGTCAAGCCATTGGGGGTAGCTCAATATAAACGTTCCTTACTTATTGCAATGGCGTGCTTTAGAAGATACAGCCGCCCTGCTAAAGAAGATACAGCTGCTCAGGTCCAGGAGTGAATAATTGTTACAGCGTTTAAGGGTCTACCACACAGGTTTGTTGTTGATATTTGCTGACAATTGTATATCATAATGAATTTGTATAAATTGGATGTCATGTAAAATTGCTTATAGTATAGTATGTAAGATGTTTGTTTTGCAGTGTTTGGCCACGCCCCTGAGGAAGATTCTGTATGAAATCTGAGCTTTTCAGCCGGCCCCAGATTGGGTGTGCAGCCGTGGATTCCCTTACCATGTGTGGACATAGCTGTGCATGAATGCTACTTTATTTAAAGAAGATACAGGACACATTTTGTTTGGACCTTTGTATTTTTCTAGTTTAAGGAAGAATCATTGTATAAATTGTAATTGGTCATCTCACTGATTGGTTTATTTATATAGGAAATACATATGGCCCTTTGGCCCCTTAAAGTAGCAGCTGTCAGTTGGCGAGGGGGGGGAACCTCCCCTGCTGCCTGCCAGCTGATAGTTTAAAGGGACCTGCCGCTTGCAAGTGGCAGGAAAAGTATAAATGGCCATTTCCCCTGGGGAAATGGCCATTTAAACTGGCCCTTTAATATGAACCAAACGAACCAGTAGTCCAGTTTGTGGAAGTTCATGGAAACAAGCTTCCACAAACCCTGATTCGCGAACCCCAAACCTGGCTGGTTCGTGTGGTTTTTTTGGTTTGTATTTTGGTTCGTGTCCATCTCTAGTCCTTATATCCCAGTCAGAAGGTGGGAGGGATGTTGCAAGGAAGGGAGTCAGGATGAAAAGGTACAACACCCCTTTCACCTTCATTCCTTCTTGCATCTGATGTAGGGAGCTTGATTCGTATATCATGGAAAATATCGTTGGTCTGTATAGTGCTTCTGGACTTCAATCTTCCTGTTGAAAGCTGCAAGCCTCATACACAAAAAAAGATGAACTGAAGGTTAATGAGAGTAAACAACCTTAAGTGATTGGTAGATCATGGAATATTTGGCAAAATTCCTGTCTTTATGACGTGTTTGTGTGTGTTGCAAGAACCCCATGAAAGTGCACAGTTACACATTTCTCCTTATCAAGTGTCTGTCAGTGGAAACTAGTGATCTTCAACAAATGTTTGAAAATCATCACTTGGCATAAATTAATGTCCATTTTCTCTCAAGATGATTACCCATAAGTTTGTATTGATCATTTGCATACATAGTCACATTTATTATGAGCACCAGCTGAGTGCAGCTCACAATGTACTGAATTCCTTACATATGCCCTATGGTCATTAATGGGGAGGGTCAAGACTCATAAAAAGCAGCCATATGTCGAGTGTATATGCTGCTTTTGCACCTGCACAGGCAGCAGAATTCCTCACATTGCCCCATACTTAGAATTTAGTGGCATTCCAGCCAGCAATGTGGGAAAGCACAAAAAAGTTAGAACCTTTGACAAACACACTTAGGACCAAAGTAGATGTGATGGTGTCCTCTTGGCTGCCATAAGGATGTCACCACCATTTTGAAGTCATTTAAAAATGCTGCAAGGGCCCAATACTGCTTGGAGCTGCCGAGCAGCAGGATGAAGCATTCTTGTCTTTCCCCAGACCTTATCAAGTACCAAAATGGATGCACACCCACATACTCCTCATGGCTGTTACCCCACTTGAAAAGGCCCACAGGGGGAAACAAGAGCACAGTGTTCTGGGCCTATTCAAGACTGGGCACTTGCTGCATTTTTAAATTACTTTAAAATGTTGGCAGCATCCTTGTGGCCATTAACAATGATGCCAAGACATCTAATTTGGCCCTTGGTTGTGTTCAGACAGGCATGGACAAAGCTGGGATACTAGAGAGAATGCACAGCTGTCTCCTACTCCAGTAAGACAAAAAAAGTGCCTTTTACATGTTTCCTCCCCCCATATTGGGCAGATTGGATAGATGGGGGGGGGGGTAAAAAATTGCAAATGCATTTGCAATACAATTTAGTACAATTTTGAGTGCTCAGTAAAAAGCAAACATATGCTTTTTGTGATGTTCACAATTTGTGATGTTCACAATTTGTAATCAAACTGCAATTCCAGCAGTGAACAGATCACATCACTGTTGGGGACGAGGTCACATGGACACTACTCATACCGAGCAGCTATTCTAAAACCACTGACTTCAATGGACCTAAAAGAGTGTTTTTTTAGGACTGGGCTATAAGCAGGGCTTTTTTCTGGGAAAAGAGGTGGAGGAACTCAGTGGGTTGCCCTTGGAGAAAACGGTCACATGGCTGGTGGCCCCGCCCCCTGATCTCCAGACAGAGGGGAGTTCTGAGCGGCGCGGAGGGCAATCTCAACTCCCCTCTGTCTGGAGATCAGGGGGCGGGGCCACCAGCCATGTGACTGTTTTCAAGAGGTTCCGAAACTCCATTCCACTGCGTTCCCCATGAAAAAAAGCCCTGGCTATAAGCGATGAAGCCTCAAGCACAAATTTAGAAGCATAATGAAATCTTGAAGATGGAGAAACAAGACAACTATTAAGTAGAAAGTCAGTTTGCTAGAACACCCATATCAGGTTAAAAAATGTGTTGCCATCTGAAAATTTGCTGTTTCCCTTGACTATAGACTATTAGCAAAAACATTAAATTACTTCCAGTATGAATACTTGCATCCTTCCTTATTTACTTTTCCCCAACTGTGAAAAACTACACAGTTATTCTTCCCTTCTGCTTCCTCATTTTCAACCAGCTTCTGATCTGTGAAGTCTATCCTTATCTCACAACCATCGTTAAAATTCCTTAGGTTTTTTTTACTTTTTAAAATGCCCTCCTCCCAATAGGGGCAATTTTACAACTCTTCAAACAGTTATCGAGCAGGTTGATACTTATTGTTCTGAGGCTGAGAGTTAACAGGCAGACTTTTTTCTTAACTTGCATTTCTTCTGGCTGACAATTCTTGTCTTATGTCAATTATTCAGAAAGTCAGCATGATTCCTCAATAAGTTTTACTTGATAGGAGATAATCCCTGATAAAATACTGTAAAACAGAATTGATGAAATTTACACTAGTGCTGTGCACAGAGGAAATTTCTATTTCAGTTTCCATTCTATTCAATTATTGGATTGCTTTGGGTGGGCTGGTGCCAGTTCAAATCTAATTCGTTTGGGTTTTTTGTTATAATGAGTTTCAACCAATTGCAAACGTGCAAGGTGGGTGTTAGCTGCAGATGCACATGCATACACTGCTCTTTTCAAGTGGGGTTGGGAAAATGAAGGCTCTGGGGAAGCTGTTTTTGGATGTAATGGCACCAAACTCGCACAGAACACAGTTCACCCTCCAAATCATTGACCCACTAAGTTTGAGCACACACACAACAACAGGGTTGGGTGTTTATGGACTCCAAAGAATGCTTTGGGAAAGGCATTTAGGCAAGTGTTAGGCAGATGTGCATACACACACTGTTCTTTTTGGAGTGAGGTGCTTAAATAAAATCACAAATTTGTTACCAACCATTCCTAGTACAAGAACCCGTAGATCCAACCAGTTTCTCTTCAGGCACAAAACACACACACACACACAACAATGGGCACCAAGATGGCGAGTGTCAGCAGTTGCACACAATGGCAGAAAACTGGTTGGCAAAGCAGCAGTGGCAGCCCAGTACCCATACAGGAGACCACTCCATTGCCAACCAGTGCAGTGCAGCATTTTTTTTAAAAAAAATCCTGCATTACAATAGTGCCAATAAATTACCTTTGCTTGCTGCTCTTGCCTGTTAATGCCATGTTTCCCTGCACTTTGTAGTTGTGTTCCCATGATGAAGGGCGGTTCCTTCCTTTTGATACTCAAGAAGAGCCACCTGCTGTAGTTAATGCAGGTGGCTCCATCCTCACTTCTGATCTTTGAATTCTGGAACCAAAAAGCCTGGAAACATCATCGTAGAGCTCTTCACAGGCTTCAAAATTAAGAGCAAAGTGTTCCCAAAAAAGGCCTTCATCTCAGCATCAGGTTTCTTGTCACAGTGCCCCCTCTGTCACAGTGGAGAGACCCGCTGGAACTGTGACTGGCATTTAAGGCCCTCTGAGAACCTGTTTTTCTTCAAAAGTTACTGTGTTTTAATCAGAGTAGGTCACACATACCACATTACCACGACCCTTTGCATTTGGCCCTTGATCTATCTTGATAGCCAATAATGTTTCAAGCCATACCCAAAATGTGACAAGGCACTGCCAGAAAAATATTGGGGTGTGGGGTGCTGCTGCTGTGCTTATTCTGAAGATTCTAGGGACTAAATGTGGTAACTTCTGTATGAAAATCAGATGCTGGCCCCCATCTTCCTCTTTTGTCACATCCTTTAAAGAAGGCATGGCAAGCAGTGCAAGCCTTTTCATGCCTCCACATCTCTCATGAGACTCTTTTCTTTTATGAGGTCTCATGCCTTACCCAGAGGTTTCCAAATGTGGCAACTCACTGATACACAAATCCACCCTTGTCATTGCTTAGTAGCCACCAGTCAGGGTCCAGGAAGCCCCAATCCCTGGACAGAAATAGAAGTGATTAGGAATAGTTTTACAGGCATTATAAATCTATGCATTAGTGGCATTAAATTAATAGCTATTTTAACTGGGAGGACCATACTATCATTATCTCAGGCTTTTGTGGTATCATTCTCTCATTAAACATTCTTGAAGAGGATTTCACTTGAGTTAGATTCTTTAAATTACTCTGCAATAAATCCATTCTTTTAATGAGTTTATTCCCCCTCTTTTAAAAGGTATTAATTAAAATTGGCTGGGGAAGAGACAGATATAGTAAATGGATAAAGTAGTGGCCAGGCAAAAGGTTAAGGATTTGCCATCCTTACAGAAGCTCACCTTGGAAGCACCTCATTAATGGGAAAAACCTTCCCATCTGATATGCACCAACAAGAAGTTCATTACTGAGTGAACCTGTGCTTATTGGGGATTACTGTTTCCCTTTTCTAAAAAAGATGCCTTTATCCTCTGATAACTGAGGTGTACATGCTTCGGGGTATGAGCCTAGCTTAATACCTGAAATAGTCACGGATTTTGTTATTGCAGTGGGATTTTTTAAAACTTCCATACCGGACAGAGTGAACATGTAAAAGGAAAAGGACACTGGTGATAGCTATAAAGCTGAACTTTCAAAGGGGAGGGGGAATCCCAAGCAAATTTAATTCACAGACTGGGAATGGAAATGTCATTGCCTCACTCAGAGGGTTAATCACTTTCTAATTTAAACTGGCAAATTTTATAATGACACTGTGAAATTAGCAGCATTTTATTGTGTTAATTATCTACAAGACACTACATCATTACTTCTAATAAATGTAAATGAGATTGTCTCTCCTAGGACAATATACAGGCAAGGTGAATTTTTATTGGCTAAAACCTATTTACTTGATTCCAGGCAAATCTTGCCATTCTCTCCCTCTATCAAACCAATAAAATACATTAAATGATTTATGGTGCTGTACTGTCTTACCTGAATTTGATTCCCATAAAGGATAGACATTTTGTAGAAGGTCATTACACTCCTTTGTCCATTTTAATCACTTTTCACACAAGGAAAAAGCATAAAGTCATGTTGCATATATTAGAGATTTTACAGTCTATCAATAATTAAATATTCAGGGTGAGGGCTTTTTTTTGACAGACTTAAAATATCTGTCATCTTAAATATTTGTCATAACAGACAGAAGAGAGTTTTTCTGGGAAACCCATCACTCATATTGTTGAATACTGCAGATTTTAAGCAATGCAAGCATAGATAGGAAATTCATTTTAGGAGATCTTTCATTGGACAGATTGACAATGCATAAATACATGTGGTAGATGAAAAAGTCTCTCTTTGTAAATCTTTAAAAACAATATAATATGATAGACAAATTTAAAAAGTAGTCTTAGGGTTTATTCAGTCTTTTTTTTCTCATCGAGACTCATGTTTATAAGCTCCTTCTGAAACTCCATCCTCATATGGTTCAGGATGGCAACATAGCCCTTTTCAATGTATGTCAGAAATTAGCTGACCGTCTCTCCCCATATGAGCCCTGGAGGACTCTTCGATCAGGTGGGAAACATCTTTTAAAGGTCCCTGGCCCTAGGGAGGCCCGCCTGGCATCGACCAGGGCCAGGGCCTTTTCAGTCCTGGCCCTGGCCTGCTGGAATGCTCTGTCTCATGAGACCAGGGCCTGGCAAGATTTGCTAGCTCTGTAAGGCAGAGCTATTCCGCCAGGCATATGGTTGATGCCAGGCGGTACCCCCCCCAGTTGATGGGGAGGGGGTTAAATCATATGCCCTCCTATGCAGATGCTGTTGTCCATACTTTATACTTCATATATTTGCTCTGGAAAGAACCGCTGTACGGAACGTCGAATTTAAACTATGTGCTGCCTCTTTATTTATATGTATATATATGAAATTTGTATATTTGCATAGTTGTAATTTTAATGATTAAATGTAGAGTTTTTAAAGTTTTTAGTGATATTTAATATGTTGAATTGTTGTTATCCGCCCTGAGCCCGCTGATGCGGGGAGGGCAGAATATAAATGTAATAAATTAAATTAAATTATCTCCAAAATACTACATATACTATCAAGACGACCATGGTGTTCTAAGGCTAGTATAAGTACAATTACCACTGTGTTCAAACTAAAATCCAAATATTTTTAGTAATCTCTACCATACATTTGTATTTAATACAATTATATTCTTAAAAGGATATCTCCAAAAAATGCTGGTTTTAGGATGGGCTGTAATTTGGCAAAAAAAAAAAAGCTTTGTTATTGTGATTTTTTTCTGATGCATAGATATATATTTGATGATTAAATATGTGATTATTAAACTTATGTAAACTATGTTAATTACACAGAGGTGCAGCCTTTTTCTCCATAAGATTATATGAAATGGTTAAACAAAAGAGATAATCTCGTATTGCAATTATTGATACGATACTGTTCCATGGCATTGTTTGAGAAACAGTTCTGCCTACAGCAGTAGCAAATGCATTATGAGACATAGAATCATAGAGTTGGAAGGGGCCTTACCGACCATCTAGTCCAACCTCCTGCCCAATGCAGGGACAGCCAAAGGCAGCCCCGACAAGTATTCATGCAGCTGCTCCTTGAAGACGGCCAATGAGGGGGAACCGACCATGCCCCTAGGTGGCTGATTCCACTGCTAAAAATTGATTCATGTATCATGGATAGTAAAATACAAAAGAATGCTTTATCATCTCCTTTCTTAGATTGAAATTGGTTTATTAATTGTGATTGATATCCTTGAAAAAAGTTCATTTTCCCCCAATATAAATGTTCTGTAAACGGGATTTTAATTACGTTGTGTATGATTAGTGTTTTGTTGCACCCCTACACACCCACCTGTTCAAAGAACCAAAATATTTTTTTTTCTGAAGAAAACCATTTTCTGTCCAAAAGAAGAAATATTGACAAGATAGGTTGTCTCTCAATTAAGCATGAGCCTAACGCAGCCTAGCACTTTTTCTGGCTGTTCAGTATTTCCTGAAGCTGAGAAGCTCTGCAGTTTAGAGAAATCTTTTATTCCTATCCAATGCTTTCCCAGTATATGTAAATTGAAACTGGCAAAGCTTTCAGCATGTAAATTTCAACCTCAGTCAATTTCATCTTCCTAGTTTAGAAGCTGTTTCCATTAAAACTACCACATTGGGTGATTTTACATATTAATGAAATAGAGCTGAAAGCTGTAGGGTCTCACTATGCATTATATCCCCCCCCTCCACGTACACAACATGCACAGGTAGACCTAGTTTACAGCACACAAAGAGAAGGGGCTTCAGTCCCCTCCCATTTTTACAACCTGAAAATAGCCCAAGTGTGTAATTTCCCCTTGGAGGCTCCACATGCCCTGATGAAGACCACCTGGATTTCCCCCAATAGGGCAACAGACCCTCTCGGGGTCACTCCAGGCCCAGAAAATTATGTTGGGGAGGCCAACACCATTTCATCTTCTAGTGTACCATGGTCCTGTCCAAATTGGGCCTGTGCATTCCTGGGATTAAGTTCCCTGTATGGCACTTGTCATAATGCACATTTGATCACAAAGGATGAGTAGGACCCAGGGAAAATGTAACATGTAGTTAAGCCCTTAGTCAATTTACTTCCATACAATAGAAGTGTATTGGATGGCAGCACAGTTCCCTGACTAGAAACTTGAAACGACAAAGGATTTTTTAGCTGCAGAAATGTGTGCCTTTGTAAATATAGGACAAAAAAGCAGCTGGGAGGACGGGGGTGAAGGAAGGCTCCCGGCTGTAATGAGCAACAGAAAATGAGGAGATAGAGGAATGTCACCAACTGTGCAAGTGCAAAAGAAGCACTTGCAGCCTAACCGCTTTTCAGCAATAACCTAGGATACAATGCATACAAATAATGCTGCTGTTAAACCATTATGGCTGGGCTGTGGGACGGAAACAGTGCTGGTCACCCTCACAGATGATCTTTGAGGACATCAGGAACGAGTTGGATTGGCACTACTAGTGGATCTCACAGCAGTGTTCGATATGGTCGATTACAATCTGTTGGCCCACTGCCTCACCGATGTGGGGATAAGAGGGACTGTCTTGCAGTGACTTATCTCTTTTCTCTATGATCGGGAACAGAGGGTGGCACTGGAGTAGTTGTCATTGTGACATCCATTTGTGTGTGGCATCCCTCAGGGAATGATACTGTCCCCAATGTTGTTTAACATCTATATGTGTCTCCTTGCCCAGTTGGTGTGAACTTTCAGACTCAATTGTCACTGAGTCCAAATGACACCCAGTATTCAGATGACACCTAGTTGTATCTGTTGATAGACGGCTAGCCCAACTCTGCCCTAGATGTCTTGGCTAGAGCTTTGGAAGCTGTGTCTGGATGACTGAAACAGATTCAACTGAAATTGAATCCCACAAAGATAGAGGTCCTGTACTTGGCTTGTGGATTGTTGGGTTCCAGAATCTGACTTCCAACCCTCGATGGGGCACTACTTACACCAGTGCCAACAGTTAGGAGTCTGGGAGTGTTTTCCATCTGCTGGAGCATTGCTGTCCATTAACTCCTCAATCTTTTATTGGGGCTGGGTAATATGGGCTGCCACTTCATGCTGTTTTTTTCTACTGCTGAATTGAATGTCTTTTATGGTTTTTAAATGGAAATTTTGATGCAGACTTAAACTTTGTTGTCATCTGCTTTGAGCCTACTCGTGGGAAGAGTTGACTGTAAGTTAAATAAATAAATAAATAAATAAATAAATAAATAAATAATGATGATGATGATGATGATGATGATGATGATGATGATGATGATGATGATGTTAAATACTGCCACTGTGCTGATGCAAGCCTCTTCACAATCCTGCTCATTTTGGATTGTTAACAAATCCAGAGAGTTCCAGCTCAATAAAACATGGGCATTATGAACACTGTTATTTTTGCAAAGTTGCAAAGCAACTCTAAAAATGTACTAAAGTTTACTTCCTTAGATCTGGGAAATAGAAATATGGGATAGAGGTGAAGAGGTTGCAAAAGTCAGGGTCTGTTTCTTCTTTCAATGACATTAGGCAGTAGAGCTGAAATTTAATTCTGGAAAACGTGATGCCAGTCAAAATTAGATTTAGATTTTGAATGTGTATCTCACAGAATACAGATGAAACTCAAATATAATTGATTTGGAGTTGGCCTTTTGAATTGTGGTGTGCATTAGAAATGTCATGGACTATTTCCTAATAGAGCATACGAGGGACTGCTAAATCAACATCTAGGGAGGTTGGCGTGTGTGTGATTTGCAGTGCAACCCTAAACAGAGTTACAACCTTCTAAGGCCATTGACTTAAATGGATTTAGAAGGGTGAACTCTGCATAGAATTGCACTGTTGGTCTTGAAATTCATTCTTTGTAACTGGTTCAGATTTTACAGCATAAACAAGTGAGGCCTGGATCCTCTTTGAATTGATTCTGACAGCCTGTTGAAACTGTACTAATGCTGTGCTATTAATCAAATTATATGCAAGATCTTTCCCCACCTTTCTTATGACAATATCGTCTTGCAGCAGGTGACACAAGGCCTAGCTACCAAGCAATAATTAATTGCAATCAGTCATCATATGAACTGGTTGCCTGAATCTACTCCGAAAAGCATTTTTTCATGCTTTGAGATTGTGTTAGCCACCATTTTTCTTCCATGGCATTATTGATATCAAATCTTAAATAACTGGCTTCAGGACCTTGAAGTGGAGGGGAGATGAGGGTGATCTGCTTCAGTATTCTACAAGCCTGATGGTGAAACAAGCAAAAATAGCATGTTGGGGACCTGAGAATATTTGGACTAGGCACAGAGTTTATGAATTCAAATAGCAGCCTGAAATGAAATGGACTCTTTGTGTGTGGCTAAATTTTTGGCAGCTGTAGGAAAATCACACTGTAACTCTGTCAGTAAATTCTAGATTTCCCTTTTAGTAGATGATGGCTCATTGTTTATGACTTTGGTCTTGAAAACAGTAATTAAGAAGAAGACTTTTCCTAATTGTCATTAACACAATCATTTCTACTTAGCTCTGTATCGCTGTAAGAATAAAATTTAAAAAAGTCTTCACTCATTCCTTTGCATGGTGAGCTGAGGCACAATTCAAAAAAGAATTTTTGGTCTAACAGGAGAACAATTAAGATCTGTGGATTCCTTAAGGAAGGGCCCAGTGCTGATATTTTTAAATGATTTCTTTACATTGCTGGTTTATACCGCCTCCTACTTTAACCCATGTAAACATGTCAACTGAAATCTGGCCATTTTTTACAATATACATTTTATCTTGTTGGTTTTGACCCCATAGTACATTTTCACTAAAACTACACAATCTGACTTCAATTTCCCAAGGCAAAGCTTTTCGATGTCTGTGTAGTGACTGTTTTTGCTTAATAGTTCACATCTGCTCCCAACAGTCTATTTACCTAGCAATGCAATCCCAAACTGATTTATACCTTTCTAAACCCATTGACTTCATTGGACTTAGAAGGGCAGAATGCTGATTAGGACTGCACAGCAAGGCCTTTAACCAGACTAAGCCATACCATTCTGCTTAATGTCTTCTGAAAAGCATCCAGGTTGGACTGATTCTATGCATCAGAAGATGCTTGCCCCACATTCTTTCTTAGATATGCTGGTTTATTAATCCTCTGGGTCACTTCCCTAATTGCTCTGAGTAGTCAGCAACCTCTTTTATTAAGAAACAAATTAAGCACTTCCCACATTCTGTCTCTGCAAAGACTAAACTGAATTCCCTTGATTTTTTTCCCTGATTGCATACATCTGGAGTGATCCCAAACCTACTCCAGGACTGTACAATGGCACACTGCTGAGACACTACACCAGATGTTAGCACTTTCATTCACTAACACATTAATTCTGCAAAGCATTTAACCATGTTTGGAACTTTAATCACCTGAATTGTTCCAGTGAAACAACTCAGGTGATTGTTCTCTGTCTTTTACTGTTCCTTTTGGAATGAAGGATAATATTAAGATCAGCATAGCCTCTAAGTCAATTTTGTTTTTCTTTCAATTAACAATTATTATTAATGCTAATGATGAATGATTATATGACCTTTGGTGGACTCGGACTGCTTTCAAAAAAAAATTCAGTCCAAATGTATCAATTTATCTATGAACAGAGTGGACATATCAGCCCTTACCTTCATTTTATTCATTCTTTGCTGTCCCGGTATTTATCTTTGCTTTTCTTATGTTTGCTTCTCCCACCCTCATTTACAGCATTAAGCATTTACTGATTCTCTGAAATATTTCTGAATTTATGCAGTTGCACTAGAGCACTCCTAGCAGAAGAGATTAACAAGGTGTCTGTTGTGCATATGTGCATGTATACATGGTGCAAATTCAACACCTCAAAAGGAGTAAAAATTCAAATAATAAAGAAACGGGAGGGATATATTTGTTTTTTAATAGAGAAATGGAGTGCTAAAATATGTGTGTCAGGTCAAAGGAAGTTGTTTAGATTGCACATTTTTGGCATTATTATGAATATTGACTCATTTAACTGCAATATGTATGGATAAATGCATTGAGAGGGAGCAGGACTGCACATTGATCTGAAAGCCTCAAAAATGTGTGAGGGCTCTCTTCACACCATTTTGTCAGTGTGTGGAACTGAGGAGCTAGGATAGAATGTACAATCCCAGGCCCTCCTCCACAACTTTATCATCCACAACAGAAAGTCTAAACTGTCTATTGTGAAACAAGAAAAGATTGCTAAAAATAAGGCATTCACCACGTTATAGCTGGTGATCTGTTCTCCACAGCCCCTTCTCCTTCACATGAGGCTGGATTGGCTAGGCTGAAAGTTAGCAGTTAATGGGAAAGCATAGCATATAGACTGGCTGCTCCTTTCTTAGTCAAGCTTTTGCCAACTGCAGCTGAGCCCCCCAACCCTCTCTCTCTAGATTTCACAGAATTAGCTGGTTGCCAATTGTGAGACCAAACAGGAATCCTGGGAGTTTCCCTGACTAGCGATGGGGAAGACTTGTTTTGCTTGCTTCATGATGTGTGCGTGTGTGTGATTAGATTAACTAGACCTGGTCTTTGACTGTTTAGGCTCTAACTAAACAGCATTAGGGCAGGTTGTTCCCAGTAAGTAAGGATGTTCAGCATGCACCTTGAGGCCTCAGGCGTGATGGAGAGAGTGTCCTGACTGAGGGCCAAGCTACAAGTGACGAATGACACTTGAACAGCAAGTGGATTGAGTGGAGCGCAAGTGAACAGGGAGAAATACACTTGCCATTCAAGTGTCATGCATCACTTGTAGTTTGGCCCTGAGTGCCCATCACTGGCATTGTGGCTGCGTAGGTTGGGAAGAAACACCCTTGAGGAGAAAGGCAAAGTATAAATGAAGTATAGTGTTAAATGATGTACTTTACAATTGCTACCAATGTTTTAAATTGTTTTTAACTGTTTCTTGTATCTGTGTGTATGTGATATATATTTGCTCTGAGCCTGCTTGCAGGGAGAGCAGACTATAAAATAATTAATAAATAATAAACAAATACAACATTAAATAGTCACATATTAAATAACCAAATTGTGTTTGGGGCTGAAGTTGCCCAACAAATGGCAGGATCTAGCAGGTTGTTGCTAGAAACTGATGTCTGAACTGGATAGACTTTGGTCCAATGCAGAAGGTAACACTAATGTCCCTATATTGTTAAATGCAGAAATAGCATTTAATGGACTAGGAAGAGATTGCCTTGTCATCTTAACCCATAAAATATGTAAGATAATATATCGATTTATTCCTATCTAGTGGTTCTTTTCTCCCCCTTCTGGCTACTGTGCTCTAATTCTTGACAGTTTTCCTGTCAAAGAAAGTTACAGGTTGTGTAAGCTCAATTTTGTGAGGTGATCTGATGACTAGAACATTTTCAACATATTATCTGGGTTTTACCTTCAGCATTTGAGGTGAGAGAGTTTTACAAATATCTTACTTTTTCTATGCTGTAGAACAGAATTATCATTTTGCTGGCATTGAGTAGCACCTGTAACTGTATCTCATTCAAGGGATATCATTTTATAGAGTAATCTCTGTTGTTAACTGAGATTGAAGACATATTATCTGAATTCTCTCTAATAACACTGTCAGCATAGAGAAAAGCCTGAATTGCTTTGTAGTTCTGAAAGATTAAAGAATTTTATTAGTGTAAGTTATAAAAAACCCACTTCCAAACAATTGCTAAAACATCTGAATTTGAATTCATATTGACGTTGATAGAAATTCTAATGATCTTGAAGTGTGTCTTTGAACACTAAATTTCTCCAAGATATACTACAAAGTACAAAAAATGAGGAAATTATATAAAAAACCCTCTCACTATGTTTGTAGTATAATGAGGAAGCTCTGATAGACTTCAGAACAGGTGTGCTCTTTTCTGTTAATTTCAGTGTACAAGGACTGAATACTTTAGTTCAGTGTTGCTCAAATTTTGTATTTACTCCCCCCTCTCCTGAAGTTTAGCTAACCTTTTGGGAGGCCCCAGTCAAGCACCAGTAATCTATTACAATCAAATGCATTAGTTTTGTGAATACTTTTGTTATTAGTTAACAATAATTACAAATTGTCGGAGGCTTTCACAGCCGGAGAACGATGGTTGTTGTGGATTTTCCGGGCTGTATTGCCACGGTCTTGGCATTGTAGTTCCTGACGTTTCGCCAGCAGCTGTGACTGGCATCTTCAGAGGTGTAGCACCGAAAGATCTGAGAGATTCCTGTCTTTTGGTGCTACACCTCTGAAGATGCCAGTCACAGCTGCTGGCGAAATGTCAGGAACTACAATGCCAAGACAACGGCAATACAGCCCGGAAAATCCACAACAACCAATAATTACAAAAATGGGGTGTTTCATAATTAGCATAATTAAGATGAAAACTAACTAGATTCCCCACTTAAAGAGCCTATAATGGAAAAAAACACATGATGTTCTCTCATTTGTTCTCTTTCTTTTGTTAATGTAGTCTTATTCCTCTCTGACTCTACTGGTTTCACTTTTAGAAGGCAGCCAGTGTTTCCCTAAAGGCATAAGCTATGTTCTTTAAGGATAGGAGGAGAAAGAGGCTCTTGGCTCTCTTGACTGAATGCAAGCTTTAACTACATAGATGTGTGCAGTATTCCAGTCCTGATGGATATGGTGTTGGACTTTGTCTTTCACCTTCTTCCCAATGCCTGCCCTGCTGTGCCCAATTTCCCCTTGAAATCTGCACTCTCTTGCTTGCCTGTTGTACTCTATGTCAGGTTCAGAATGCTTTCCTTAATGTTATAACCAAAGAGACTCCATTTTAATTCTTCTAGTATTCTGAGTGCTTTATTCACAGGTGCCAAGACGTTCCCTAGCAGCTATCTCACAGAAGAGGAATGTTTTGACTACAGCTTTGCCAGCCTTGGGAAACTTTCGCTTTCTCAGCTTCAAGCGGATTGTTTTGAGAACTATGGGGGGAGGTTGGGCCTGCTGGGGTTTGATACTCTGTACTTTGTTCTGTGCCTATCATTCGCAACCATACACGTGTACCAGTCCAGATATTGCATCTGGGCCAGTGGACTATAATGGTTGCTCTTTTCAGTAAATCTTTTGAAAACAACGGACTCTTGTCTGATTGCAGAAGGTAGTCTGGATACAACTATTATTTAGCCACAGATCTGACACTCTAAACCTTATCCCTTGTCCAACTTGATCAACAACCTCCTCCTGCCTGCTGCTTGCCCAGATGCCTAGCCCATCTTATGCTATCAAATGCCCTTGCCTTGTCAGTCTGCATTTTCTTCACTCTACTGTTCTTCAACTATGTGGCTGCTATGCCATATTCCCTCACTGAACTCCACCATTACTGTGCATTTGAAATCTATCCTATCCATTATCCCATAAACTTTAATGTTAAACTTGGGTGCCTCAAAACAGAGGACTCCTTTATTTTACCTGTATGATATTTGGGGTTGTGTGTGTCCTAGGGAAGTGCTACCATTACCCTGAGGGTTGTTCAATTTAGATGGAAAACCATGAAAATACAGACTCAAGAAAGGGTGTGTGTGTGTCTTCCATTGAAAACAATGAGAAATAATGATGTTTCCCACATGCACACTTACACTAGGTTTTCTGTGTAATCAATTTGCAAGGATCAGATCTGCTTTGGGCCTCTGTAATTCTGCACTTTAGGAAGTTGAAATGACGTGGTCTCTGTTAATTTTGTATGTGCTGGGAAAATGCCCCATTTCTGCTGCAGGCTTTCTGTTTTGTCAGTTGATTTGCCAAGCACAGGTCAGTTTTCTCGGTTGATTGACTGAGGAAATTTGCAATTTTTTTTTTAATGCACCAAGGTTGCAACATTGCAACATTGTTATTTAATTTTTTTAAGGGATTTAGTTTTTACTGCTGAGGTTAGCATATACACAAAACACACTTTTTAGTCCACTCTTAAAATTTTTGTTAGCCATATTGCAACTGATGGGCTGAGGAAAGAGTGCTTGCTTGCTTGCTTGCTTGCTTGCTTGCTTGCTTGCTTGCTTGCTTGTTTGTTTGTTTGTTTGTTTGTTTGTTTGTTTGTTTGTTTGTTTGTTTGTTTGTTTTAAAGGAAAAACTAGATTGGTTGCTGTTCACCTAATTAGGACATAAGAGGATAAAGGGGAGATCAAAAGACAGGGACAGGCCTCACACCAAAGAAAGCATCCTGCACTTCAAAAACACAGTGGTTTGACTTTGCTGGGGGGAAAAAAACCTTGGGGTATGTGCACAGGGAGAAAAACTACAGAAAACCTGGGGAAAATGTATTCTGCAGCTGATGCAGCCTTTCACCATGCAGAAGGCAAAAAATTCTGCAATGCAGTTTAGAGACAGAATCAGAATATTTTGACAATACATGCAGAACTCTGGAGATAAATTGATGCAGTATGGGGGCAGAACTGACAAAAAAGCCCAGTGTGGAAAAGACTGATAGTCATAACAAAATATAATTATAACAACAAAAAACACAATTATAAAAGAAACAATAATGAAAACCATGCAAAATAACCCAATATTGAAACAGTTCCTTCTGGAATTGATAACAAATTTCTTTTAAAAAATTAAACAAACTCCTATGCACAAGTCTAACATGCATACAGCCTATTGTAAACAAAGGTCTTCAGACTTCATAAATATCCTACACTGGCATTAAGTAAATAGGATGTCTGACCCACTAAATCCATAGACAGAGAAACCTACACAAACCAATGTATGTGGAAAACACTAGTGGTACCATTGTTTTGTTTTGTTTTAATTCAGATCTGCATCATGAAGTATCCATAGCTAAGAGGTATTCATTCCACTTGGGTCTTAGTTAGCAGGGAAGGCAAATACAGCCTGCCCATGGATGGAACCTACTCCTAAATTCTTGCTGTCATCCAGATGTGTACGTCCATCAAGGGTGAGGAAATAGTGAGTGAAATGTTGTTGTCATAGCTATGGACCTGACTACACACTCCTTTAGTGAATGCAAAATTATACTACACATCAAACCTAGTGGAGTTTCCACCAGTGGATCTTGAAATATGAGAACAGTAATAGAACAACACCTTTATTTATAACAAACAGTACTGAAAATGAATAATTTAATCACAGTATTATTAAGTCCAGACACCAAGATGTGAACAAAGGGGGAAATTCCACTGTGGTTTCTCCGTCACTACAAGGGAAGCATCTTGAGCCTAATCCCGGCAACTCTATTTAGGTGACAAAAGCCTTGGATGTTCTTATTTATTTCACTTTCATTCATTTCCCCCCTAAACACTCCAACAATATTTGCATACAAACCAAATTACTCAGCCTTTAGGGGTTGAATTCAAACTGTGTTTTTGGAGATATAATCAATGTTAGCAGCTCACTGAGGCACTCAAAATTCACTTTTTACTATATTAAAAATAAGACTTTGGTGCAGGTATGGTGATGATAATGCTGTGCCTCTAAACAAACAACATTGGATACAGATGTGCAATCAGATATTAAGTAATCGAAACACAAACTTAAAATGCCCTATACATTATTATAGTTACTATAATTAATATCAATTGAAACATGCATGATTGTTGGTAGTATTTAGAAATCTTCAAATCTGTCCATTATATAGATGGTAGTTCTGGTTCCTTCACCACTCTATTCCCCCTGTTGCTGATCCTAACAACTTCAGGGGCAAACATTTTGCTTGCACACACTGACATACAAGCATGCAGCATTTGGGGAAGAAATGAAAGCAATATTATACTGGTCTTCCACAAGATGTAAAACAGGATCTGCTCTCAATAATGTCTGTAGATCAGGGATGCTTGGTCACCTATCAAATCAAGTGGTCTGTCTGCAAGTCACCATCAGTATAATATTCAACACATTTTAAATTTACATTCAAACAATTCTTATATGTTCAATCCTGAAAAAAAAAGAGAGCACCAGTTGCACATGTGTTTCCTTACTTTTTCTTGTGGCTCCTCTCCAAATCTGCTATTTGCAACATCCTTTAAGTACATAAAATATTTATTTTCCTCAGTTAGAGATTTAGAGATATGACGTGTTTCTCTATGCCCCTTACAGCTACCTGACTGAGAATTTATTAATGAAAAGGCAGGGAAGCTATCAAGATCTGCAGCAACTCACACATGCACGTTCTCACACACTCTGTTTCAGGGGAACTGTAGGTTTTTTGGTCAACACTCTAGGTCATTTAAATGACGCATGCTGACTATGCAGGCACAGGGCATGAGAATGCAAGTGATCTGTGCCTGAAAAATATGACCCAGCTATAACCCTAGGGGATAATGGCCTGTACTGGAGTTTGGGCACGTTCTGTATGCCAACTGCACAAGTACAATAGCTATCCCAAGTCTACAAAAGAAAACTGGACTTGTATATGGTGCCAAAGTGCATATGTTGATTAAATGGATCCAATTAAGATTGGGCCCAGTCTCTTATGTAAATGAATATAGCAGAGTCCAGCAATGTGTAGTGGGGGTTGGAGTAGTAATTCACACATATGTTGCTAGTTTCATATGTAACACATTGGATTATAAACAGTTTGAGGCATTACTAACAAGGAATTATATGCCTGTGGTCTGGTCTTGGTGAAGACCAAGTTCTTTAGATATTTTGGAATATCTACATCACATGATGATAGAAGGATGTGCCTATTTCCACAGAAGAAGAAGATGCAATACTGTACAGGCAGGTGGGATACAGGAACTTCTTTGCTAGTAGATGGGGATACAGCCAGGCATATTGCTTGAGTTTAGAGAATCTGAATACCAGCAGAGAAGGAAAAAGAAGTAGCCAACACAGGCAGAAGAGCAGACGGGGAGGAAATACTAGCAAGCTGTGAAAGCAAAACCTCAAAGTAAAGAAGAAAATTATTTAGAGAAAAAAGTTCAAGTAAAGCCAAAGAAAACAAGAAGGATATGAAGGAAAATTACTTCTTGCCAATTTTGAGATTCACCTAGCATATCTAAAGACTTAGGTGGGCATACACCAAAAAAAAAAGAAACACGGATGTGGGGAAAGATTTCAGATCCTTTGAGTTGAGAAAATATGGGAAAATTAAAATAGTTCCCTCACCTAATATTATCTTTCTAAAACATACCAAAGGCAGATATTACCTTGTAAAAACAGGGTGCTGAAACTATTAGAACCAGCAACATTTGTCCTAGAAATCTGGTCTTTGAATCCAGTACAATCTTAAAACAGTTACGCCCTTCTAAATCCATTGGCTTAAGCAGAAATAGAAGGTTGTAGCACTGGTTGGGATTGTACTGTTATAGAGGAAGATCATAGTATCATACTATGATACACATGATCAAAGTCACTCTTATCTTTATTATTTTTGATACAAATTTTTTTGCACACAGATTCTGGAATGGAAGTTGAGTGAATTCTCATTGAAATATAAAGCAAGACAAATGTTTTAAAACATCCAACTCTGGGCAATATCTTCAGGTATTTGTTAACAACTGTGGTTTCTGGGACCAAAGTGGACACTTAGTTCCTGCTATTCAATATTCATATTTGGATTGATAGTTGCAAAAAGACTATAATTGACTATGTCCTGATCACAAAAGTGTATCAATACTGGAAGATGAATCAACTAAGCAAAGAGAGAAGAATGTATATTGTTCTTTAAAGTATGGCTTAATATTAGCTATGCAGTACAAGATTTGTTACCGGGCATTTAATGGGAATGGGGGGTGCTGGTGAATAATTGTGCCAATTACATTAAGTTTACACCACCTTCGTTTGAAGCTTCCTGCCAGCCCCGCTCCTGCCTGCCTCCCCTGTTTATTCCCCTCATGGCCAAAGTGCCTCCTACACACCTTCATTCTTACAGTGGCTCTCTGTCTCACCAGCTGGCTCATCTCTCCTCCCTCTAACCCTTCTCCCCTTGTGTCTGAATTTCCTCCTGGGCAGTTTGCATTGCCAATCACTGCTGTATTTTGCAGTGTCTTCTACCCACCCACTGACCCCTCATGCCAACCTGGTTGAACCAGATGCCAGTAAAATGAGTTTTCTGGATATTTTTTTAAATATTCAATCTCATTTATTTTTCTTTCCTTTCTGAAAGAGACAAATTGATTTTTAAAAACCAGCACAAAAGTTACCTGTGCTCGGTTCAGAATCTGGATCCAAAATGTTCTAAAACCTTCCGAGTTTTCTG
Source organism: Eublepharis macularius (assembly GCF_028583425.1). Taxonomy (NCBI): domain Eukaryota; kingdom Metazoa; phylum Chordata; class Lepidosauria; order Squamata; family Eublepharidae; genus Eublepharis; species Eublepharis macularius. The sequence continues at coordinate 95,246,769 of NC_072797.1, read as the reverse complement.
GGTATTAAAGGGCTGATAACAAATATTTTACTGTAAATATTTGGGATGTTTACCTGTGCATATATATTAGATACAAACGTCTCTGTAATCTCTCATTTTTTGAGACACCTTTCCAGGAGTTGTATTATATCTTTAAAAAGCAACAGCCCAAAATAGACCAATTAACTCAGTTTAAAAAATGAACAAGTCAATCACTGTTTAATAAACTGTAACATACCAGTGTTAGCTAAGAGGAAGAGAAACTAGAGAGAGCTGTAATATGCAACAGTGGAAATTTTAGACATGAACTGAAACATTCTAAGTGAATGGTGTAAATCAAGCAGTTATACAGAGCAGGTATGATCTTTTAAGTAATAAAATGTTTCTGGACACATTTGCTTTCAACAATATACCCAAACTTAGAAGATTTTTGGCTGATGGATGGACACAGTTGAAAATGGAATTAGTTCTCCACATTATCATTTTTCTTAGAAAACAACACTTTTCCAAAGAGGGAACATTGTTGAATTTATTTTTTTAAGGCTGATATGAGAAAGTCTCTTAATTCATCTTTACCCAGATTCTCCCCAAAGTCCAACAATCCTTTTCTTTCCCTCTTTTGAGGAATTTGGAGGCAGTTTCTGGTCAATTCAATTTTGATCAAATAGAAATTTGAAGAGAGGAGGGCAGGAAGGGAGGTTTTGCAATATTTCAGAATTTCACTCTGTAGGTGCACAGAGACAGACAGTATCTTCCAAAACCTTCCTATCTTCCTGCTAGAGCACCATATCTGTAGCTAAAAGAGTGAATTTCAGAAAAAAAAATTCCCTGCCTCATAACAATCCAGCAATCAAAGAGTTTAAGATTTAAAATATTTAACTTAAAAATACAATTTCCCTATCTCCTGTACTTGAATATAGTACAAATTGTCTCCTTTCCACTTCCAGTCAGAGATACTCAGGTCTGATTGACACGTGCCAAAATATAAGAATGGGTTGTACCACTTGGGATGGCAGTGATGGAATTCAGCTTTGACTATTCTTTTACCGCCCATGCAAATACCAAAGTAACACCAAAGGGACAATAAAAACTGTGCTGGTTTAGAATGCTGTTTTTAGGGGTTGTTTCACATGGGGGAGCATTACAAAATGTAACCCTTGATGATACTACACCTGCAGTCTGACGTAGTATTAACCATTTTTCCACTTTACTGGCAGCCTATGTGGTATAAAGGTTAAGTGCTGGGGAATCACTTGAGGAGGGGACGCAGGTTTAAATCGCCACTCAAACATGAAGCTTCTTGGCTGACCTTGAGCTGGTCACTCTTTCTTAGCCCAAACCATCACACAGCAAAATCCAGAGGTTACATGGAGAAGGAAGGAACAATGTACGCCACCCTGTGTGCTCTTTGAAGGAAGGGAGGGGTGAAACGGGACAGGCAGGTATTCCCTCCTTAGTCTCCTGCATGTGTAAATCAGGCCTTGCTGGTGTGTATTTGATTTTTTATATTATGTGTATTATGTAATTCTCACATTCCAAGTAATGCACGCACAGCTGAATGTATGATTGAAACCCACATTTATCCAGGCACTGGTCACAGGATTCATTTTTAAAATGAGTGTGTGTTGGCTCATTCTTACAAACAGACATACGCATGGTCAGACAGGATGTACATGTGTTCATATGTGAAGAAGACTAGTGTATAGTTTCTAAATATGCACAAGATGGTACATACATAGGGCCTGAAATGCAAACAGGGACCCTGAACAAAGTTGCGTGTACAGTTTGCTCATATGTAGTAACTATATACAGAGTTGGGGTGGAAGGCTTGTTATTGCCCTTCATTCTGCTACTTATTTACAGCAAAGCATTTAGGTCTTCTGAAAAGACCTAAAAAAGACCTTTAAAAAATGTGCAGTATACCTAAAATGCAAGATAGCTTTCCTTTTGAAATAATGAAGTGTAATAGTTAAATAAAACAAAATGCTAATTCTCATTGTTCAAGTCTATCGTTAATATTTTATTGTTCAGATCCTATTACAAAGGAGTCAAAACAGCCTTGAAAATTAGCACTTTAACTTGCAGACTTACTTATTGGCCCACCACCACCTAACTTTCGGACTGAGTAAACTACCAATTAAACTGATGAAAGCTTTATGTGCTAATATGCTAATATGTTAATATGCACAAGAAGCTTTTTTTACACGCTTTGCTCTGTGTCATACAGAGAAGAGAGATAGAGCAGGATTAAATGCTTTGTCTCAGTTACTATGTTTAAACAGGAACTGCCAAATTTAACACCCTAATTACTGAGCTTGAGCAGTGAACTTTCCCTGTGGGGATATTGCTTTTATTTTTTATTGCTTTCTTTGACTCTGTTCTAAGTTAGTTTGAAACTCTGTCTAAAGGACCTCAGTTCCTTGTTTGAAATGTATTTCTCGATTGATGGCTCAAGGCCTTATGCTGCTGCCTTTTCTCTTCCCTCCTATGCTTCACTGCTGTCACCACTGAGACAGTCAAGGAGATGGAGGAGATAATCCACCTTACCTCTTCGCTGGCCTGTCTTAACTCTCTTGACTAGGAAGGAGACAGACTTGTCCAACCATCCATTGCATGGAAGGCAGACAGATCCTCTGTGTTTCTGCAGCCCCTTCTTGCCCTGGGGTGGATCATTCCTAGGTTCAGAGGACGCATATGGAAGGATAGCTGTGCAGGTCAGAATTGTGGGATCAGGACAGGTAAGTGGATCCATCACCTTCACTCAGTGGAGCTGCACTTGCAAAAGAGGGAGGAGGAGCCATTTCCATCCATTGTCCCTCCTCACTTCAGCCCACCGGTCCACAGGGCTAGTTCTCTATGAGGGTCCTGGAACCAGGGGAAGGAGCTGCCCAGTAGTCAGAGTTGGCTCCAGAAGCAGGGAGGAATGCAGGAAAATAGAGTTCTGTGCACAGATGTCTGGATTCAGTCTATCCTTACTAGCCAATCAAAACATAAGGTTTGGATTCATTTGAAACTCATACATTATTCTGTCTTATACGTTAGGGTGAGTTAGAAGGGACAGTTTGCAAGATCTGAGCAGGGCTGTTTTGGAGGGATTACTGCATAGAATTGCCATAAGTTGGAAGTGATTTGATCGCACATCACATACACAGAAGAGGCAGAGATGGGAGTTAGTTGTTGGTTACAAAGGATGCACTTGGAGATGAAAACAGCCAGCACATAGTGGTTAGTATTGTACTAGGAGCTGGGAATGCCATGAAAACTTGCTGGATGACCTTGGGCTAGTCACACACTCTCAGCCTTACCTGTCTCACAGGGCTGTTGTGAGAATAAAATGGAAAATAGGAGAATGATATGAAATGGAGAATGATATAAAATGAAAATAGGAGAATGATATAAAATGGAAAATAGGAGAATAAAAGAACATGAAAGACACTGCAGACTTGGCCATCTGGAAAAATCAGCAGTGGCTGAACATAGCCTAACTTAAACAGGGCACAGTATCTTATTCCAGGACACCAAAATACTGGAGAACACTTCCAACTACTTTGTCAGACTGCACAGGGAAGCCATTGAAATTCACAAGCATAAGCAAAACTTCAACAGGAAAGAAGAAACCTTAAGAATGAACAGAGCATGGTTTCCAGTTCTGAGAAACACCAGGCTAACAAAACATTCTATCCCCGACAATAGCCCTGCAGAGAAGATTAGCACATCAAGTACCAATCCATATGCAAAAGAACCTCCTCAGGATACAGTGACGCTTCCCTCCATTAGCATTCCACACCCTGGGAAACTCTTACAGGATGACTCAGCCCAAACCCATCTTTTTGAGTAGATATAAATTACCTGCCAACATCTTCTCCACACTGTGACACTGAGAGATCTCTGTCTTTTGGTGCTACACCTCTGAAGATGCCAGTCACAGCTGCTGGCGAAACATCAGGAACTGCAATGCCAAGACCACGGCTATACAGCTCGGAAAATCCACAACAACCATAGGAGAATGATATCTGCTGCTTTGGGTCCCCACTGAGGAAAATGATGGTGTATAAATGAGGTAAATATACAAATACTATGAGTTTTGCTACTAACATTCAACTGTAAAGCTTACCATGTTAGAAGGTGGTGATTAAATGTGAGCCAGTCACTTGGTCTGTGTGGTCCATGCTGGCTGAACCAGCTTGCATCAGGTTTTCCCAAAGCTATGCATGCGCTGCTGATTGGTGGCCCTTAGCATCACTACTTAGACAAACCCCAAAGAGAGAAGAGCTCAACAAATGAATATATCTTTCCCAGTCATTCCTGGAGGTTCTTATTTATCCAGTAGGATTTTACCTCAGAACCTTCCAACTCCTACAAATACATCATTTTTGAACTGATCATACACTAATAAAATGTACCCATGGGAAAGGTACACATCAGAAAACTTTCTGGTATATTTTTCACCACCTCTAAACTTCTTGGTGTTTATGCCAATAAAGGGACTGACTGACTGACTCTTTATGATAGTCCAGCTTTCTTGAGGTAGTGTGTTTTTTTTAAATGGGGGCTTATACAAAACTGAAAAGACAGAAAGGCTGGAGATATAAAGTATTTGACTTAATTAAATGTAAATCCACATGAATTTAGACACCATGGTCATGCTTAACTTAACTGAAAGTGCTGTTTGAGTAAGATCTAGAAGGCTTGAGAAAAGAAAAGCTGGGGACAAATTTTACCTGGATTTTAAAGAAGCTTTTTGATACAATGCTTTATAGGAGGCTAATCCATAAAACGATAGTTAAATACACAGGGATAGTGAGCTGCTTTGCCAGATTAAGCAGTGGCTTGTCTATTGAATGGGCAGAGGGTACAGATACTTGCAGAAAAATCACTGTGAAGTATTTGGGTGACACTATCTATTTCTGCTTTGTGTACTATTTAACAGGGAGTGCCCTTGCAGACACTCCCCGTACAGAAGGGCTGGGAGACCTAAGTTATGCTGGGGGCCTGATGCAAGGTACCACTGTGCCTATAACAACAACAACAATGGTTCTGATCAACCATTGTGTGTGTGTGCGTGCGCTTATGCAACTAAAGCAACTAAATGTGGTCTGAGGGGAAGGACCAAGAGAGAATCTTTGTCTGCTTGTTGTAGCTCCCAGGAGCACCGTGAGAACACAAGTATAAAGGCTTGGATATGGAATATAGGACTACCATTTCAAGTGTGGCAGCTGTTCAGGCATAGTGCTTCCCAGCCTGTGGCCTGGAGACCACCGAGGGCAGGCAGAGTGGTTGCAAAGAGTCCGTGAAGCCAACCAGCTTGCTCATGTTTCTGCCTTCCCCCACCTGTGCCTTTCTCCTTGCCACCATGTCTTCTTCAACTCTGTGTCAATCCAGCTGTCAGTTGGGATCCATCCATCAGTTGGTTTGCCATATTTCTGCAGCTGGGTCTGCTGGCTCCAACCCCCTGCTCCAATATGTAAATTTAATTTTGAATGCTCCTACCGGAGTTAGGCTTCTTATGGGGAACACTTTGTGTTAGGCATATGCTGGGATGGGTTGGGGAAATGCGAGGAAAGGAGATGTTGAGGAGTGAGATGCCTTGAATGAGGAATGATTCTTCCCCATCATGGCCTTTAGATTGAGAAACATGCCCTGCTTGGGTATGAGATGCACATATTGTTTTACTCCACTCTATCTTTGCCCAGAGCAAAAAGTAGGTCCTTAATAATTTATTTTTACAGATATCTCCAAATCATCATATCACAGCTTTAGCCTTAAACTAAAGCTATTCGTGTCTTGAACTTGGTAGCTTTAAAATTTATAACTTGGGAGCAGGAATTCTGTTCATTGCTGCCCATCCCCACAGTATATCTATATCCATAGATCAGACCATTGGGGTTTAGATTGATCATTTTTCTTACTTTCCAAAGGCCGTGAAAGATGAAACTGAGCTGCTCTAAGAGCCTGTGAACAGGTCTTGTGATCTCAACTTCACTGCTAGTCTTGTCTTCCTAATGTTAAAAGTAAATGACTTCTCATTTCACAGCCAGTCTCTCAGACACCAGGCAATCATCATCAGGCATCTTAGACAAGCATCTTGCTCCTGTATATGTTCTATGCAAAGTTTCTCTGATTGGGTTCTGTGGTCACTGATGCAGCTGAAGAGCAGGCGATAATCCAGTACAGAAGTTGTTAGTGGAATTCTTTTCTGTATGAAATCCCAGGATTCAAGGCACTTAGTCTGACAAAGGGTGGCTACTAGGGTTGCCAATCTCCAGCTAGGCCCTGGAGCTTTCCCATAATTATAACTGATCTCCAGACTGCAGAGGTCAGTTCTCCAGGAGAAAATGTCTCCTTCAGAGGGAAAACTCTATGGTGTGCCATATATTCTAGGTGAAATCTCTCCCTAAATTCTCCACAGGCACCCGCTCCAAATCTCCAGGAACTCCCCAGGCCAATATTAGCAAACGAAGTGGTTCTCCAAATTTCCCCTCTGGCTGCACTTTTTCAAATCCTCAAAAAAGTCACACTGCTAAGCATCCAAACACTCTACTGCCTGTTTCAGAGAGCACTTGGGGCCTCCATATGGAGAAGAGAGACTAGAATGTGTAAGTGCCTTCCACTTGTACAGCAGAAACCACTATACTGGGGCAACAGGTAATGCTGTACTTCTCACAAAGAAAAACATAGAAGTTGTTATTGCATGTAAACTGCCACTCATATCTCTTTTTCTGATTCTTGTTGGCAGTCAGATTATTCCCTGCAGCATGAGGCTCCTGTTTGTTTTGTCTAGCTGCCTTGTCAGGCACCAGGTGTGAATGGTCTTTGCAGAACCAGAGTTTGGCAATTAATACTGGCAGAAGCCAGCCTAGTAAAATTGCTTGTGCTAGTGCAAAGTGCGGTCAAGAGGTCAGGAACCAGGAATGCCAAGCTGAACATGAAGCAGCATCGTAGATGAAGTTCTGATGAGTTCCTCAGAATCAAGTCAGATTTTAAGGAACTGGATTCAAGAATGGATAAGCCAAGCAAGAGTCAGAAACATATTGAGACTTTGATCTGAGCAAGCTGAAAAGCATATGCTGAGCAATGACAGATGAAGTAGCTTATTGCAAATTCAACAAGTTATCATAGACAGTAGTACATATATTGGGGTGCATATTACTAGGGCCTCAATCAGTATGAGTTGTATTCTGAAGCAAGAAGTTTCAAAAGAGCTTCAAGAAGTAGTCTTCCTGGTGGATAAAAAGACTACTCTTGAGAATGCAATAAACCTAGTCAAGCTCCAGTTTAAGATGCTAGTGCAAAAACACTGCAGAGTGAATCCAGACTAATTTTTCTGCTTGCACAAGATACTTCTGCTTCTCCTTCTCCCATTGATCTACCCAAGATGCTGTCCATGGGGGACAGGAGAGCCTCAGGAACAGCATGGAAAGCAAATTGGGGGTCTGCAGTAGAAAGAGGAAATTTGTGGGAATTACGCCACCTAAGGTTGCTAACTCCAGGTTGGGAAATTCCTGGAGATTTGGGGGAAGGGGCTGGGTGGATATTGTGAGGGAGGTCACTGGGGCTGATTCTCTTAGACTCCGAGGTATACCATAGAATTCAATCTCCAAAGCTGCAATTTCCTGTAGAGAAACTGCTATCTGTAGTCTAGACATCAGTAGTAATACTGAGAGAACTCCAGACTCTGCCCAGAGAATGGCAACCTTAGCCTCACCCCTTCCAGTAACAGAAAATTTAGTCTAGACACTGGCTCCAACCCTGTAGACAGTACTAATTGTATAATTAAAACACATCCAAACATTTTTGTTGAAGTAGTCTCAATCCATTTTCCCATTCCTTCAAACTTGGAAGACAGCAGTGTTTTGGACATCTGTACTAAGTTTGTACCAGTTGGTCTGGGGTATTTCCAGGGGCCTCTGGGGGCTTTCCAGAGGCATCTGGTTGGACAAGAGGCTGGACAAGATGGATTGATGATATGATCCTGCAATGCTCTTTGTATATTCTTATGATTTTACTACTTTATATCAGGGCTTTCACACACGTGTGTTCGTAAAGGATGGTGGGGCATTTGTTCTCTTAATATGGCATCTGGTGACCTGTTGTTTACAGTTAGACATCGGCATGAACAGCATTACGAACAGAAAAAACCAACGAACAGCCTAATCTGCTGTTCTCGAACAAGCTGTTCGTGATGCCCTATCCTAAACGAACAGGTGGTCGTTGCAAGCCTCGTTCATTGCCTTTGGCAGCCATTCGGCAAGCCAGACAGTCTGGCACCTGCTGCAATCAATCCCCTTGGCAACCGGAGGCTGGAAGGGACTGAACTCTGTCTGAACTCCTTCTGGCTTTCCTTCTGGCTTTAACCCTTCAAAGTACTTCCAGCAGAGAGTCCCGTTTTTGCCACTGTAAAGAGAAAATGACAGCCAATGGGGAGACCTGTGGATCATGCCTTTCTGAAGGTGCAATCTCTCTGAAACTTGGGGAGTCTTCAGAGGACAGTGAGGACTATGTCCCCTGCAAATTTGGTGGGTATTGGACATTGGAAAGGTCACTTTTGAAACCCCTCAAACTAGCTGCCAGCAGACTGCTGTTTTTGCCAGGACAGGGCCCTTTAAACTGTCAGCTGGCAGGCGGCAGGGGGGAATTCCCCCCTGCTGCCTGCCAGCTGACAGTTTAAAGGGATCTTTAAAGGGCCAGGTAAGTTGGTTTGACGGGAGGGGGGCTAAGTGGGGGGGTTGGGGTGGGGGGTTCTGGCCCCCACGAACAACGAACATGTCCGGGAACAGTTCATGTTCATCCATGTTCGTTGTTTGTTGTTTGTGGATGGCACCGAATGACGAACAGGGTGTTCGGGTTTTTTTTTTCCGTTCGTACCCATGTCTACTTACAGTTTCTGAATCAGGACATCACTTAGTGGTAGAGTACCTGCTCTACATGCAGAAGGTTTTCTATCTCTTGCACTTCCATGTAGAATACTATCGCAGGTAGCAGTGCTGAGGGAGATGATGGGAAAATGTTGCCACTCAGGGTAGACAGCAGCCAGCAGCCAGTAGTAATACTGAGACTGACAAACCCATGGTCTCTCTCAGTAACAGGCAATTTCATACATTCACATTACACATAAAGAATCATGGTATGAATTGTATGATTGGCCATCTGTAAAATAAAAACAATGGAAGTATTAATACAAAATATAATCCTGAGAAACATTCCTTTTCCAAGATTTCCCCCCAGTAAAAATCATGTTCAGAGCATGGTACAATGTATGTCTGGAGAAATATTTTGGCATTTGCTCCAGTGGTTTCCTGATAATGATGATGATACTATTGCTAATCATATCCAGCACTTTAAAATTTTAATGAATACATGAGTCCCTCAGATTAATAACATCATGCCAAAATGTTTATGGTAAGGCATATAAACTTGGAGCTGCTGGGAAATATCTGTCAGATTAGCAGTATTGTTTCTGATTTTCCATTTTTCTTTACGAGCATGTTGGATGAACTGGAGCAAAATTACAATCGCAATCATTTGCCAGAGTCTGAATGCTCACTTGAACACCCTCATGTTCTTGCTTCATATATTTACATCCCAGGAAAATCAATTCTGTCTAATCCTTGTGTTGCATACTAACATTTCTTCTGAAATCAGATTGCAGAGTTTCAGTATACCAATTTCTACTACAAAGGGGGGGGGAGTTGCAAATTTAAATGCACTATATAAACAGAAGTGTGAAATAAGAGTCATTATAAAAGATGAGGTTAAGAAAAAAAAAGAAATGTTAGTGTGATTACCTTTAATTATAAACATATAGAAAAAGCAGCACCAGATGAATAGGAAGTGATCAAGTAGATAATAAGGAGGTCATAGCAATGGATGGATTCAAGATGATGATGATGAACAAAGGTGAACCTCAGAATAAAACTAGCCAATTTACTTCCCATTTTGGAAGTAGGTGGCACAACTAACAATAAACTTAAAAAATATTGGACAAGAGTAGTGGTGCCACCAAAGATAGTGTTATCTTGGGAGGGGGAGGGTATATATGTTAGTAAAAAATTCTTCTCAGTGTGCTGTTCCAAGGCCTCTACTGCATGATCATTGTGACTAATTTTCTGTCTGACAAACAACATTAATTTTCTGTTTGTTTCTGAATGTTAACATAACGTGACATAACATAACGTAGCATGACACATTCCAAAGAAAGAAATGCTGTTAGAGTTCTGACCATCCATGTTGCTGGCGAGTAATATCCCATCCTTCCTCCTTTTCATTTGGCAATGTCACAGCAAGGGACTTTCTCAAATTGCCCAGGAGAAGGGCCTTTTTTGTCTGCATTACATTGCAGGTATTGGTAGACGTACTTTAAATAGGTCTGGTCTGTGGCAGATTAGTTGAACACATGAACACCTTAAATTGCCTTATACTGAACCAGACCATCAGTCCAACAAGCCCAGTATTGTCTACTCAGACAGGCAGCAACTCTTCAGGGCCTCAGGCCGACATCTTTCATACCATCTACTAGCTGATCCTTTAAACTGGAGATGTCAGAATCTTGGGCCTTCTGCATGCAAAGCGGAGGATCTTCCACTGAGCCACAGCCCCTCCCCAATGCCCTAGCGTAGGAGTTAGAGGATTAGTTTGGGGCTGTTAATGTAGTTGCATTAGATCAGCAAGCACTCTGAGGTACTTGGCTGGCAAACCTACTGCAGTCTGACCAGGGCCTAGGGAGGGAAGTCTCTTGATTCTGGTAACAAGGTGACAATATTGATGGTCAACCGCTCTCAACACTTTTTGTGTTTTCAGACAGTGGTGAGTATAGACTGACATGGTTACCGCTCTGAGCTTGGAGCCAGGCTATAGCTGCCCACATGCCGGTGAACCCTTTAGGTACATTCTTAGGGATTGGCTATAAAGACATGCAAATTAGTTTCAGTTCAGCTATAAAAAAAATAATAAATACTAATTGAACCCATTTTTTTTGTCTAGATGTTTTTCTTTTGGGGAATGTGGTAGATCTCTCTTGAGTTTAATTTTTGTTCCATAAAACATTTATTTGTGAGAACATGCATTTTTGCATCCTGTTCAATGTCTTTGTTTCCCTAGCTTCTGCTGTAACTGTGTCATTTTTTCCCTTTAGTTATGGCTTTCTGCCCTCCTTTCTTCATTGCTCACGTATGTGATGCTGGCCAATCAGATATACTGTCAAGTGCTCACATCACAATACTATATCCCAGACAGGCAGATGTGGCTATATTAGTGACATCACTGAAAGTATAGTAAATTCAGAGTTAAGTGCTTTTGAATGGGTGAGAACTTTTGAAGACAGGATTAAAAATATTAAAAGGGGAAAGCAGTTTTCAACACTAATAAAAATATTCACCCAAAACTGTGAGACCTGTTGGATCAGCCCCAGCATTAACCTCAACTTATGTAGCTTCAACCTGAAACAAGAATTACTTAAAAATAGTGCATTCTTTGAACTATACTTCAGAGGAGGATGAGGCTCCATTACTGTTTTGTTGGCTTTGGCTGGATATCTTAACAATACCTAAATTTATAGGACAAGCATCATCACATGGACTGAATAAATCTGGCATGGGTTTCAGTCCAATCCTTACCAAGAATATAGTGTTTGTGTGAAGCTTCATTAGCATTTTATCAGTCCACCAAGGACAACATCCTCTTGGAGACAGAATAACTCATTTTTACTATTTATTTAACACTGGTTTGTTGAGCTGTATTAACAAAAACGTATGGTCATGTTACATTTTGGTTTGAAGTGGTTTGATAAACCAACACTTCTGTTTAATCTCTGAAAATATTGGTTACAGTTACACAGTTTACATCTCATGTAGACGTTTACCACTGAAACAATTCTGTATTTCTTCTGTGTCCTTTTATTTTTGCACTACTGTCTGTAGAGCCTTTGTTTTCATTCTGTATATTTTGGTAAGTGCCCTTCCCTTATCTCCTTTAGCGAGGAGAAATCTTACAGGAAAAAGTTCAGCTTGAGAGACACTGACCATATCATGTGTCATTATGCAAAAGGAAGATTTGTTAACTGGCATAGTCTGAAGGTCTAAGGGTCATGCTAGACATGCAGATTTTTAAAAAGTTGGGTCTGGGTTCCCTAGACCTAACTCAGGTTCCCTGCAACTACACAGCAGCTGTGAGGAATAGCTGTTGAAAAATAAAGGAGAACCTAAATGGCCTCAGAATACCTTTGCAGGGGCAGAAGGGGCTCCCCCTCCCACCTTAAGCCTTCCCCATGTCAAGAAAGCACATGAGGGAGGTTTTTCCCCCTGTTTTGCTGCTCCATGTGGACTCAACTGTTTAAAAACCTGCACATCTAGCTTGAAGTCTAAGCTGAGTTCACTCCCTGAGGAGAGTCATTTGTCCCCTCAATCATTGTCTTCCACCAGTGAGTGAAGACTTGTTTCTTTTAGCATTCCCTCACTGACCCTCCTTTCTGTTTATTTGTTCTAATTGCTTATTTTTTTGTTTAATTGCTGTTTTTAATGAGTTTTATAATATTGATTTAAAAGCAGTTTAAATCATTTTGATTGTTTGGCGCTGGGGACTCTTAAGTTGAAAAGCAGTACTAAAATGTTATAAATAAATAAATATCTGAGTATTCACAATACAAGATCAGTTGTATGACTGTTCAAAACTTATAGGCAGATGTGAAATTGACAGTCATCTCCGTGTAGTTGTCAGCAGCATTTGTTGAAAAGTGGGAAAAGATATAGGTTGAATGTTATGAGCGCTGAACAGGAATTCACAGAATGTATTGTCGAAGGCTTTCACGGCTGGAGAACGATGGTTGTTGTGGGTTTTCCGGGCTGTATTGCTGTGGTCTTGGCATTGTAGTTCCTTGGAACTACAATGGAACTGGTCTTGGCATTGTAGTTCCAAGGAACTACAATGCCAAGACCACGGCAATACAGCCCAAAAAACCCACAACAACCAATTCACAGAATGTTTCTTTACCCACTAGGGATCTGTTCCATAGTGGAGGAACCACAGGAACAGAGTGGTATGGGATGTGGGAGGCTGCAACAAGATGGGACAAACTGGGGGGGGGGGAATCAACACCTTGAACAAGTTATGTTCTTTATGGAAGAGCTTGCATAGAAAATGGGGAGGGGGTTCTGCTGATTTCCTCTCCAACTTTCCACTCAACCCCCTATTTCATTCCACTCTGTCCCTATGAGTTTACCAATATTTAAAATAAGTTTTTTCAGGGGGCACAGGAAGGGCTTGGGAGACAGGAAGAGATGCATTCCATAAACCCCTTCCATTCACAGTTCATAGCATCCACTTCTTGCCATTCAATAAATTCATCTCTTATCGTCAGTATTTGCACAAGCCAAATTTTGAACATTCTAGGTAACATATATTTTTCAGACTCAGATCATGAGATATTATGCATGACTTGTAACCTTTTAATAACATTGTGCTCAGAAGAAAATGAATAAACAGCAAATATTTAATTATTTAAATCTAAAACAAAAGCTGTTCTATGACACTGTCAGAAAAGTGAAACAACCAGCTTAATAATAATAATAAAAACTCAATAAAATAATACAAGGACTTAAATGCACATACACCTCTAGCAAGCTATAGTCATACATCAATTTTTTTAAAAGTTTGGCAAAATAATTAATTTCATAATTTCCAAATTCACCATATCTCAATAAACCAATACAAAAAGAAATTCTTTCAAAAACAATTTCCAACTTAAACTTTCCTTTCTTGCTTTTTTTAAAAAATATATTTTTAAAAAGCCCTTGGAATGTATTTTCTCATCTGTCAGTTTTGCCCTATGATATGTCCTCTTAAATTGGATCTGTAAGCCCTTCATAAAGTTTAATAAATCTTCAGCATTTCACCCTAAGGAAATTATATTAAAAACCTTCAAATGTGAAGTTGGGCCCGCAGACACACAGCGCTGGGAATTATATCACCATAATCAGCTTGTAATGAAAGCCTCTGTCGCTGTTCTCTCCCAATCATAATCTGCCTGTCTTTATGAAAAAAAAAGGGGAGGGGGGTGTCTGGGTTCATCTGCAAGCTTTAATTGGAAGATGTCTTCATTTCATTCCAGCCTACTGGGATAATAACTCAGCCCTGTGTTTAAACACAGGCCCTTGCTGCTGATATTTTTTCATTTAGTAAAGCATGTCTCTTTAAATGATTTAGCAAATCATCAAGAATGCCAAGCCTCTGTGATTGGCAGCTGATTGCTAGTGCACCATTTGCATGACATTTGTTCTTCAGCTAAGAAAGCTGCAGCAGGTAAACAAGCAGGCCCTATACTGACTCCCTTTGAGTCCCTTCCTGTTTATTTTCTCATAATCAAATGACATTTACGGAGAGGCAAATGCAGCTGCACATATATGGAGAAAAAATGTAATCAGGCTAAACATGATGACTTCATTCGGGTGATATTTTGATTACAGAAAGGACATTTTTATGACAGGTTTTTTCCCAAAGAAAATCAGTCAAATTTCATTTTATAATCTCCCGCTTTCTTTTTTTAATATAAAGGTTGGATTCTAACAATTGACTGCTGGTTGATGGCACCATGAGGGTTTGATTACAAGATGTAAGAGCAAGAGGTAGGGTCTCTGCTGGGGTTCTTTACAATAAGGCAGGTCTCTGGGACAAGAAGAAGCTACATTTTCGTGCATCTTTATGGCTTTTCCTAAAGGAGATTTCAGAAAGAAAGAGTCCGCTGAAGTTTCAAGGTGGTAAAACTTGCAGAACAACAGTGACAAACATATTGGAGAAGAACAAAATGACTAATAACAGACATGGGACACAGAATGTGTCTTTTGCATAATGCAATATTAGTTTAACAATGAAAGAGAAGGAAGAGGAACTAGCATGAAGAATGAAGATAGGAGGCAAAGCTGAAACAGGTGCTTAAAAAAATTAAATCTTCGTTATACTTGTAAGTTCTTTGGTGGCCAAAAGTTTCTTCCAAATATTGGAGTTAACATAAATGGCAGTTGTAAATTCTGATGAAGATATTATCAAAATGCTTAATAAACTTTTGCCCGTCATCTCTTTAAGGTACAACAACTCTTCCCTTTATTTTTCATTTTTATATTATGAGTATTACTACTTTTGTCCAAAGATCTTGCCATTGGTATTATTTCTGAATAATTCAATTTTTAAAAATCTTGTGTAAGAAGATCATCTGGTGCTACACTTGTGAGGAAGATACCTCTAAATGGTTGGCGTTTGGACAGGTCTCTATCAACACATAGCCATAACTCTTTGCTAGATGACATACACATCTCAAACAGAAAGAAAGCACTTCAAAAACTTTTAGAAGAAAGAGCTATATGTATGTGATCTCTGCTAATTTTTTGAAGAAGGGAAAATCAAATGAGAAATAAGTAAAACCTTTTATGACCATATTTGTGACAACAGTGATCAGATGCTCAAAGTTTGGATATAAAAACTCAATATTTCAAATACTTAAGAAGAACAAAGCATATGATTAAAATGTTGCTCTCAACATTTCAGTTTCCGTTCCATTGTGATGATAACGTGTTAAAATTACAGTGAACTTGTACCTATTTGGGTATACAAATCTATATAGTTCTATAGCATTACGCTTTCTTCATGATTAGATGGTCTTCAGTAGAAAATTGTTTATGCAGTTGTTGATAGAATAGTTTTCTTGTGGATAGGCTCATTCATAGAACAACTGGATGTAGTGAGAGCAAATAATAAGAGAAGCTCCTTGTATTTTGAGTACGTTTAGAGGAATGGGTAAATCCTGGAAGCATACAGAATGGTATAACAGATATGTTGAAATGGTTATGGCAGAGCCTGCACCTAAGAGGAATTTGTTTGGGGAAGTAACATAGATACAGCAACTCCCTCTTCTAAATAATTGTGACTAGAGATGGGCACGAACAGCAATTTGAACTAAAAAAACTATGAACATCCCAATCTGCTGTTCACAAACAAGTTGTTCATGAGGCCCCATTCTAAACGAACAGGTGGTCGTTGCAAGCCTTGTTCGTTGCTGTTCGTCAAGCCAGACAGTCTGGCATCTGCAATCAATTCCCATGGCAATTCAGGCAGGGATTGTATGAACTCTGTCTGAACTCCTGCTGTTGCCCTGGAAACTCCAATAACAACAACAACAACATTCGATTTATATACCACCCTTCAGGGCAACTTAATGTCCACTCAGAGCAGTTTACAAAGTGTTATTATTACCCCCACAACAATCACCCTGTAAGGTGGGTGGGGCTGAGAGAGCTCCAGAGAACTGTGACTCGCCCAAGGTCACCCAGCTGACTTCGTGGAGGAGTGGGGAATCAAACCCAGCTCTCCAGATTAGAGTCCCGTGCTCTTAACCACTACACCAAACTGGCTCTAAACCCAATCTAAGCCCAATTTATCCCAATCTAAGCCCAATTTAGCTTGATAGGCAGGTCTTCCTTCCAAGTGTGGACTGGAGCTCCAAATTTGTTACAAGAGGAAAAGACCAGGGGGGAAGGGGGCTCCCAGCTCTGGCTTTCAGGAAGAGACAGCTGCTGTTAGAGAGACAGGGTGAGTGCACTGGAGCTTGAATTTTCTTTGTGTGTGGTGGGATAGGGATCTACCCCTTCAGGTTCCAGGGCTGTTGCCAGGCTCTGGAGCCAAGCTATTATTTATTATTGGTATCTTTCCTGCTGCCTGCTCAGGTAGGGTTTCTGGGAGTGGTGCGGTAAGGATCTTGTTGGCTGGAGGAGAGCCTGCTGGCCCCCACGAGCAACGAACAACAAACATGTTCATGATAGGATCATGCTCGTCAGTGTTCATTGTTTGAGGATGGCAACCAACAACGAACACCATGTTCTTTTTTTTTTCTGTTTGTGCCCATGTCTAATTGTAACAAGCTGAAAAAAGTCCTAGTATTAATACAGATAATATCAACAACAGAAAAAAGATGAAAGAATGGAAATCTGATATTTTACATCTCAAAGCCTGCTATATGCCAGTATATGGGACAACACTTTTTAGTCTATTTGAAGTAGTTCACATTTAGGAAATCATACTACACCATTGCAGATGGAATAAATTATCACTAGTAATTTGTATCCCCTCAAAGGAACTGAGGGCCAAGCTACACATGACGAATGACACTTGAATGGCAAGTGGATTGAGTGGAGGGCAAGTGAACAGGGAGAAATACACTTGCCGTTCAAGTGTCATTCGTCATGTGTAGCTTGGCCCTGAGACACAAAAGTAGATACAACTATTAAACTTACTATGTAACAACTGTGTGAATGATAACTTGTTCAAAATACTAAAAAGTTTTGGAAATTAAACCGTTTTCTGCAATGTCACGCAGATGAAACTTTGTGCTATTGTTAAAATGCTGAGAATTATTCAGGTAAGCTCACAAAGCAAGAAGTGGGTCTCTGAATCTGATAATGTGGCATCCCAGGATTCACATGGCCAAGCTGTCTTTCATCTGCACGCCTCTAGCAAAGGAGATCTTCCAGAGTTCAAACTACTCTTCAATTTTGGTAACTCTGTTACCTGTTGCAGAAGAAACAAAAAGGAGGCTCAGAGGCATCTTGAAGACTAAAAGATTCATTGAAGCAAAAGTTGTTGTGAGTGGAAGCCCACCTCAACAGATTCATCTCACCACTATACTTTTGACATGAGGCATAGAATAGCGTCATTTACTACTGGCTTATTCTTTGGCACACTGAGATTGAAAAGCATTTAGAAAACCGAAAGAATAATATACTCTTCACCTAAATCTGTTTCACTCATTATAGCCCAAAGTATGAATGACAAATAAAAAGGGGGCTTGCTGAGCTGGAGAGCTGGGAAAAGAATGAACCAAGAATGTGTTCTAAAATCCATACTTTCAGGCCGCCTCATATCCTTGTTTTCAAGATCTTTGTGGAGCAGAAGAAAAAAGGCACTTTAAAATTATCTCTATATTAAAAAGAATGAAATAATTATCAAAACAATCATCAAGGATTAGTCAAATAATAATGATTAATTAGATAATGGTTTATTCATTAGAAACTCCCAATTTTCTGCAGTTCAAGGGAAGGGGAATCATTTGCTTTTTCAGCTGTTTATTTTAAGTCAGGGCATGCAGTTCTGTGTTTACCCAAATAGGTGGAAATTGGCATTCCAGTAAAGCCTATAACTTTGGAGGTGAAAACAGTGGAGGTGAAAACATTTTCAGGTTTCTGGGGCCTTGTAGTTGGGCAATAAATATTAGTTTAGCAGCCTAACATTGAGAAGAAATTGGTATGAACATTGAAGTTTCTTTAATATAACTGACTTCCATTCCACATCAGAAGGAACTCTGAACTGGTACCAATAATGTGGATTTGGCTTTCCATTCTGATTTTTTTTTCTAAATAGAATTTAGCTTCATCTAATATAACCTCTATAGAGCTTTCAAATCCTTTTTAAACACTCACATAGCTATAGATTGAGTAATCTGGACTCAGCTTCAGGGAACAAATTTTAAGTCTGCAGCCCTGGGGAGTTTTGCATTTGTCACAAAATTTAATTTTGACAAGCAGCCAAAAGGCACTTCTCCACGCAATAGCATCTCTAGGAAAAGGTGTGATATTCAGCAAAGGCATAACTTTAGTGTCAGCTTTTGAAGAAAAGTTGCTTCCACTTCCTGACTTGCAGGATATCTCTCTCCTACTGCGTATTACCACACCTCTTGAAGCAAAAGGTTTGCTTTCCAAAGAAGCTGCTTTATACTTTGTTAGACTCTTTGTTTTGCAAGGTTAATATTGCCTACTCAGGATCTCAGGCAGAGGTCTTTCCCATCACTTACTACTAGATCCTGTGAACTGGAGAACCCAGGGAGGGAATCTGGAACATTCCGCAGGCAAAATAGATGTTCTGTCACTGAGACCAAGTCCTAAGACAACTGTCAGATCTGGCTGACATTTTCTTGCTCACATAGATTGTGGAGAACACCCACTGTTTACTTCACCCACTGGCTTCTAGTGCTGTATGATTACTGGCCATTAATCAAGGTTTTTTTGGCTAGTGCCCTTAGCTATCCACAAATTGAGATGTCTGTCCCATCTTCTTTGTTCATTCCAAGCTTGTACTAAACTCTACAATTTTTGCCCAGATTGGTTTCAATTCCTGCTTTTTCTCTTTCACTTCATGATGAGCATACGGTGGGAAAAGACCAGGGCTGAATCCACACACCCTCGGAGTATCCTGGCGTTACGCTAAATGTTTGCTAAACACCTGGAAGTATAGCGTCTTTCTAGCACAATTTCTGAATCGCGCTAGAAAGACGCTACACTTCCAGGTGTTTAGCGAACATTTAGTGCAACGCCAGGACGCTCCACGGGTGTGTGGATTCAGCCCAAGATGATGCATGCTGGCTTCATTTCAAAGTTTCAAACTTCCATGCATTTGGTTGAATGTCTGCATAGAGTTACTGTACTTCACTGATGGCACAAAGAACTGTCATGGTGCAACTGGGAACCCTGGCAAAACAGACTTTCCAGTCACATAGAACTTTACACATGTGCAGTTACACATATGATAGTGCTGTTCCAGTTTTGGTTGAATGTGTGAATGTTAGGAACAGGAACAACAGATATGATCCTGTGGGCCCTCTACATGTTCACTATACATGCATGGGACTTCAGTCGCCATGAAGATTAGAACTTTCTGTTTAATATGAAAACCGAAATTCCTAATGCCACAATCTGCACTTTTCTTGCCCTCATGTGGAACTCCAGCAAACAAACAGTCCTGAGATTAATGTTGCTCCTTTTTTGTTTGTTATAACATGAGGAAACAATGCTGCTCGATAGCCTTCATTTTGCAGGACAAGAGGGCTTGCAACGGGATGTCCTTTGGATAATTCTATCATCGACGTATGTTGACTCTGAAGTATGGCATCCAAATGACTTTATATTGACAAAAATATGAACCAAAGTGTTACAATAGGAAATATATTGGTGAGCAAATCCTGCTTGTTATTGCCTTTAATTTAGCTGTGGATCCAAATGCTAACAAACCCAGGCATAGTTTGCTATTTATTTATGTAAGATCAATGGCCAGTAATTGGAATTCATTTGCTCCCCTATTGTTTTTATTAAAAAAGAGCACCTGTTGTACTTGTAAATTGATAGCTCAGTAGACAGACATTTTCAACACATGTTCTTCCACTCTTCCTGATTCTATAATGGCAAAATGATATCAAGGGTGCTGTGAAAGCATTCACGCCTCACAGCAGGAATGTCAGATTTCCGTTAGGTACTTATCTTCTCCTTCAATGTATTTAATGCCCTCTGATACACAGCCAAAATAACATCTCCACCTTCCTTGCATCCTTGCAAAAGTGCATTCAACCTCTATCTGTATCTTGCTGAGACAATAGATGAAAACTTGTTTGTTCCTATTGGCGTAATTACAGTATATCTAGCTTTGTTGTCCAGGGTATCAAAGGTGCACAGTGAAAATGGCAACCACATTTAATTCTCTGATGTGGGGGGTACAGTGTTTCATATTTTCTTTCTTATAGTGGGATTCTTTAAAATTATAGAGATTTGTCCTTCTTTCTGGTCCAGCCATGGTTCCTTGAGAGTTAGGAACATGACATCTATGACACTGATCATAAAACTATAACATATTCTCAGCAGACTATTCCTGTCCTGACAATCTAAAAAGTCCTACTTCTTGTCATGTAATTTAATTAGTGTTAGGAATACCTGAACATCCATCCTCTTGACTTATCCTATTCACCAGTTGCCAACAGCGAGCTGATTATTCAGCAACCATTCAACTGTTTGAGCCTATTTGTGTAGCCTTTTGCATATTCCAACAGTCCGGTACAGTGCAATAGGCAGTGCTTCATACATGTACTTTCTCACATGGCCTGTTGAGAGTTCTAGTTCCTTCCTTTCCCACATATACTGAGGTCACTGCATGCCACTGGGCTGCCTATTGCGAAAATAAATAGTGAAGAAATCAGGCAGGCAGGCAGTGACTATAAAAATGCTTTTTGCAGTCTTGCCATTTGGTGTTCAGTTAAGTCCATGTTGTTAAAGTTATTTCATGGATGCTTATTTTTGCATACCCATATGAAAGCTATAGTTCCCTTCCCATGTTATTTAATATCCTGACCTGTGCATATATGGCCTTGGGGAGAATCAATTTCCCTGCCTGCACAGATGCAAAAGCACCCACAATGCAAGGAAATGAAAGTCCACCACCCCAGTTACAGCAGAGCTGTAAAGCTATTCTCTTGCTGTTTGACTTAGATGGCACTGAACCAAACAGATCTGAGGCTTGGCTCAAGAGTTATTGAGACTGTGTTGAACATACCATGTTTACCTGCAGCATCCCAAATCAGTATAGACATACAAGTGGTGACCCACAATAATTCATGGCTGCCAGAGTAGAGAAAGACCAGACTTTCTATGCTATGCATCACTTTCCCCTTCTACTTACTTGGTATATGGATTTCCTCTGACAATTTTCTCTGATAACCATCTCCAATCAGATCTCAGTCACTGGAGCCTATTATTTGCAGTACAGACTTTAGACTGACCAAGTGCTGCCCCAGTTAGTCCTTTCATTCATTCTCATAGGTAGCACAGAGTGAACATATAAAGCGGATGTATGCTAGTTCTATTAGTTTTATCTACTTTTGACTGCCAGCAGTCTCCAGTGGAGTAAGCCCTCCTGTCCCAGGATTTGGTCCCCCAAGATCCTTTTAACTGGAGATACTGGAGATGCTGCTGAGCCTCACTCTTCCAAAAGCAACCTATTAGATTACTAATACAATCCGGATTTCTGTTGGGTCCCCGTTACGGCAGGAGAGTGCACAGTTGCTCTGTCTCCTTTTTTCTGTACTGACAATGTGATCTCTGGCCTTGGTTCTTTCACAAGCACACTGCAACCTTCTCATTAACTTCAAGGTTCAAGTTCTTACTTTCAAAGCTCTTCAGCTCCTTCAATGAGCTTCTCCATCTCCATTTTAGACTTAGCACTATTGCTTCCATTCTCCATAAACTAGTCAGGTCTTCTGTTTGTTTCTTCCATTCCTTTCTCAATGCCTTTTCCACATACTGCTCTCTGCCCCAGGGAAAAATCTCCTTTTTATTATCTCCTGTTTATTTCGCTTCCTCTTTCTACCACTTTCCTTGTCAAGTTAAACCTATTAAGGCAAAGGCTTTTGGTAGTCACTGTAAGACTACGGGCCAAGCTACAAGTGACGAATGACACTTGAACGGCAAGTGGATTGAGTGGAGCGCAAGTGGACAGGGAGAAATACACTTGCCGTTCAAGTGTCATTCGTCACTTTTAGCTTGGCCCTGACTTATCTGTTCCTGCACTTGCTATCTACCCCATCCACAATATTCATATTTCAGTACCTGCCCCTGCACCATCCATCTCTGTAATCCTTTGTGACTTCAATATTCTATACAGTGGCTCTGTAAGGACTGAACAACCAATTCTGCAGTATTTATGTGCCAGACAAAAGTCCCATGTAGCAATTCCACTGTCCCTATCAGGTACTTCTGTTGGTTGACACATTCCCTAGTATCTATCTTCAAATAAATAAATGTATCTTAAGCTTGGAGACTATGAGACCAATCCTAATGAGTTTCACTATTCTAAGTTCACTGAACTCTTCACAGGATAATAATATGTGTCCACTTATAGGCCTTTCTACAATAGACAAGGATGATTTATTGAGGGTTTTTTTAAAAAAAAACTGTGACAGAAAAGGGTGCTTTATTGTATACTTGTGAAAACAGCCTATTTAAAAAGGTTCATTTGTAAAAAAATAATGGTGAGACTTCAATCTTTGTGGGTGACATTGCCAACAGTTCCCTTATTTGTAATATTGATTCTGGTGTGTGTTTTAATAAAAGGAAGAAATACGAAAGATTAGATTGGGGCTTAATAGTGAAATCCTAAGCAGAGTTATGATCTTTTAACTCATTCTGCATAGGATGCACTGCATATTGCCCATATACCAAAGCTTCAAATGTCTAAAAGTGACCGTAGAGATGGAGCTGTTTTTAAAAAACCAGTCAGGTAGGATGTCTACCTCAGCTCTCTGAAACTGAAATTCTTCTTGAATCTGCATTAATCAGGGCAGGTGATGCTCTTCAGTAATCAGGAGCACAGGTTGGATTCCTATCAAGGAAAGTGGAGATATTTTAAAGAAAAAGGGCTGCCAAGTGTAACCAAATTACTCCATTTGGTAGCATTTACTTAAAAATGCTCCATCTTCTTTCTCCAGCATTGCTTATGCATCACAGCCAGCTGGTATGATGACATGAAGTTTCTGCCTGGTAAGCATGTGGACAGTTGTCTGCGGCAAGCCAGTAAGAGACAAAAAAAAAGAAAAAAAGATTTCTGTGATGCTTTGATAGGTCCTGAACAATTTAATATAGGTCAGTGTAAAATAAAAGATAAGAAACTGGAATTTTATTTTTGTGTATGTTGTATTCCATACAAGTGTTTTACTGTTTTGTGATATAATTTTACTTTCTGGCATGCAACAGAAAAAAGACTACTGCATTTCTCAGGCATCACAAAGAAGATGAGATTTCCATTGACATTAGTTCTATTATTTAATAAAAACACTTTGCTATTTATTTACTATACTTTGTTTGAGTAAATTCATTTATCAATAAGAAAACTAGAGTCTGCTGGGTATTTTGTATGGAGGAGTTGCATGTAATCCGCCTTGAGTCTCAGTAAGAAAATGCAGACTAAATAACATAAGTAAATAAATAAATATTCCTTGACTCCAGTAAGGTGTCTCTAGGATTATAGCCTTAGAGTAACATACCATTTGTGATAGTGTATAATTTGTGTACTAAAATGCAGAATAGAGATACAATTGAATTTTGCTCCCCTACTGTTTCACTTCCATGTAGGTTTTTCTTCTCCCTTGTGCAAATCAAAACCATGAGTATATATTTTTGCACTGTATTTGATTTCCTTGTAACAAATTCTTCCTATAAGATTATTGCAATATTTTTTGAATCAGTTGAAAATAAATGAGGTTTACATGGTATATAATGTATAAGTGGTATCCAAAGTTAAAATTCCATAAAATGGCATTTAAAATGTTGTGGGGGGAAAGAAACATAATTAGGAACACTGGCAATAAAACTGGGAGAAACAAAGATTCACAAGAACATAAAAAAGAAAAATGGATAGTTGTACATTCATCAAGCATAGATAATCTGTAGGAATTTGGGACATTTTGTAGGCTTCTTAAGAATTTTTTAAAAACTCCTGATAAGCCACTTACAATTGATTTAAATGGGCTTAAACTGGAGTAACTCTATTTAGGATTTCACTGATAATATATAAAGTGCTACCTTTTTAACATTCATCTTGACCATGAAGTCATTAGTAAGGCGCTGCAATGTATCTTCTCTGAACAATAAAATGATTTCTGACAGAGCACTGAAGTGTAGAGTTGAAAGATAATCACTCTCCCTCAAGACGAAATAAATGGTTCTGAATTACCTATAATTAAGAAAACAAATTCATTTCAAGGAATGTATGTGTTTCACAAACCCAAGTGTCAGACCATAATTGCAATGGTACTTTTTCTGGGATCGCTATTAGAAAGAAATTAATTCAGATATCAAGGTACTTGAAAGCAATAGTTGGAATTTGTGCTCAAATTTCTGCAAAGTGGTGATATTTTCAGACCACTGTTTTTCTAGTTATTATCAGTTCTGTTTCTCACCCACAAAGTGTCTTAAAACAGCCTTTGTACCTTATAGGTACAAAGCTATACCTGTATGATGTTTATAAAATGAAGCTATGTTTGTCAACCATGTACTTTTGTAATAGATTCATTGAAGTGACAGGAGCAAAGGCTGAAGAAAGGAGTCATAGAATAGGAATAGGAGTAAACAACAAAAATTATATAGTGTTCAATGGCAAAATGTAACTAGCATCCCCACCAAAAAAAAAGGGGAGGGGAGTCTGAATGTATACCTCAAGACTTGTATTCATATGAGGAGTCCCCATATTGAGGAAGACTGTTGTGTAGCTTCTAGAAGTTCATTGCTTATTTCCAAACTTGTTCCAGAAGATCAACTTCCTATTAACATTTTTAAAAAGATAATTTAGATCAGAAATCTATGGTAGAAGTCACAGAGTTGTCCAGGTTATATCTGTTGAAATCAAAGATCTTAGGGTATCTTCACCTCCTTTTATTAGGCTGTTAGAGTAGGAATGATGAGAAGTTTGACATAAATACAAATACCAGGTGAATTTACCTTTATCAAACTTCCTTAGTTACACATAAGGCAAGATCCCCTTGATTGAATCTCCTTGATAGTTTTTTTTTTAAAAATCAAAGTTCATTTTGAGCACTGTGCCAAAAAGCTTTGCACCTGTGCAGTAGTCACATACCTTGGTAATAAGTAAGAAAATTTAGACTTTACTAACGATGCCATTCTAAGCAGAGTTATACCCTTTTAAGTCCATTTGAGTCAATGGGCTTAGAAGGGTGCAACTTTGTTTAGGATTGTTGTGTACTTCTTTCAGAAAAGAAATACATATCCCCTAGGGTGACCTCCTAATCAAGCACAGGATTGGTTTCAGTTTGTGCTTGCTTTGTACCTGTGTAGTCGGATGCATTCTAAAATGACAACATTGGATACATTGCTTCACCTGCTTTTGCTGCCTGCCCAGTCAATAGCATTTGTTAGTGATCCTGCGTATTGATAGCAAAATTAGATACATGCTATCTGAGACTGAAATCATACCTAAGAGGTAACTCTTAATTGAAAAATCTCAGCTACCCCCCCCCTTTTAACAACCAGAAATAGCAGCAGACAAATGATAGGAGGCAGCAGTTATGAGAAAACAGTCTAATCATACAATGGTCACAAGCAAATGCAATTGGATGCATCCAAACAGCTCAGGGAATGATAGCCTATTTGACCAGAACAGGGAACAGGGCACATGGAAAACCAACCAGTAGTTTGCAGGGATGCTGCAAATTTTGCTACAAACACACACCCTGGCTGAACTTATCATGTTTAAAGGTGTTAATCAGATGTCAGCTGATCACCCACTCTGTTCATTTCATGCTGAGCAGCCATGAATGTTGGCTGAACAAGTGTGCATAGGATTTTCTCAAAACTGCACATGTGCAAAAATGCAGCCAGTTCAAACAGCAGCCATTAGCATCACTAAGCACTATGTAGATGAGCACCAAAGGTAGGATATTATTGATGACAGCATTTATTGATAACTTATTTACAGAGAAGTTATGCAGCAAGGATGGGGGAAGTAGTAGAAGTCAGTCAAGCTGAGTAAGAACATGCATGCACGAGAAGCCAACTGAATTGTCCTGCATGGATAATAAGGAATACATTGAAACAACTTGCCAGATAACCCTGAATGGATCAATGAAGTATCCAACTGAGAAATCAGGTCTCTGTCCACAACCAGCAAACTGAGCATAAGCCAAGCCAGTGGATATTTGTGCATGCCAACTCAGAAGATTTGTGCCACAGAGAAATCTGTTTCACATTCTTATTTGGCTTATGAATACTCATGCTAAAACTTCAGTTTGCATTCTGTTTATCTTTCATTTTACCAAAACTGATCCCTGTGTAAGGCCACTCATGTGAAGACCATCCCCTATGCATGATCCAGGGCACAACATCAAGGGCAAAAAGTAACTTTTGTATACAACAAACTAAAATGGTCCCAGTTTGGCACAATAATTCTTTGAGAAGAGAGAGATGGAAGGGAGACAAGTACTTACCAGCAAATAATGTTATTGCCCTACCTAAGATATAGACAAGGAAGTAGGGAAATCAAGACAAAAGTATAAAACTTGAAACCAGTTGCCACAATACCTCAACAATTTATGTATGACCATCCAATATAGTCCTAGCATTCAGTTGCATTACTTTAAGCTGGTTAATCAATTAACTTTTCACCAGCTTATTTTTAGCCCAAATCTTGAATTCTTCCCATGTAACTAGTCCAGAGCAAACCAATCTAGAGAAAAGAGACTAGTGATGGGTTGCCCCAGAGTGAGACTAGAAGGTAGGGAGGGAAAAATGGGGAAGAAGTCTCAGGTTTGAAAGGAGGAATCCTGATTCCTGACCAAGATAAAAATTGAGAAGAAATTGCTGACAGCAGAAAAGACTGGGCAAAACAGAAGACAGAAAAGCTAAGGAACAGGGAACAGGTGGAAAGATGTGAAGGGTTAAATTCAGGAAGAAAATCAGAATAGGAGAAAAGAACTTATATTCCACCTGTCTTGAAGAGAAAAGGTTTGATGATTTTGTTCATAGTGGTGGAAGAAGACTATGGAGGGGAACCAACTACCAAGATGAAGGGTGTGGGTCCCAGTGGGCAAGGGCTACTATTATCCTAGCTTGGTGCAGAACTAGGATACACTACAGCATAAGTTCAGTGCTTTGGAACCTGGCTGTCAATAGGTGGACTTTTAGTTTGTTTTGATTGGTGCAACATTAGGGTCTGAGACCCCACTGATGTGGGTCCAGGATTTGGGCTGTGACAGAATAGTTTAGCCCTCTTATGATACAAGGGGTTCTGACCGTAGGTGATAAAATTAGAATGGATGGCAATCTCAACTTAGATCATCAACAATAGCCAGGAGATTCGCTGATGGCCCTTATTGGATTTTCAACAGCAAGCTTTGTCCAGGAGCTGCATTGTAAAGTAAATCTCAAGAGCTTTAGTGGTTGTCCTGCAGGTTTCGATTAGCAAAAATGTGTGGTGTTCTGGAGGTTCAAATAAAGAAATATTGATGTTTTCAAAGCACCCAGAGGGACTTCCTGCCTTGACCAAGAGACCGTGCTTTTAATATCAAACTAGATGCATATCTACACCTCTGGCATCTGAAGGCCAAAAGATCTTTTGGTGCAAGTGCCATAGGTCTTTGGGTTTGTGTGCCACACAACAATAAGTAGGAGCTAATTATTCATTGAGCTGTTCAGGTATGTCTGTATGAATTCAGATTTGTCCATTTGTCCATTTGTCCACTGCAATTAGATGGCTATGTTATAGCTGTACCCCACCCCCAGTGATCTTCTGCTGCTGATATTTTAAAAGACACATAGTAAAAGCAAACTTGTGCATTTCTTTTATTATTAATTAAAATAATTATGAAAATGGAGTTTCATAATTATAGTAATTAATATGAAAATGAAACATCTAAAGAGCCTATAATGAAAAAAAACCACGATTTTATTTCATTTTGTTTGAGCAATTTTCATTTCTCTCTGACCTGACCTCTTGGCTCCTCTTTCTGCTGTTTTTTTCCTAATAAGAGCATAAGCTGTGTTCCTTAGGGAAAGGATAGCCTCTGGGTTTTCACGACTGATTGCAGACTGTAGCCATTATATTTACATATACATGTGAGGTAGTCCAATCCTAGGTATCCCAGGTCCCCCAGTGGGCGTGAGGGGATTCCCCACTCGCACCCTCTACTCCTATCACACTTACCTGGCCGGCGGGATAAAGGAAAGGTGGGAAATTGTCTTCTGGCACACTCCTGGGGTGGCACTCAGTGATGTCATTGCACCACCCCAAGAGCACTCCTGGACTTCACAGTGGGCCGATTTTGGCCCTAAACAGGCTGAATTGGGCCTATTTGGGACCCAAACTGGCCTGCACTCCTGTTCCTGCATGATGAGGTCACTTCCCGGAAATGACATCATCATACAGACATGGAGGTATGCACATGAGGACCATGCAAGGAGCAAAGAGAAAGTGAGTGCCATGTCCTCCCCTCCTACTGGGAGTGTAAGGGTACTTGGAAACCCTATCCAATTCTGAAGCATATGCGAGGGGACTTCAATTAGATAAGAGTTGGTTTCACATTCTGGAGCATGCCTGTTTGTAAGAACCAGCTCTGAAAGAGATAGAAATCATTGGCAAGTTTTTTTGTGCCAAAGTACAATATAGTATTTGTACTATATTACAAATTACATATTACTATACTATATTGTATAGTATAGTATTTGTACTATATTATTCCTTTTTTTTACTTTCTTAGCTTTCTTCTTGAATATTGTTTCTGTTTTGTGTGTGCTCTTTGTTTTTTGTGTGTCTCCAGTTCTTTCTAAAACATTTTTTCCTTGGGATTTGCTCCCTCCTCATTCTCCCCTGTTTTTTGAGCTTGCCTTCTTTTTCCTACATAATGGCTCTTTGGAGGCCAATTTTTTTTTT
Organism: Eublepharis macularius; assembly: GCF_028583425.1. Classification (NCBI taxonomy): domain Eukaryota; kingdom Metazoa; phylum Chordata; class Lepidosauria; order Squamata; family Eublepharidae; genus Eublepharis; species Eublepharis macularius. The sequence goes on along the minus strand of NC_072797.1, from coordinate 95,217,561 downwards.
TAAAAAAAAATTAATATACCCTCTTTTTTGCTTCATTAGTACTTTATTGATTCAGTATACCTGGGTAGTGGTTGTGTTGCCTGAGTGTGCCCTTGAACCCTTTTGATTTTTAATTGCACCTCCCCTCCCTACTGAAGCTGCTGTAGTTCTTACAATTAATTTGGGATTTGTCGGTCTTGTGTAACTCAGCCTGTGTTGTGTGTCTGGGTGTCACAAGTGTAACCCAACCACAACACTTTTATTTTATTTATTTTATAACTAAAAAATATTTTATTGATTTTTTAAAAAGAAGCAGCAGCCAACAGTAGTAGCAGTCTACCCAGCACTGGAAGTTTCTCTTGCAACCTTAAGCTACTGTTCTTCAGGCTAAGTGGCTGCAGTGCCAATCCTTAAGATGTTTTATGTGTTATTTTTTAAAATCAATTCTCCCATAGACTTTAATGTTAAACATGGGCACATGGGCAGCTCAGTCCTAAGGGGGGGGGGCTGGAAAGTGCTCAGGGAGCACACTAAGGCTTATGCTGGTGGAACTGGCTCTTACGTTAACGTAAACCCCTCTCTGCCAGTGCCTGCCCGAGGTGCACTACTGCATACAGGCTGCTGCCAGCATGGGGGGGGCAAGGTGTGGGGGGGCTGCTTCCAAAGCCACTCCAGGCCCAGGAACACCCCCGGCAGCAGTGGAAAGTTATGCCACGAAAAAGGAGGCATAGCCCATAGGCACCCATTGAACGGGGAAAACTCGGGCCTCTCTTCCAGCACCCAGCCCCGTCCCCGCAGCCCAAAGGAGCATAGGATGGGAACTACCACAGGGGCCAATCCGCATGTGCTCCAGGGTAGGCAAACCCCCCTCCCTGCACCCAATCATCTGCCCATGCACCCTACAAAACGTCCGTCTGCACAGCTCATGACCTCAGGTAGGTGAGCACACGGCCGAAGGCTCTGCCTGTCAGCCTTCTGCTGTGGGGACTTTGTACATGAGGCAGGAGAGTGGGTACTCACAGTGGCGGGCCCTGAGTGCACTGGGGGGACTTAGCAGGAAAACTGGGAGAACTTTGTACTCGCTCAAGGGAAGAAGGGCAAAGTCCAGAATGTCTGACGAACAATAATCACTCAAGTCCCCTTGCAGGCTATCTGACTCTGAAGTTCCAGCTCAGTAAGGAACGGGGGGGCGGGGGGAACTGACAGGTAAGAAGGAGATGGCTGGCAGTTAACCTGGCTTGCTGATTTGTGCTAGCTGCTCCTCACCTTAACTTGCCTGACCGCTAGCCTCTTCAGGTGAGGGTTGGTGGGGAAGGGGGCGGTGGCAGCAGCCCCTGCCTGCCTCAAAGGCACTCGCCTGACATTGACAATAGCTGCCGCCAAACCCCAACTCCCCGTTTGGACGTCTTCTCACACATCCTCACAATTTTTTCCTGGCTCGGGGCTGGGATCAATGGGGTGGGCTCTGTTTCCAGGAGGAGCAGGTGTCAAGTGGCGCCCTGTCCAGCTTCCCTGCCCCCTTCCCTCCTCTCAATGTAAGTTCAGCCAGAGGGGTGGGAATTGAAGTGTGGTCCATGAATGTCTGGCAGGGTGGGGGGAGGATGCTCCACTGAGGACGTTCATTCTCTGACATGCTGAGCTGCTGGTGTCTGATAAGCCAGGCAGAGGGGAAGGCAGAAGTTACTGCAAGGAGATGGGGGATGTGGAGCGACATCTTTGGATCTCCTCCTCCTGCAGAAGGATGGACCAACCTCTGTTTCGCTGTTTGCGGAAGCAGGGATGGACTTGGGAGATCTTGCACGGGGAGGTGGTGAATAGTGGCCCCCCAGAGCAGTTTCTCTGCTCCCGTGGGCTGTCAGTCCATGTGGGAGGGGGGGGCTGGCCTGGACTGGTCTGAGGCATGGCTCTCAAGGTCCAACCCACATTCTCGCATCATTGTGATGCAGTGATTGTTCAAATGGTGCTGCCGCAAGTCTGTGGACACTTTGCACTCCCTTCTGGCCTCTTGCATGGTTTTCAATTGGCATTCCTGTCACTCATTGTAGAACCTGCTGCCCCCACTTGCCTTTCCAGATCCTGAGGGCTGCTCCCAAGAGCTGCAGGCTTTCTGGTCCCACTTTTCAGGGAGGGGGAACCTGTTTCTTGTAGTAGTGGCAGTGGCGGCAGCAGGGATTTGCAGGTGCACCAAGCTGCAGCCACCGGCCTGGCCCTCATCAGAAATGGGGGCTGGACAGGCAAGAGGGTGGGAGTTGGAACCAGACCTTCACAGTCACCTCTGCTCCCCTCCCTGGCTCTTCAAGGGTGGGCTATTGATGGCAGCAGGGATCGCGGCCTCCCTGTTGCCTGCATCGCTGCTTGCCCTTCACCTACCTGTCAGGGGAGCGATTCGCCATTGGTTGGTGTGAGCGGGGTTGTCAGGGGAATGGCAGGTGAGTGCTCCTGGTGGTGGCTGCTCCTCGCCTTGCCACGCTTGGACACTGGTGGGACTCTCCTGCAAAAGTCCATAGGAAGACATGGAGCGGCACCCCATTTACATTGACACACAAGCAATGATGCTGCCTCGAGGCTTAGGACTGAGCTGTTAGTTCCCTCAAAAAGGAGGACTCTTTTATTCTATCTGTCTGATGTCCTAGTAGAGTACAGCAACCCCCCTGATCTTTGTCCAGTTCAAATAGAAATCCAGAGACCCAAGAAAGGGAAGGGTAGTACTTTCTTTGACATTAATAGGAAATAATAACAAAAAAGAATTACAAAAATGAAACAAAAGAAACAATAATGAAACAAAACCATATGAATCGACTCAGTAACAAAACAGTCCCTTTCAGAATTAATAATAAAATTCTTATACACAAGTCTAGAAAAAGGGGAACATGAGATTTTTTGTTGGAACTCAACAAAGAGTTTGGGAAAAGTCAGCGGGCCGGTGAGCACCTTTGGCACATCCCCATTGGTGGGGAAGGAGTCTGTCAGGATTGGCTGGCATATTTGACAGCTGCCAGTTATTGGAATTTTGGTGTGCCTTTGGTGTCTGCCTCTTTACACAGCCAATCATTTCTTGAGATTACTTCTTAAAACCTGATACTACTTAGTGCACTTGGGCAAAAAGTAGGTAATACTGACATAAATTTAGGTAAGAAATGAGTGAGAGGATCTTGAGATTTTTAGTTTACTTCATGCATGTAACATTTCTTATGAAATAATACATGACATATGAAGAGAACAGAAGGATACACATTCAAATAATCACTATCATCTCCTCCTGCTGGGTTGGCCAGACCTCTACATGAGTTCCTGAAATAAAGTAGCCTGTTATCCTGTGAGTGACTAAAACGTCTGGTGGACTGGTGCCCAAACATCTGATGGACTATTGAAAAAGAAATAACAACAACAACAACAAAATAACAAATAAAATCCAACTTGATGATGGACCAAAAAAATCTAGCCCAAATATCTATTGGGCTGTGATAGCATCGTTATCATCATCGCCACCATCATCATCAATTCCTGGCCAAACATCTGGTGGACTAAGATAACTTAACAACAACAACAACACGTTGTTACCAGTTACTTTATAATGTGTCTGAGGTAGCATTGTTATGGTTATGGGGGAGAGATTTCTTTTTCTGAAATTCACTTTTTTTAGATATACCCATTGATTCCTCTTATTTTTTCTCTTTTGAAATAGGGATTTCTTTTTCATTTTTCTTTGATTTCTTTCTTGCAACTTCAGTCTTTGCAGTTGTTTTATGTTACACACTGCAGGGTAGTGCTCTAGCAGGAGGACAGGAAGATGTCAGGCTCTGCTCTGGGAGGGGGTGGAGCCTGGGGGTGTTCCGCCCTACAGGTTGGCCTCTAAGATGAGTCACCCTTATGGCTAGTCTCAGAATAGAGGAGGAGGGGGTTACAAGCATCCTGGACCCCTCTCTCCCCTTGGCTGGGCGGCACTCTTCTCACTTCATCTCTCTCTCTTTCCTATTCACCGTCACCAACATCTTCCCTGACCATCCGGCCAGGCAGCCCTCCCCTCCCCCAGGCTCCAGCCCATCTCCTTCCCTCCCTCCTCTGAGGTCTACCCCCCAGCTCAATTGGGTTTTCCTTGCAGGGCTTGGGTTGCCCACCACTCCCTCAGTGGCTCGGTGAGAAAGCCTCTGCAGGGAAGGGCTAGCAGGAGTGCAGCTGATGCCAAAATGGCCCTACCTCCTTGGCCAGCTGGTCCCAGTCAGCCCTGCTGCCACTGCCCGGGTCTTGGGCCGGCTCCAGCCCTCCAGGGCTGGCTCTGCTTTTCTTGTCCCCCTGCTGGCTGGCCTCTCGGGCCTGGGTGCCTCTGCTGCCTCATCCTGCTGCCCCATATACGCTGGGTCCTGGGCAGTTGGCATTGCTTCAGCGATGGGCTGCCTGGCCTGTGGAGTCCCTGCCTCCCTCTCCCTCTCCTTCTCTGTTCTTGCTGCGGCTTGAGCATCAGACATGCCTGGGACCTCTGCCACTCCTTCCAGCCTCATTGCCTCCTTCTGGCTCCATCATGTCGTCTCCTCCATGCTCTGGCTCCCAGAGGGCCCTGGAGCCACGCCGATTGGAAGTAAGCCTGGGGGAGGGGGCTGTTGACCCCTAGACACAAGATTTGGGGAAATCATCGACAGCAGCAACAATCGAGTGCTTAGGGGGTAACTGCAAAGTTGCTCAGCACACCACTGTCTTTGTGATGAACTGCGCTAGGGAACACCAAGGTGAACCAGTCAATAGCTCACTTAACAGATTCCTAAAAGAGTCTGAACAAGGTATGTCCACATGGCATGTTTCCTGTAAAGCTCTCAGAATGCCTAGGTGTGAAGAAAATAGTTCTTCAGATGTTTTTCCTGGATAATGTTTTCTCCCTCCTTCCCACTGCACACATGGCTTGGCTCATTTGCTTCAGCCATTGAGAGTGTTTTTACTAATGATAATTTTAATATAATAGGACAATTTGGCATAGAAATGGGCGCCTTTTCATTCTTGCTTTTTGCTTTGGTAATTGTAGCCTGGATTATATAGATAACTCTGTGGGGATAATCGTAATGTCTTGTACAATATAACAATTCTACTGTACTATGCACCATCAAAAATACTGAATCAGATATTTTATACATATATATTTTAAATGAAGAGAATTTAAAATTGCTATTACTGCTACCTCTACTAAACACTTAGAAATGATCCAGTGTTTACATGTCAATGGGAGATATGCTTTGCTCTTTCCTTTTGAAGCTGGTGGGACTTTAAGTTAAATTTTCATCTCAATTGAACATAGATTTAGTTGCCTTAATGCATAGCTAGTAAAATTTTAATTTGGAAGATTGAAATCTCATAACCTATTTCTGGGTTGTGTGTTAGGGTGCTTCCTGAAAGTTATGTTTCAAAGAGGATATCAGCAGAGCAAAGTAAAAACTCTCTAGACCAATGGTATGGCAACTCAAAAGGCCAAATGTACTTTTATGGTGACCCATCCAGGGCTGGCCCAAGAGACTAAGAAGGCATGGGGGAGAGGGGGGCAGGGTTGGGGAGATGCAGGAAGATGTCAGAAGTCAGTAAAAAGGTGGGTGGTGGATCAGTGCAGTACATCTTCCACAGCAGGTAGAGGGCAATAAAGCATTGCAGGGGACTGGGCAAGAAGTTGGGATGCTGAAGGAACAGTGCCAAAACAAAGCCTGTGCTCTCACACACACCACTTTCTGACTCTTGAAAACTTATACCCTGGAAAATCTCATTGGTCTTTAAGGTGTCACTGGACTCAAATCTTGTTCTTCTCCTGCAGACCAACATAGCTACCTACTGAAACAATTAATTAATTAATTAAACAATTTTTACCCTGCTTTTCAGCCCTCATCAGGGCCACCAAGATAGCTAACAGATTTACAACATAAAAATGCATCATTCTCACAGCCTTCTGCTTTTCCATGCACTTAACATCCCCCACCTACTTTGCAGCCTTTCCCTCCTTCTTCCACCTACTATCATAAAGTTACTAGTTCATTCTCTTCTCCTTCATTTGTGTAATTTATAAAGTTACTAGTTGCCAGACAGCTGTTTCCCCCTCATTATTGTCCAAAAGAGGGAGGGGATGGCAAGAATGTGAGAAGCTAGAAAGGAAGAACAGGAGATAAACAAAGGCAGAAGCTGCCATTAGGAATGGCTGGCCTGTAACCCACTTTCAGAGGCTTTGTAACCCACTTTTCAGTCCCAAATCACATGTTGGGGATCTGGCCATCCCAGCCCACAGACATGGCTGCATGGGGCCAGAGGCCACCTTTGCCGCCCCGGAAGCAGAAAGTAGCAGGGCATGTCCCCAGTCATCTGAGTACTCAAGATGGGGGGCGGGGCTTGATGCCTTAAAAGGTAGCTCCACTCCCTAGCTCTTTAGTTGTTACCTCGTGCTTGGCCCACCCATCCACCCTGTAGCAGTGCAGGTTTAGCTGGTAGCTGGTTGCCAGGGTCAGGTTAGAATTTTTTACCCTTTCCTCCATTTAGCTGTCAGGGAGAGGTGGGGTTTTTTGCCTACCTTGCACTGCATGATGAGTTGTGGTAATTGGCTTAAGGTGGAGCTGCATATAGATTGTTCAGTGGTAGAATAAAGTTTGGGAAAAGTCAGCAAGCCGATAAGCACCTCTGGAACATCCCCATTGGTGGGGAAATGGTCTGTCAGGATTGATTGGCATGTTTGACAGCTGCCAGTTGAGAGGGCAGACTGCCTGGTGGGAACTCCTGGACAAGCTGGTCCTTCCCTCAGGCTCCATGGCTTGAGGTGGTTGGACCTTTAAAGAGGGAATCATTAGCCCGGCTGGCTAGGCCCCAGCCATGTGCATGGATAGCTCACACCCAGGTCAGTGGGGCTCACCCAGACAGATCAAGGCAGAGGTCCAAGGGTGACCCCAGGGCTTGACCTGTACCACTAGTACCCTTGCCATGTTAGAGTTAATGTTCTTGTCAACTAAAAGTGGTCCATTAGTACCCAAGCCTTGTGTCTGCCTCTTTATTCTGACTGGGGGGGAGGGGGCAAACATTGGTCTAGACATTTCATTCCTCTTCAGTATTTTTAGTCCAGTTGTAAAATCCGTATATATAAAGACAAGTGTCCTGACTGACTCATCAATGCCCAGCCCAAACCCCTGGACCTAGAAACCTAAAATTTGGGGAGGATGTTCTTTTTGTAGTGTAGAGGCTCACTAAGAAGGGATTTTAAGAAATTCGCCCCCGAAGGGGGTAAAAAGGTGTAAAATGTGTTTTCCCATAGGGATACAGCTTCCCTGTGTGGCTGGGAGGCTGCTCATCCCCCTCCTCCTGCCAACTGCCAACTCAGCCACTCTGCCCTGAGGTCATTTGCATATGCGGCCTTGATTGGTCATCAGCCAAAGATTCTAAACAGCAGGCAGGGCACATGCAGTACTCAGGACACATTCAATGATGTCCCAGTCATTGAACATGTCCTGAGGTAAAAAATACACCTCCCCTCTAGGGTTACCAATCTCCCTGTGGGGCCTGGCTTTCCTGTGTGGCTGGCATACTGATGGGTTAGCTGTGGAACTGTGTTCTGAGGTAAAAGTTACATCAAGGAAACTACAGACAGTTGAAGAAAGACAGTACAAGACTCCTGAAAAGGGATTTTATATAAAAGTCAGTATGGCAGCTGAATTTTTAAATGTTCATGGGGAGATGGTGCACGACCTTTCTAGAGGTCATTTCAATGTGAACCTCTCACATGAACCTGCCGAAGGGCCCACCACATCACCCCTCCCTCAGTCCAACTGCACCTCACACCTCTAGCAGCCATCACTTCTAACTGCCCCCCAAAAGCCTCCTGGCAGATGTTGTGTAAGACATACCGAAGTTAAAAGGAGGTAGCAACTTAGAGATGTGGCAAAGAAATATGCACCTCATACTCCTGCAGTGCACTGAACAGCAGTGACAAAGTACCAGCAAGTCCCGAGCCCAAGGGAAAGGTGACCATCCCTGCAGGCCTGGGCACAGTAGTGACAACTAAAGATGGGCACAATCCACATTACGAATGAAAAAAACCCCCACGATAATGGCGATTGCGCGATCATGACCTGACGGATTGTGGTCATCCACAGCCAACGATCCAGCGGTTGGGAGAGGCCTGGATTGGGGCGATCAGGCTCGGTTCGGGGATCCAGACACTCAGGCGCCAGCAATCTATTCCCCTGGCAACAGAGCCAGGGGAATGCCTGAGCTGTGTTTGCCCTCCTTCTATTGCCCTGGAAACCCGAATGGAAGCCCAGCTTTCCTTGATCAGCAGGGCTTCCTTCCAACCACGGAGCAGCAAAGCAGTCACAAGTTGGGAGAAGACACCCAGGGGAGGGAGGGGGAAGGGGGTGTTCTGTAGCCATGGGCACTCCAATCTCATCCCTGCAAACCCTGATAGGCAGCTCTGATGGCCGCCGCCGCCACCCAACTTCCCACATAGCTGGGAATACCAGTGTGCCCCACTTTGGCCTCCACAATCCATGGCTCGGGAACGGGAAATGCTCAGTGCGGGTCGTTAATTCGGGATTGTCGCCGGCACCGATCCACGATCAGCTGGATCATTAATTTTTTTGGGATCGTGCCCATTTCTAGTGACAACCCTAGCAGACCTAATAGCCACGATATACCCTGATATCGTCACTATCATGGAGAAATCTATGGACGGGCTGTGCAAGCGTGCCATTCTGACCCCCAAGAACAACAAGGCTGTCATCATTAATGAAGCACAACTTAACTCCCTTGAAGGGGCAGAAATGGAGTACAGATCTGTGGAGTCAGTGGTGCAAATGGATGATGCGGGCCACTACCCTGTAGAGTTCCTCAACACACTCAACTGTCCTGGCTTCCCAGCCCACAAGCTTCTTCTCAAAGTGGGGGCGCAAGTGATGCTGCTGCAGAACCTCAGCCCACCCAAACTCTGCAATTGCACCAGACTATGAATGAAAGCCCTCCACAGGAACATCATAAGGCTACATTGTTCACCAGCAGTGCTTGGGGGGGGGCAGTCAGTGTTCATACCATGCATACTATTCATACCATCAGATAACCACTTCAAGTTCAAGAGATGGCAGTTTCCCCTCAAGGTCTGCTTTGCTACGATGATCAACAATTCCCAGGGGTAGATACTGAAAGTGGCAGGAATAGCCTTGAGGGAGGACTGCTTCTCACATGGGCAGTTCTATGTGGCCTGCTTCAGAGTGAGCTCACCCAGCAGCCTGGTGATCCTAGCACCTGAGGGGGAAACCGCCAATGAGGTCTACAAAGAGGTCCTTAAGGGGGGAAAAGGCTGTACGTATTTTTCACTTTATTTATTGCACTACAATCTTTTCCTTTTAAAATGTTACATTTCAAAATTCACTTAATCAGTTTTCAGCATCAACACGCTTCGCTTTATTCAAACACTTTTGTGAAGCTCGGTTACTATGCTATTATACTACAAAACCAACTCACCCCCACCCCTCCCAAACCAAAAAACGTTACATACCCATAAGTATTATAACTGAACTTAAAGTAGTTAAATACTGTAGCGAAGCACGGGCATCAAGCTAGTTATTAACATATAGGAGAATCAAACATTATTTTCAACATGGCTTCAACAAGGTGATTTTGTTAGAAACATTTGTGACTTTACAGTTGCAACATTCATAGTGAGATTAGAAATATATCAGGTACTTTTTTTGCATTTTATAATTCACATGTAGTTTGGCTGTCCAAAGATTCTCATCTCTCTCAGCTATGCAGGTCTGTAAGTGGTCATACTTGCCCTCACGATATTAAGGCTTATGAATATGGCAATATCATAAGACCCTCTGCTCATGTGTTTAAAAAACAAACTGCCTGGCTAGGCAGGACATGGAAAAGTACTGGAATGTGAGAAGTGAAGTAAGACTAACTTAGCCCCACACCCTGGAGTTTGTACATAATCATAGAACAATGGAGGTCTCCAGAAGTACACACCCTGCCAATTCTACCCTTTATCCACTCTCCTATTATAGCCTTGCCCATCCAGCCATCGTGGGTCATCAAATAATCATTTTACACCTATAGTTCTTCTCAGGAAGACCAAATCAAACCTTCCTAGTTCATTGTCCCACCTTGGAGACAGTTTGCCAGCCTTATTGTCTCACCCTGGATACAGTTTCCCAATCCTTTGTCCCACACTGGGAAGAACCATTAAGGCATTGTCTTAGGGCAGAGATTCTCAGTCCTGCCTCAGGGCATGTTTCACAGTATATCTGACTGTCCTGCCATGTGCTCAGTGTGTGTGTGTTCTGGACCTTCCACACACCCTCAAATGGCATGTCTAAGCCCTTCTCCCTCTTGCCATGAAGTACTGGTCACTGAAGCTGGTCTCCCTCAGACACCCTCAGTCTTCTGGTAACTATAAATCCAACTCTCCAACTTACCTCCCTGTTTTTTTCCCTAGTTAGCTCTGTGTGTACTATGAGTTTTGTGTGCAATTGATCTGTAGTATTTTAAATAAAAACCCCTTTTTGATTGAACATCTGCCTGCTTATTGAAAGGGTTCTCTAGATGAAGGGATCTTCGTATACATTGGCACAAAAGATCCCAGTTACCACCCCCGCCCTTGCAAGCTTCTCCTTGTTGCTAATTCCCCCTACTCACAAGGACTCCTGCTCTTTGGGTAACAGGTCTTTCCTCTGCTTTGCTTCTCATCCATTGAAACTGAAGCTCTAGATAAAGTTCAACCACTGAAGTGAACACTTCAGTCTGCATTATCAGCTGCTTCAAGATGATCTGAATAGGCAGCTTATCTATGTCATAGCAAACAAACAAATATCAGCTAATAGTATCAGAGGATTGTGATCCAATCCATCTAATTTTGTGTGTGTGTCTATATCTATATCTATATCTATATCTATATCTATATCTATATCTATATCTATATCTATATCTATATCTATATCTATATCTATATCTATGGGCCAAGCTACAAGTGACGAATGACACTTGAACGGCAAGTGGATTGAGTGAAGCGCAAGTGAACAGAGAGAAATACACTTGCCGTTCAAGTGTCATTCGTCACTTGTAGCTTCGCCCTTGATCTATACACACACACATATATACATATACATACACACACCCGTATGTATGTATGTATGTATGTATGTATGTATGTATGTGTGTATGTGCTACCTTAGATCCCACTTTAAAAATAAAAGGAGTAAATAAGAGAGTCAAATTTATAAAAAAAATATTCACCATAAATATACTTCACCAATGGAAGTAGCAAAAACTCCACTATTAGAAGACTCCATTTTGCTGAGGAAGAGCCCCAGGTTCCAGACTTCTAAAAAATGGCAGTAGATATTTGTGGAGCCTCAGGCTCAGTATTCACTGGTTTCCATTATTTAGCTCCTTTCTTCTTTTCTCTTCCCATTTTTCTACTCAGTGCCTTTATTAACCCTATACTGATGCATCAGCGAAGTGGGAGTCTTCCATTTCTCAGTGAAAGGGTGCCTGGAGGAGGCAACAGAACATGGTTCTCTTGTATCCTATTTCATCCACTGCCATAGATTCTCCCTCTGTTAGGAGATGGATCAAGTATCAGTGAAAAGCCTTTGACTGGGTATAGGTGCTGAGTCACGCTGGCTCTTGATACTGGCCCTTCATATTCTTAGTGAGCCAATTTCCTACACCTGTAGTTGGCAAATGTGGCAGAACCATTCAGATTTTTAAAACTTTCCATAAATAAGATACTGCAAGTCACTTACAGAGAATGTAGGAAAAATCTGCTATGTAAAATTACTTACACATATGGAGTGAAACAACTTTGAATCAGTTTAATTTTTTCCATGCTAAATTCTTGTGCAAGCCAGTAAGAGAAGGAAAACAGGTGGTGCCCTCAAGTTTCTATATGTGGAACAAGTTCCCAAGATCATGTGACTGCATAAAACGTGCATGCTTTGTAAATAGTTAAAGTCCCCCTTTTAAAACAGCGCTAAAATAGCTATTTCTGACTGTTTATGTTTTGCATTTTTTTTCATTACTGAGCTAAAGGATCTGTTGTGCATGGAAGTCGTGGGGAGGAAGAGGATGGTTCTTTAAAATTAGATACTGCTGATGAAGCTCTGAACAGTTCTGTTCCTGAAAACAATAACCTGCATTTAATGGTAAGAAATCATCCACAAATTCCATTATGTTTGTGGGTTTGACATGCGGTACTTATTAAATGTAGGAACAAAGCCACTTTGTACATCATAATGTTCACATTACAAATGCACTGTTCATAATAGTGCAGCAAGTATATGTACAGCTTTTTTTCTGAACTTATGAAATATATTTCTGGCACCTCAGGTATTGATGTATGCACTCTTGATATTGTCCCAGAGCAGTAAGGGAGACTTAACTGATGTCTGCAAGATTTGATTTATTACTGGTAAATATGATTGCTTTCATAATCTGATTTTATTATGTTCGGAGTTCTCACAGGTAAACTTTTAGGAAGAAGGCCAATTTTATTAAACCAGCCTTCTACAAACCAAATAATTCCCAGACAAAAATGAAGAAAAAGAGAAGGAGTATGTGTCTGGTTTAGAATTAAAGACCCAATAGTTACTCATGCAGTTCTAAATTTCATTTCTTTTTCATAATTTTCATAATACAAGTGAAGTAAAGATATAACTCCCGCACCACATGATTGATCTGACTTGGAGAGCTGGCTACTAAATGGGTGACTTTGGGCATCTTTTTAGTAGACTTAAATTGGTTTAACAATAATTTACTCTCCCTAATGAAGTATGAGGATTAAGCTTAGGACAGAATTCTAAGAATACTCACCAATTCACAGGATTCTTTGGGAAACGTCTAGATAGTTATAATAGTATAATACTAAGTGGTTACTGTATATACTTTTATTGCCTGTATTTTCTGGTAAGCAAGTTGTTGTGCTAAATGTGTACCAAATACATATAATCTGACATTTCACACATAAAAACAGGGACACTGGTAAACCTACAATGCAATTCTAAGAAGAGTTACACCTTTCTAAGATAGCTGACTTCAATGAATTTAGAAGGGTATGACCCTGCTTAGGATGTGTAATGTTTTGCATGTAAATAAGCTTGAGTTTATTAATGTTGGCGTTTGACTATATGTTACTGTGGGTTTAAATGCAGGCCTTTGAGGAAAGCAGGAGCGGGGGGTGGGGGCTGGAAGGGTGAATGTAGTGTGATGTGACTGGACGGTAGCTGTAACTAGAGTGAATTGCAGTTTTACATTTTTATTGCATTCCTGGCCAGGTGAGGCCTTTCCTGGGCTGAAAAGCTCTGGCCACAGTGATGCATACTCGGGTTTCATCTGTATTAGACTACTGCAATGCATTCCATGTGGGGCTGCCCTTGAAAAGTATTTGGAAACTTTAATTGGTACAGAATGTTGCAGCCAGGATTTGGACTGGAGCAGGGACTATATCACTCCAGTCTTGTTCATCTGCACTGGATATCAGTTTGCGTATTAGCACAATTCATGATGCTGGTGTTGATCTTTAGAGCCATATATGGTTTGGGACTAACATAACTAAAGGACCACCTACTCCCTTACTAACCTATCAAACTACAGCAGTCATCTGTGGAGGCTCTACTTTGGGTGCCACACCTTCTGAGAATAGGCAGGTGGCAAGCTGAGAGGGGGCCTTCTCAGTCGTGTCACCAAAACTCTAGAACTCTGTCCTTCTGTTGCCATCTTTTGCCAGTGGGTAAAGCCTTTTTGTTGCATTTTGCATTCCTGCAGAGATCTCTCCTTCCTGCCCATTGTTTTAATTGTTTTTATGCTTTTATATATGTATTTAGCTCTCATTCTAATTGTTTTAAAGATGTGTTTTTGCTGATTGTAATGTCTTTTAAGATGTGATTTTATTATGTATGCATTTAATTTGTTAGCTGCCTTGTTGACCCTTTATATATATATGTGTGTGTGTGTTTGGGTGTATGTGTATATATGTGTGTGTGTGTGTATGTATATGTGTATATATGTATATGTATATAAATAAAAAACCCTATATATATATATATATATATATATATATATATATATATATATATATATATATATATATATATATATATATATATATATATATATATATAATGAAAGGGTTTTTTATTTATGGCTATCTCTACAGATGGAAACTAGGCAATCCACTCTAAAAGATTCTAGTGGGCCTTTTTTTTATGAAGAAATTCCCAGGATGACTTCTCAGGGGTGTGGCATGCTTTCCACAGATAACGGCACTCGTGGAGCGCACGTAGCGTGCTTACCCGGGAGCCACCATTTGCATCCCTGCACAGAGGAAGAGAAGGACGCCACGTTCCCGGGCATCCAGGCATTTTGGGGGGAGGGGCCTGGGCCTTTATAGGCCAGCCCCGCCTTCTGTTCCTCAGCAGCCACAGCAGAAAGCTCGACCCACCCCCCTCACCCTTCTTTGCAGTACAAGATTAGCCAGTTGCTGTTTTGACAGGGCCAGGTAGGATTTTTTTCACCCCTTCCTGATTGGCTACATGGGGAGCAGTGTTTTTCACCTACCTTGTACTGCTATTTAGTGAGTTTTACTGGGAGGTCAAGGAGGAGGTCCAGTAGACCCCTTGGCTCAACCTGTACTGCTAGTTATACCCCTTGCCATTCTTAAGTTATTGTTGGTCAATAAATGGCTCTGTTTTTTTTCACCCAAGCCTTGTGTCCGTCTCTTCATTCCGAATGGGAGGGAAAATCCTGAATACCATGATGAAGAAGGTTAAAATTCTGCTTTATTTTCAACATTTTAAAAATTCTCTCTCTTCTTCCCCTTTCATCACTTTTGTTTTTCTCAGAATAGTGAGACGCGTAGAAAGAAAAAGCTGGCCCTTGCAAATCAGAACTTCAGGGCAAGTTTCTTTAGAGACACATGGACTCCAGGAAACAATAGCATGCAGTTACGAAAACCAGGTTGCAGATATCTGTGGCCCGGTAACTTTTCTGGCCTTACCTGCTCTGAATAAGTAGGAAAATATGTAGCCAGCATTAGTAGGTAATAATTTGAGAAAATGTACTTAGACTGAAAAGAGAAACCACAGGCCACATTGAACAGATTCCAATTTCCTGTGCAGGCAGAATCACACAAAAACATGGCTGCATAACTTCCTATCCAAAATTTTAACCTGAATGGATGTCTGCTTGCCTTTGGAAATATATCTAGATGTTTTCCTTTAAAAAGTAGACTCAACACTTAGCATTTCTAAAGGTGAATGAGGCTTTCATGAGTTGAATGAGAGTGCTGAGAACTAACATTTCAACCTAAGGTTGCCAGGTCTAGGTTGGGAAATTCCTGGAGATGTGATGGGTGGAGCATGGAGAGGACAGGATTTGGGGAAGGGAGGGACTACAGCAGGGTATAATGCCATGGAGTCCACCCTCCAAAGCAGCCATTTTCTCCAAGGAAACTGATCTCTATGGCCTGGAGATCAGTTGTAATTCCAGGAGATCTCCAGCCACCACCTGGAGGATGGCAACCCTATTTCAACATGAGGCACACGAACCATGTAATATCAGAACCAGGGCTTTTTTTCTGGGAAAAGAGGTGGTGGAACTCAGTGGGTTGCCCTCGGAGAAAATGGTCACATGGCTAGTGGCCCCACCCCATGATCTCCAGACAGAGGGGAGTTTAGATTGCCCTCTGCGCTGCCAAGCGGCGCAGAAGGTAATCTAAACTCCCCTCTGTCTGGAGATCAGGGGGCGGGGCCACCAGCCATGTGACCATTTTCAAGAGGTTCCGGAACTCCGTTCCCTTGCGTTCCTGCTGGAAAAAAGCCCTGATTCAGAACTATGTAGTGATCTCCGGATTGGTCTTCACCTTACCAGCCATGTCTAGTCACTTATTGGGACTATCCAACTGTCTGACATTGTGTTCAATATTTGCCACTATGTCCAGGTTTCACAGAGAGAGAAAAACTTCCCACATTTAGAGCTAACCCTAGCCTTTCATCTGTGGAACTGTAAATCTAAACACTTTGTGTCGAGTGCTGGGCTAGCCCAAGTAGAGTAGTCAAAATAAAGTGTCAGAGCACTAGTCCAAAGTCCAAGAGCCAAGTCAGGAGGTCCATAAATCAGTAGTGATAAAGTCAGGTCCAGATGCGGGCAGAGACAGGGCATGGTCCAAAGGCTACAGAAGCAAGGCAAGATTCAAGGGCATGGTCACAGCAGCAGCAAGAATTCAACTTGTTGCTTCTGTACCTAGCAGTTCCTCTAGACTGGCTTTTATAGCCAGGCATGGTTTGCAGCCAGCTGCTTAGGCTCTATCCTGATGCTACTCGTCGTCATTATCTGCAAGCAGCTGGCATTGTTCCAGGAGGCGAGCACTGCACCTTCTCTCCTGCAGCTCTACTTTCTGCCTTTGTCTGCAGCATTCTTTGGGTGTGGGCGAACCTGGAGGGAGTGGATGCCCCTGGCTGGGCTTCCCCTGTGGTGTTGGATGTCCCTGGCTGGGCTTCACCTGTGGTGTAGGAGCTGGAGGGTGCTGGTGGCTCTGCCTCAGCTGCTGGCTGTGGACTCTGATTAGCCAGCAGCTGTTCTTCCTGATCAACGGAGTCAGCTGAGACAGGGCTGGTTACACAAAGCTCCTCTTCTCCCGAGGAGCCAGGGCTGGCTACATGAGGCTCTTCTCCTCCTGAGGAGTCCTCACTTTCACTGAGCCCAGACTGGCCCATGACACTTTGGTTACTTTAGTTCACATTCAGATTTTCTTAGATGGTTGATCTCCCTCGAATGATTGCAAAGTGTTCAATTGCAGGTGTTATAAGATTATGCTACAGCACACATATGGAACAAAGTTTACATAACACACTACAACTCTTCCTATAACCAGGGCTTTTTTTTCAGCCAGAACGTGGTGGAACGGAGTTCCGGCACTTCTTGAAAATGGTCACATGGCCAGTGGCTGTGACCCCTGATCTCCAGACAGAGGGGAGTTCAGATCGCCTTCCACGCCGAGTGGCGCGGAGGGCAATCTGAACTCCGCTCTGTCTGGAGATCAGGGGTGGGGCCACCGGCCATGTGACCATTTTCACCGAGGGTGATTTAAACTTTTTAAAACTCCCCCCTTGTCCCAGCTGACATAAAATGATGTGATTGCACGGTCCTGGGAACATGCGCGCACTTTGCATGTGCACATGTGGTACCAGGGGCACCACCTCCCACCAGGAGTTGCCCCCTGTGCTGGCAACCCACTCATTTCCACCACCTCTTTTCCCAGAAAAAAAGCCCTGCCTATAACTATTCAAAATAGCTGCTGTTAGATTTTCCAATGGGTTTGGTTCTGCACCTATTTAAAATATATATATATAGTGTAGAAGTATCAGATTCTGACACCATTTCTGACCCAGGTCATATTCCATAATTATGATTATATCTACACCGCAGATCCCAGGGACCCATGGTATGCAATTGGCTTGGGGCACAGGGCAGAATTTTTTGTATACTTTGAAATGTGAGTTATTCTAGCTCAGGCACAGCCTTCCATACAATTTGCTCTATTCAAAGCATGATTTGTTTATTTAAAACATTCATGTGCTGCTTTTCCACCCAAATAAGGTCCCCAAAGTGGCAAACATACTGACAAAAACAGGGAGGAGGGCCAAAACAAAACAGAAAAGTCTTCATCTGCTGGTGGAAACAATGACAGATACAAATACATTTTTTTGTAGAAGACACACCTCTCTTATTATTATACTAATAATTGTACTAAGACATCCAGGAGGAGAACACAAATTTCCCTTTTCGATGTGGTAAAATATTGTAGTTCAATTGAAGCTTCACACAGACCACAGGCATGGCACTTTAAAGTGGCTAACAGTGCAACCCTGAGTAAAGTTATTCCAGTTTAAGTCCATTGATTTCCATGGGCTTATACTGGAGTAACTCTGCATATAAAAACATAGACACCACAAGTCCAATGGACACTTTGCCAGGTTTGAGACATTACAGTACATAGCACAATGGCTAGAATATTAAATTTATATATGAAACATTCATTAGGTGGCCATGGACAGGGCAATAAAGCTCAATTTGACCTACCTGAGAAGATTGTTGCAAGAATAATGAGATGCCAATGCAAAAAGGAGTGCACAGAAACAAATGGATTCAAAGTTGGGTTGTGTCATTTTAAAACCTTTAATCATGTTATTTTAAATATTGACATTAAAGCTAGATGTATTAGAAATTAATAGTCATTTTCAGAGGGTTTTTTGGGGTGTAATTCCTTCCATTCGGTTGAAATTCTCATGGTTTGCATCCCTCACCAAGGCATACCCCCCATTCATTTCAGGCAGATGGGAGAAGCACTGGTGGTCTGTAAGCACTTAAAATTCTTGCTTGCAAGTTGAGGACAGAGGAGATTTTGACTCCTTTCCAAGGATCCTTGACCACTGGCAAGGAATAGAAAGGTCTATTTTAGTTACATAAAACAGAACATCTGACTGAAAGAAATTAGACCATACCCCCCTCCACACAGATATATACCTTAACTTGCGGCAGCCCATTTCTTTCATCAGTTTCATTTGACCTCAGTTGACTTCCTGTATCAGAGTTTGGCTGCTTCCACACACATTGGATAATCCACTTTCAATACTCTTTAGTGAACATTTGAAACTGATTTTCCATGTGTGGAACAAAAAATCCACTTCAAAAGGATTGTGAAAGTGCATTGAAAGTGCATTATTCAACGTGTGTGGAAACAGCCCTTGACTGAGAGTCAAGTTAGAAGTGATGAATTACACTTAAATGGCAAGTGAACAGACTCACATGCAGGGCTCATTTTGAGGGGGAACGCACAGGAATGCAGTTCTGGTAGTTCAAAGAGGACACATGACAGGTGGCCCCGCCCACCTAACTCTAAGCCATTTTGGGCCCGTTTCAGCCTGGATTGGGGCCGAAATGGCCCGGATCAGGCCTCTGATGGGTGGTGGCTTAGCAGCGGCCCAATCCTGACCATTTTGGGCCACTTTATGGCCATTTTCAGCCCCCTTTTGCCATTTTGGGCCCAATTTTGGCCCTGAATGGCCAGGATTGGGTCCAAAACAGCCAGGATTGGTGATGTCAGGGGTGTGTGGCATATGCAAATCAGTTATGCTAATGACACACTTTTGGTCATGGCAAGGGATGTGGCATATGCTAATGAGGTATGCGAATGAGTTCCTCTAGCTCTTTTTCTATGAAATGACCCCTGCTCACATGTATTCTTCCCTCACATTCCTCCTCACATTCCAAGTGAGCAGGGAGGAATACATGTCAGTCTGTTCACTTGCCATTCAAGTGTAAGTCGTCACTTCTAGCTTGGCCCTAAGAGAATGTGTGCTTCAAATAGCAGAGTACTACAATATAAGGCAGGTGTTAGCTTCTCTCATGCACATACTCCTGTTCTGTTTAAAAATCGACCCCTGACTTACACATGAACAGGTAAATTCTTGCATATCAGTTATCTCTAATTAATGGTATTTTTAAACAAACAGAAACTTTCAAAAAGTCTTAGATCCTGAATCAATTACTTTCTCACAAATTTCCCAAGAATATGGGAATGTTTGAGTGTGTTTGCTGGTTTTCCCTATCAAAGTGGGAAGTCTTAAGCTTCTGTCTCTCTTCCCTCCCCTTCAGTTTGCAAAATAGACAGACTGTCTATCGCCAGAAGGAGCAGCACTTGGTCTCTGTCTCTCTTCCCATTCTGCCTGCCTAACAGCATATTTTCACCTTTTTGCCCTGCTATACACAGGATCCCTATAAAAGTGGGCAAATATGAACTGAGGCTGAGCCTCAGACTCTTTCCCTTCCTCTGTCACACTTGCAATAGGGCCGGCGTCAGCATACCTTGAAGTGGGGCAGCTGCTGAGGCCCAGGGCTTCTGGCAAGTCCCACAGCCACTTACCACACATCTCCCCTACTGATCACCCACCCTTCTCCATTTGCTTACTTGCAAGCAGTCTGCCATCGATACTCCCAGGTGAACTCACTACTCAATATTGTCAGGGGACAGCATGTGGGTGGTGCAGGCATCTGAGTGCAGGTGGTAAGAGGGCTTGTGGAGGGGGTGGAGGAAGGATGCACAGGCATGCAGATCAGTGGGTGGGAAGAGAGACATGGGGGGCTGGTGGCAGGCAGAGGAGAGGAGGGCACTTTCTGGCCCGAGCCCCCCAAAATCTGGTACTGATCCTGACTTGTAGTATATGTAAGCAAAGCCTATGCTTATGCAATTGGTGGCTGTGAGAAACTGAAATAGCATGGGCAAGCAGGACCAATGCTTATACAAAATCAGAAATTTCCCAGTGCTAATGAAATGGACTAATGATAGACATGATGCACAAAACTGGGATGTTCCTGTTTGGTGGGATGGTGGGCTGACTGTTGTGGTTGGATAGCGTTCATGTCATGAGTAATCCTCTTCCAGTGCAGCCCCACTCACTGTTCTAGAAAAATGTAATCAGGCAAAGAGAGGCCATACTAGCAGTTATTAGGATTCCAACCAGTGTGAAATGTCAGAAATAATTCTTTTCTATATGGCCACTGTTCAGATTGGATCTTGACTGGTAACATTTCCAACAGCATGTCCCCACTTTTTATAATTAAGGGGCTGTAGGAATACTAAATCATAAACAGGACAAATTACTGTAAAAGAAAAGAATCTTTCTCTGAAGGCTTTTAAGGTCTTCATATGATTAAACAGTAATAACATAATGCAAAATTACAGCTTTCCTCTTCACAGCTGTATTTATATATTGGCAGTTCTTGGTTGTTTTTTTAAAAATCTGTTGTTCCTTTTTAAGTTTGCAGTTTTCACACTGTTAAAAAAAGGGCTTAGATCAAAGCTGCCCACATTCACCAGCAAAAAAGACTAATTTTTGTTCTTTGGCATTTTTGGCACGGTTACTAACTTTATATGTCTAATCTGAGACAATCACTCCAAGATGTTACAACAGATGGAAACTGAAGCAGGTAGGAAGGGAGGCATCTCGAAAGTCAGAGGAGAGGTTTGTTTTGCAAAAACAACATTCTGGGGGTGGGGTATAAATTAGAAAATAACCAATCAAAACAAACAATACAGTCAGTAGCAGAGCATAATTTCTTTTAAATATTGCCATAAGCATGCTATGTGCCTAATTCAACTATACAATTTTCAGGTGACTTTTGCTATCCTTCTTTCTGGCATCCTAATTAGGCCTTTCATACTGTCACAAAGATATATTTTTATATCAAGAGAAAAATATCATTACCGTATCTCTGATTCCCACTAACTCACCTGCATTTCATCATAATTAAAATGATACTGTCTCAACAGTTCCAGTGGGGGGAAAAACCCACAATAGTATATACCAGTTAAAGGTGCTAAAACGTATAACTTATGCAAAGAAATATTATTTCAACAGTATTAGTAAAGGTCTTTCTCTGTGCACCTGTTCTTTATTGGTTCCTGCATGCTACTATTGCATGAGGATTTTGAGCCTCTTCAGAATGAATTTGTACATTCAGGTACTATACACAAGTTTGGATGGACCACAACATACATACAAATGGCAGAAAAGGCAATTTGCAGGTGGTGACATGCTTAGAAACACCTACAAAGTTATAAGTGGCCCTGGGTAGAACCATGTTTTCTGGTCAAAAATTTGTAAACATTATTTTATAGCAGGCGTGTTTCATTCTTGTGTCCTCTATCAGGAGGTATTCTGGGCAAGAACCTATATTGACCATGCAAGGTAAAAGAGACTTGTTTTCCAGTTATGCTACTGAATGTTATGCCTATAACATTAACAAATGTTAAGCCAGTTTGGTGTAGCGGTTAAGAGCGCAGGACTTTAATCTGGAGGACTGGGTTTGATTCCCCACTCCTCCACTTGAAGCCAGCTGGGTGACCTTGGGTCAGTCACAGCTCTTTCAGAGCTCTCTCAGCCCCACCAGGGCTGGTGCCTCCATTGAGGAAAGCCCAGTGACCATCTCCAGTGCTGAGGCACCAGAGGGGGCACCGGGGCTGGGGGCAGCGGTGCACGCCGTGAAGCTGGCAGGAGCAGCATGCAGGCAGCTGACCAGGAGGGATGGAAAGCTGCCCACACGCTGCCCCGGCCACCTGCCATCCCTGGCCTGCAGCTACTGCAGCCTCCCAACTCTCACACGCTGCTGCCACCGCCAACACATGCCCCTGGCCAGGAGCAGCAGCTGTGGGCCAGGCATGGCAGGCGTCTGGGGCGGCGCACGGAGCAACAGAGCGGGAGGACTGGGAGGACGCACTCATGCCTCCTCAGCCACCTGCTGTGCCTGGCTGGGCCGGCAGCCTCCCAGCCCTCCCGCCCAACTGCTTGCCACTCCGCAGTCCAAGTGCGTGCATGCCCGGGGCCAGGAGCAGTCCTGAAGCTGCCCCCACCCCAGCCTCAGGTGCCAGAAACCCTGGCGCCAGACCTCAGCCCCATCCACCTCACAAGGTGTTTTGTTGTGGGGATAATAATGGCATACTTTGTAAACCACTCTGAGTGGGCATTAAGCTGTCCTGAAGGGTAGTATATAAATCTAATGTTGTTGTTGTTATAATACCTAGATATGATAGCAGATAGAATGCCACCAAAAACTGCCCAAATTCTACTCTCGGTATCACTAAGAATGTACCCAGATACAGCACTGTCAGGCAGGCAACTGTATGAATACACCATAAATCAAGAAATTCAGAGTTGAACATGTTGTCCATATATGCAAATCCACCCAAGTGATTATTTTGGGATGATAATGATGAGTAGATTGATGATATTTGATGATAATGCCGTCACGTAACTACTTCAATCTATGTCCTGACCTGAATGGGCCAGGTAGCACAATCTCATCAGATCTCAGCCTTGTTTAGTTTGTTTCTTGGCTGTTCTAAATCTTTGGTTCAGGCATTTGGGCCTAGTCAGGCCAGAGGAAGAGGAACCTCTGGAATTAATTGAACTCTGAGCAAGCAGTTCTCCAAGAGATAAGAGGAACAGGTACAGATGGGATCATGGGATCAGAGGGCTTCAAGGCCACAGACCAAGAGAGGAGGCTCTCTACTGCATTCCACCTAATCAGCACAAGGAACACTGGAAGGGGGCAGGTTGTTCTGATTATGAATGTATCCCAACAGTGAGACATGTCCTTGTAACACCCCTGATTGGTCAAGCAGGATCAGGCCATACTGCGGGCAGCCTGGCATAAAGTAAGGATCTTCCTTCTCTTCAGGGCACTGTTTGTGGATACTAGCTGCTTTGACATCATCTGGAACTTCTGGACCTTTAGAGCTTTGCTGGACTTCATGGTTTGACCTGACAAGGTTACATCTGTGTTAAGGAACCAAAGCTTGTACAGTAATTTAGAGTAGACATTTAGTTTTATTATTTTCTTTCCTACCTAGCACACTTTCTTTAATTGTAATCTTTTGCATTATTCTTAATAAACTTCATTAATTATACTTTTGTGGTGTGATTTGGGTTTGGGAGCTTCAGTTTAAAACCAGTACCTTGGCCTAATTTGGCTACAGCTACCAAGTAATTGTTTTGTGGAACTCAACCTGCAGGAGTCCAACTTTGCATGGCTGACTTCTTATTTAATACCCAGTAGGGCTGAGACTTTGTTCCTCACTCTCTAAGCCTAGGGTTAGTTGAGAAAGACTAGTCGTGGACTTGTGGGTCTCGTTATCCTGGGAGGTGAGGCTTTCTTCCCCCCAGTATTGTGTGACCCTCACTGCAACCCCCTCAAGGACTTGAAGGGCTGTGATACTTGGAAAGCCAAGCAGGGTCAGCCCTAGTCTGTATTTGGATGGTACACCACCAAGGAAGGCCAGGCTTACTATGTGAGCCAGGCAATGACAAACCATCTCTGAATGACTCTAGCCTTGAAAACCCTACAGGATTGCCATAAGTTGGCTGTGATTTCATGGCACACATGAAAATGATACATTTTACTACACTACCACAAAGTTTTAGAAGCATGGTGGATGTCACAAAAATTGGGATTTTGCTCTGCAAAAATGTAATTATATCATCTGTCTCCAACTTTAATTGTAGTATTAACTCCAGGATTCACATTATATTAATGTTGATACTTGGCACCTCCATGGCATCAGTGGCAAAGTTCCCACAACCTCTTCCAGGTATACCATGAAATAGTGACTTCTCCATCTCCAACCTATTAAATGGGAGGATGACAAAGAATCCATCAGCTGATGGTCTCTAGAATATGGTATGATTATATCCAATGAACCATAAGCAGAGTAAACCTCAATGAACTGGACCCCACCCCACACACCATGGTTGTGTTCTTAGGAATCAAGGGACCCTCATGAAAAGCGTGAGACCTTGGAAGGTGGGGAATAATAAAAAATAGCCCTCTTCTGCAAATGGAAATGCTCTTCCTCTTCTAGCAAAAAAAAAAGTGGTTGGACACAACCCATAATAAATGATGCTTAACATTATGCACAGGAGTAAGATGGGAAACGAGCTACCAGGATCCTAGTTTCATGGCAGACTTAACACGGGCCCAATTCTTAGTCAGCTATTAATGGTGTCACATATGAACACACAAGATGCTGCCTTGTACTGAGTCAGCCTATTGGTCTATTCAGGGCTTTTTTCTGGGAAAAGAGGTGGTGGAACTGATTGCCAGCACAGGGGACAACTCTTGGTGGGAGGTGGTACCCCTGGTACCACATGTGCACGCGCAAGGTGCACGCACGCTCCCAGGACCACACAATGACATCACTTTGAGTCAGTGGAACAAGGGGGGAGTTTTTCAAAGTTTAAATTGCCCTTGGTGAAAATGGTCTCATGGCCGGTGACCCCACCCCCTGATCTCCAGACAGAGGGCAGTTTTCAGATTGCCCTCCTCACTGCTCCAGCAGTGCAGAGTGTGATCTAAACTTCCCTCTGTCTGGAGATCAGGGGGCGGGGCCACCAGCCATGTGACCATTTTCAAGAGGTGCCGGAACTCTGTTCTACCATGTTCCAGCTGAAAAAAAGCTCTGGGTCTATCAAGGTCAATAGTGTCTATTTTGACTAACAGAAGCTCTATGAGGTTTCAGATGAAGGTTTTTTACATCACTGCTACCTTATTCTTTCTACTGGAGATGCCAGGGATTGGACCATCTGCTCGCAAAGCAAGCAGTATTCCTTTAAACCACAACCATTCAGGCAGCTCCAATTAATACTCCATTCCCATTTTACATCATATTTAGGTTAATTTTGACAGTGAAATCCCAAGCAGAGTTACTCCAGTACAAGCCATTGATTTCAATAGGCTTAGACTGGAGTAACTCTGCTTAGGATTTTACTGTTATTTTTTTTTCATTATTGTTCTTGATCTACAGCAAACTAAGGAATACTGTATTGGGAGGGGGGGTGAAAAAAAGAACAGAAAAATTACCACCCACCCCCAAACACAGATATATCAGTTGAGAGAGATCAACACTGTATTCCTTAATAACCAAAGGATAAATGACTTTCATCTAAGTAATTCCCAGAAACAGGTCAGGGCGGGGGTACGCAACACATTATAAATGTGTGTGTATGTGTGTTGACTTTGCGAAATACATATTTAGAGTCCGCCGGTGGGAAATAAATGCCAGCTATAAATCTTTTTATTTCTTCAACAGTATTAATTATTTCAGCTAGCTCTAACCAAAATTTTAGTTACTCTGCAGACATAACCCTCTGGTATGGTGTATATATAGTATGTTATGATGGGCAGTGTAATGGATTTTTATTTTCATTCACTAAGGCTGCCTGCACACAATCCATTAGCGCTGAAGCTCTGCTTTGCCACTCATGAGTTATGCAGCCATTCCTAACTCATGAAAATAAAGTATGCCACCCTTTCCAACCATCACAAGTTTATATTTATGAAAGGGCACAATGCAGAATATATTAATGCATATACAGTATTTATTTGCTTGTCTGTCGGCTTGCATGTGTATATGCATATATACATGTAAAGCTATACTGCTTGTGTATGTATATATTCACGTATATATCTTAAAGCCTACATAAATAAAATAGAGATGTTGCTCTGTAAAAGGATGACAAATTGTGAAGAAACAAGTCATTTTAATTGGACACGTCAAAAATTCTGTTTCGTGTCAACAGATATTCAGGAATACACAAACAATGAAGATTCTTTATCTTTTTAAAAAAACTTTGGAAATAGAATAAATATTTGAATTTTGTGTAAGCCAAACAAAACTACATAAGATCATTTACATAATGCAAGAATGTGCTCATCCACTATATGATTTGATTTTGAATACAAACAGTCACACAATCCGGAGGCACAGGGACAGGCACCACGAAGAAAATGGAATATCCCTAGCACTATGCCTGTTTTGTATGATGTGGAAAAGCCATACCCAGTTAGATGGAAAGAATAGCTTAGCTGGAAGTATCCGCTTTCATGGCATGATAGGAAGACACAAAATAGCTAAATCTGAGCTGGACTGTCCTAGCAAGGCTGCTCACTTAAAAGTCTCTCCCCTCTCAAAGTCACCTCTCAACGCTCAAGAGATTTATTCCATGTCAATCAACTAAGGGTGGTTTCATCATGCCAAAGTCTGTTTTATTGGTTCATTAGTAAGATGTAATTATATCAGCTGGCTTCTAATGTACTTGTTAATGGAGCTGTTTTTCCCCCACTAAAACTCTACAGAACCTAGGGGTTCCTTGGGTGTTTACAATATGGGCTGTGATGGGAGAACTGAAGCCAAATGGAAGAATAGGTGGACAAGACCGTTTAAAAGACATCTTAATCACTAACTACTAGGAGTGAACAAAACGGAGAAAAATGAACTGGAAATACACATGGAAATTACTGTTTTGTTTTGTTAAAGCAGCTTCTGGAACAATGAACCAAATCTGGGAAACCAAGTTATAACAGTGCACTCCCACCCCAAAGTTTCTGTGTTTCATTTCTGTTCGTACCTCACAGCCACAGCAGCAGCACTAGACACTGTGCTTGCATAGCAGCATCTTGTTTTCTTGAACAGCATTCACCATTCGGATCCTGAGGGGAGGGACTCCCGTTATTAATTAACTCTGTTGGCAGGAAGGGAGAATGAGTGCAATGTGCACGAGTACATCTTTCGTCCCCTTTACTAGCTAGGAAATGGCATTGTCTCCCTGCCAATCAGACCCTCACAAGGGGATGCACTCCCTGCCCTCAGCTTTCGGAACATCATAGACTGCAATTCAAAAGATACTTCCATGGGAGAAAGCATTATTGAATAACATGCTACTAATATCTGATTAGCCCTGTTCAGGGGGTCCATTTGGGTTTGTTTTGCAGTAATATCAGGTCACTGGTCTGTGTTCTCCACACCTATCAGGGCACTTGGATGGTCAGTCCCTGCAAAGAAATGTGCAGGCGGTTAGGGGGGGATGCTAGTGGTCTGGCAAACATGTACCTACTCTGCACTTTCAAAAACAATTCTTCCTGCCCCCACAGCAAAAGGAAAACTTACTGGAAAAACATAGGTCAGTTTGAGTGGGGGAGATGAGATTCAGACAATGATTCTGCCTGCCTGCCTGCCTGCCTGCACTTGGGTAATGGAGAAGATTAGTGGTGAAAACACCCCATTTTGCAATGGAACTCTGAGCATCAAAAGGAAGGATTTGGATTCACCCCTCATTGTGGGAACAAAACTACAAAGCAGCAACAGACAACAGCAGAACTCAAAGATAATAATTTATTGGCATGATAAATAATAATTACAAAAATTAAAAATATATTAAAAAAGAAAAAAGTAATTATGAAGCAGGATTGTTTTTAATGTTGCTGCACTACACTGGTTGGAGCACTCTCCTGCTTAGGAGCCGCCTTGCTGCTGCTGCTCATTTGCCAGTCAGTTTCCTGCCATAGCATGCACCTGCTGTCACTCGCCTTCTATGGGGTCCATTGATTTGTGTGTGTATTATTATGCTTGAGGAAAAACTCAGTAGATCAGTGATTTAGACTGGGAGGAGAAATAATGGTTGATGCAGTTTTTTGTTAAACCTCCTCCTCCCCAAAAAGAACAGTGTGCATATGTGCAGCAACCCAACACTCACCTTGATGCCTTCCTCAAGCTGTCTGTGCTCAAACTTGGCGGGTTGATGGTTTAGAAGGAGGGCTGTGTTCTATGTGAATTTAGTGCCATTAACTGCAAAAACAGTTGCTGAAAAATGGCCTCGAAGCCCTAATTGCAAATAATGGGGCAGAAACTCATGATAATGAAAAAAAATGAAATGGATCAGAGAGCCGACAATGCCCAAGCTGGGGAAAAAAACCCAGTAATGATATGTAGTTGGATCAGAACCTTCAAATCTGAAACTGAAATGGAATATTTTTCACTGCACACCTCTATTATTTACCATTACTGATCTGTCTGAGTAATTCATAGAAAAGTATGTGATACATTCAAAGAAAATTTTATGGGGTCAACAGCATAATTTAATGTGTCTGACCTGTGCTGAGGTATATTGGGAATGCACTCTAGAATATCCCTCAGAATTCTCCGCAACAGACTAAAATTCCTTGGCAGAGGAGTTACTTGCCAGACATATTTCTGTGGAAATTATTTCTTAAGAGTAGGAAGTTTAAAAACCACTGCACTAATGGATTGTTTCTTTTTTAGGAACCTAATCATGATTTCAAGGCTAAAGATTTAGCTTGGTAAAAGAGTTTCTATGCCAGGAGATATGAACAGAAGGAAAGGCATTTAGCTGGGACAAAAAGAGATGCTTTCATAATGCCAAAAATGTTCTGTTCTTTCACATTAGGATCAACAATTCATATGAGACTATACACCAGTCTCAAACCTCCAACCAGTACAACCTAAAAAGTGGGGAGATGGGACAAGCTTTTCAAAATGTCATCCTTGTTTCCTTTTTGGATTTCTTTCTGGTGTACCTTCCTTTGTCAGTTAAAGCTAAAAATTCCAGACTGGTGCTTCTATAGGCTTTCCTGCATATTTTGCTTCCCACCCTATGGGATTTTTACCATATAATGGTGGCCAGCTAGAGCAGCTGATGCAACCTCATGTTTGCCTATAGTATGATAGTTTTTTTCCTCTGAAAAACAATAATTCCTATGAGATAGTGATAGAATGGTCAACGTACAAAAATATTACCCATCTGAATAGTTGACGGACATTGTTTCCACCAAGACCAGACCTGGTACTTCTGATGTAATTGAAATCTTCCTACTAGTTATATTACTGCCCCTGAGAAAGCTATTGCTGTGAAACAAATACAGCTAGTGGTTTGTCGGGCAACTTACTAGCAACTCCCTCTGGAGAAGGCATTTCCATTCTGAGATCCCAGGCGTGACCACTCTGAAAATTCCTGAGAACCTGTCAAAGACATCACTTAGCGATTACAGATCCCTTTATTGGTGGGATAAGGACTGGTTTCTGTTGTCATCGTACACGGAATGTACGTTTGATTATGTATGGACCATTGACATGTTAAAGATTTGTACTCTGGTTGTGTTCTATTTATGATATTGATTGAGTGATGAGGATTGTTGATTATTGGTATTTTGGCTGTTATTTATTGATGAATATTTATTGACTGATTGAATTGTATATATTGATTTGAATCATTTGTATATTCTTTATTGATTGTATTGAATATGTTTATTAGTAGCACCTAGCACTTTACTTACAGTTAGCGCTTTATTAAAATTGTTTACAATCATTGGGTTCAAGATTGATAGTTTATAGGGAGACCCCCCTTTTTCTATTTGAACAGATTTTAACAACAAGAGGTAAATACAGAGGCTTTGTTGAAAAAAACCCAAAACACTGAAGTTCTCATGAGAACAGTGCACAAGCCTTTGCCCTGAATGATTTCTGAGTCAGGCAACAATAAGGGAAACAAGGAGACACCTCTCAGCTGTAAGTCTTTATCTGTGAAGTATTACTGTTTTGATCACTCAATGTTGCAAAAGTTAGATATTAATTTTTGTTTGTTTATAGTTTATAGTTTCTCATTGAGACCCAAGGCAGATTACACATTGCCAGTGAAATACAATGTAATCAACAATTAGGATATTCAGTGAGCAAAATGAGGCAGTAGCGGTTGGTTACAGGTAAGAGGGAATGAGGGGTATTGTAGAAAAGCAGTATGTGCATCAAGTCCGCACCATCACCTTTTTTGTGAAATAAACTTTTTGTATACAGGCAATATGTTTGCTGAACACATGAGTGTGGTGGTGACCACAACTGGCAAAGTGACTGAGCTGAAATGGTGATTTAGCATTTTTGTCAGGAATGAAATTCCAGACACAAGGAACAACAAAGAACAATGGGCAAAGTGGTTTAAGACAGCAAGAGAACTGGCAGTGCAATCCTAACCAGAGTTATGCTGGCACAAGGACTTCCTCCTGCAAAATTTTCCCAGGAACATGATTTCGGGTGGTATTTTAGGCTGCTGTGGGAGAGATAGGTATGAAAATGACACTCTGCATGCAGAAGTCCTTTCTGTTGTAGAAATATTAGCCTGGATCCCAACCAAGGAATTTGTTTTGAATGTGGAAGTGGGTAGAAGGCCTTGTATAAATTTCAGAAATGGTGTCAAATGATCCCAACAATGTAAGAAAGACCGTATACTTGAAGAGAGCATTGTTTATTCCCCCCCCCCTCATGTTAGAGAATTTTTGAATCCTGACTGTAATCACCAATTCCTTTTATCCGGATGCTGTACTTGTAGGGCATCCCCGACCAGTTATTAAACCACTGACCGGGAAAGGCTCTGCTACCAGATGGATTCCTTCCAACAGCCAGTACTATTATATTAATGGGTTTAATTTAAACAGGACTAGCCTTACTAGCCAAATTACTGCCGTTTAAATCAATTGACTTTAGGGGAAATACCACCTGACCACAGCGATTAGTCTTTAATTTATTACTGTATTGGATTCTAACAGAATGAATCAAGTTACTAGCATCTGTCCCCTGTCTCTCCCCCCCCCTCCCACTTTCTTCTTGCTCAGGATGTAAGAAACAGTAATAATAGACTTCAGTTGATTGGGGGAGGAAGGGAGGATGCCTTTCATTAAAAAACAGGAAACATCGTCTTAATTTAAAATCAATCTTTCATGCGCAAAGAAGAGGTATCTAACGAAAAAGACACTCCATGGGAACCAGCCCTTGTCTTTGATGCCACCTCATTATATTGAGATTCAAATGATCTAACAGATGTATCAGTTTTAAAAAAGACTTTCTACTTTTTTAATTATATGTAAAGAAAGATGTGATGCTTTTATTTTTTGAGGGACTGAAAAACACATTTCAACTTGATTCAAATAGAAAAAGCAAAGGGAAGAAAATGCTTCAGATGTGCTCTTTTGATTTTTTCCAATCCCAACTGAATAAAATGGAATGGGAGATCAAGAACACTCAATTAATTTCAACACTGGGTGTCAGGAGAGAGAGAGGGAGGAACGTGGCAGGGGGTGGGGTGGGAAGGAGCATTATAGATGCACAACATTTAACAAATGCACAGATTCAAAGGAGGAATTCAGAAGGGGGGAGAGATATAAAAAAGCATGTCTGTATTTTATTGCACTCAGTAAGCTTTTCCCTTGTATTTATAGCCGCAATTATATCTCAATGAGGTTTGTCTACAGCGTTGGCTTCACGCTAATTTTCCCCCTCACTGCATTCTTGGAATAGGCTCGGACTGTTTATGAACCAGACATATTGACCTCATTTACAGCTAGCAGTTTAAATCCATAATTTTTCCACCCACAATCCCTCTTTGACATTCCGGCGGTGCGGCCGGCTCAGTGAGACTGAACTAAAAGTCTCACACTTCATTGAACACCATTATGCGGCTTTATGCTTATAAGCCTGTTTCCCTCGGCTGCCTTTCAGCTTTGCTGGAGATCCGTTTGGCCACAGGCCGGCAGTGATTAACTGGAAGAATCCAATAAATCAGCCTGTCAGCCAGCAGGCTCTCCTCGCTATGTCTACAAATCGACATTTGGATTTGCACTCATTTTGTTCCCCCTTCTCTTTCCCTTCTGTCTCTTTGCATCTCACCCACCCCATTATCCTCTAGGGCTAACAGGCAACTCGGCTTTTGCACAAGGTGAACTTGAACAAAGCCTATTGTGAGCAAGGTTGAAACCTCTTGGATAGGCAAGTTGGTGGCATGCACCTGCCTTCTCCTTGGGGCTCCTTGGTCTCCTTAGCCCTTGCAGGACTGTTTTTTCACCATGCTGGAGCGCTGTGGAGGGGTAAAATTGGAACAATTCATTTATATGAGAAAGGGGTTGAAGAAGACTGTTATTAAGAGAATGAGGACTTTGTTAGATACAACGTATGAAACACTGGAAATATATCAGAGCCACATCACTCAAAATACCACCACCACAAGTAGCAGTAACAATCAATGGATTGTTCTTTGTGGAAAAAGGGAATTATGCTGGTAGAGAGTTGGTGAATGCTGGCCAGAGGTTTAGCTGTGCTGAATTTTATTATCTTAAAGTGAGATATGTTGGATATATTTTAATGAATTATAATGCACAGGGCCTGCCATCTAGGGTGAGCAATATGTCTCAACAAATAATGGAAGAATGTTCTGTTATCCAACTTCTCCTCGTAGCTGGAAATGCTTGTTGATGGTACAGATAAAGGATGAGCAGGAACTATTTTGGCCTGTGGTTTTTACCCATTGGCAACATCCCTGAGCAGCAGAATGGAAAGAAACAGAAAGAGAGTTTTGTACCTTCTCTCGCTAAATTAACACTGCTAAAATGAGATCAGCACAAGCCAGAGAAAATACTGAAATGAGAGCTGTAATTCCCGAGGCAATGTCTGATCTGATCTGAACTGATTTTTATATATGAAAAAACTATAATTAGATTAGCCTGCGTCGTTCTCTTCCTAGCCTTTAGTTTCCTGCTAAGTCCTGCTGCCATTCAATTAGTCCCCTTGAAATAGTCTGTAAAGAGATGGGGTCAAAATCTGGACTTCATTTGAGCTGCAGCATAACTCCAGGATCTCTTTTCAGTGTCAGGGCTTAGCCTTGCAGATAAAGAAAGCCTTGAGGCTGAGTATAGACTAAGTAAACTAGCCCCATACATGTGGAATTCAAGGTTATAATAAAATCTGGGGCAAAGGTTGTGATTTTCAGTAGCTTTCCTTTCAAAAATGAGTGACTAGTAACACCTTTCTATGGATATCTCAAGCCAACACCCTCCTTAAGGGCACCCCCCCCCCCCACACACACACACACCATCTTCATGCACTCTGCTTGCATATATTTTGGCATATTGTGATATTCTTTTTCTCTTCATTAACTCACCCATTTCCTCCTCACCCTCCTTTTCCCTTCCCTCACAGTCTCAGCACAGTCATCATCTTCTTTTGTCTAGGCCTGTTTACTCTGCAAGTTCGAGCATTTATTTTGTGTCCAAACATCAAATCAGTTGTGCATGTGTGAAGAGTAGTGACCAGCCAATAAAAATGAGGCCCTTACCTTTTAACATCCCCAGTGACAGCAATAACAAAAGACAGCCTGCTGGAGGCACAGTGGCTGAATGAAGGGAAAGGGAGAGGAGATTACTAGCATCTCCCTCTTGATAGCAACACAGCAGAGATGATAACAGAGTGCCTTAGCCAGCAGCGGTGTGTACGGTCATGTTGATTGTCAACAGCTTCTGCTTTATGAAAAGAAACAGATACAGTTTTGGAATGATCAGTTGTCCTTAATTAATTGACCGGAGAATAGTTTTTGGATGTAGTAAACAGGTGGGAAAGCCATCTTTTCTGAAATTAGGCAGGGCCCACAAATTTCCTTTAAAGCATGGCTGAGATTGTAATGGGTTTGAATGCGTAAGCCTGGGTTTCTAGATCTGTCTCCACCCCTTCCCCATTTTACACTGAATGAATACATTAACTTTTGATTTTCAGAGGTACTAAACCCACTTCTGTTGTTGTAGCTTCTACATTCTGACATGTGAATATGCAGCAGAAAAGGACAACTGTTTATTGTGAACTTTATAAATACATCTAATTCTCAACTTGACCAAATCTGTGGATATTGAAATTTGGAGAACAGAGTTGTGAACAGACAAGACAGATCTTTTTATAAAGCTGAAAAAAAATCCCCAGAGTTGCAGAAAAAAATCTGAAAAAAAATACATGGGGGGTTCATGGAAAGTGTTGTCAAGTCAAAGCTGACGTACGGCAACTCATGCTGGATTTCAAAGCAAGAAACTATCAGACATGCTTTGCCATTCCCTGTGTCTGCCTAGCAACTTTGGTCTTCCTTGGAAGTCTCCCATCCACCAGCAGCCACCATGAAAGCCAGTGTGGTGTAGTGGTTAGAGTTTCAAATCAGAAAACCAGCCCATAGTTTTCTTCATTAGACACTGCTAGGAGGAGGGAAGCAGGGAAATTTGTAGATAGAGTCACAGATAAAGGTAGGTTGGCTAGTGAGTGAGGAGAAGGAAGTAAAAAAAAGGCTATGGAGCCTTTCAGAGAAGGGAAAGAGTGGGGCAGGAATGAGATGCTCCCCCTCAAGTCCTTGTAGGTTCCCCACTTGTATCTTTCATATTTACTTGATTTCATTAGAAGAATCTGGATATGCAGTCTCTCTGGCTTTGCAAGCTTTTTAAGGAAACAAGTCCTGATAGTGACCAACTAACAAAATAACAATTAACAAGCAATATGATTTTGCAATTGCCTGCACTCCTAATTAGGTGCAATAGCAGTTATCCTCCGGGATCTCCATGGTGATTTCAGGAAGTCAGTACATGGTGCTACACATACAGATTTTTAGATTCTCAGAATTAGAGATATCTGGACATACTCTTCAAAGCTGAAATACAACTTGGCATTATCACAACTAAATGAAAAAGGTCACGTCTCTAGCTGGGCAAAGCAAACAGTTGTTCTCCAAATCCTGATCAAACATCTGGCAGATGTAACTCACCTGATCCTCAAATTCCATGGCTGTTGTGCTGTTGGCCATCAGACAGAAAACTTCCTGATTCAACTCTTCCGGGCATCTAGCTGCTATAGTGTACATTAAATGCCTTCACATCTTTACTTGACAAAGTGTTTAATTGCTGATTGACTGAGCATGTAATTTCTGGATATTCTATGGGCAGCTGGAAAGAAACCATAGGCTATCTTGTAATGCTGATACTTTTCATATACTCAGATCAGAGCTCAGGGAAAGGCTCACTAGAGAGGCATATAAAGAACTTTTTCTAATTGCTGTGTGAGTCACTTTCCATTCAAAGCAAATAGGTTCCTGTTGGTGACATTAGGAAGCAGTAACGTGCCTACATTGTAACAGCTTAATTATAAAGTAAAGGAATAATCACACAGTCTGTTATTATGCTGTAGGGCTTCCCCCCCTCAGTCTCTTGTGAATCATGCTACTGTTCACACCAAGGAAACAGCAGACTGATCACTTTTCTTGCCAGGAGGTTCCGAGGTCTTGTTGGTGGGAAGAATCTCATCTTAAATGGAAGGTGTAAAAATGCATGTCTTTAATGTTTTCTGGCACAGGCAGGGGAAAAAAATCAATTTAAATTCTGTAACAAAGTAACTTTAAAAATGATTTAATATTGAGGTAGGGGTCTGGTTTGGTACAAGTTTAGCACATTCTGTTGCCCATTTTTTCCCTGTAATTTCATGCTTTGTTCCATTTGGTAACCTTTTGATGATCCCCTGTAAATTGCTGTAAACTTCATCTGTCTAGATGTACACATGATGATGAGGAGTGCATTGCATATTTTATGTGTGTGTAGTGCGCACTCGTACGAATTGCCATCTGTCCTGCCATGATAATGATATGGTGGTGCGACAATCTTTGCTAAAAATGTGCTCAAAAATCAAACTTAAACTTGGTCTCTGTGTCCATTTTCTCTCAAGCTGAGCCGCTCATATGCTTGCACTGAGGATTTGTTTGCAATTTGAAATGAGCACTGTTTCAAATGATTTGCATCTGTGCCATTACCCGCATTCAGTATGGGGGCTGGTCAGGTAGTTACTGCTTGGCGCCTGCTCACAGTTTGCATTGCTGGATTTGTGTATCCACAGATTCCTTGCTTAAAATCAGCTACTTTTTGAGTGCTGCTTTTGTGCATTCACAGTTGGCAGTATTAATCAGTTAGCATTCATTATAATGACGTGCTCAGAACTTAATGGCTTGTATCCAAGAAGGTCCACTCACTCTGAAGCCCACTAACCCTCCCCAAACTTTGTTCTCAGGATCAGTGGACCCTATGGAACTGTATAGGGGAGAAAATAGGGGTCTGTCTGGGAAAGAGGGAATTGGCAGCAATTGTCACTCTCTCTTCTGAAAATGGAAGTGCCCTTAAGTCTTATGAACTAGGGGGTGGTTGGATACAGGCCTGATTAAACTGTGCTGCTCAAGTGAAATTGAAAGAACATGCAAAATATTTTCAGTCCAATAGAGACCACTCACTGAAGATAGAAGTCAGGCAGGCAAAATGGGCAAAGCCAAAATCATACAGAGAGAAAAGATTTGCAACCTCTCTCCTCTGCAACCTAGACAAGCCCAGAAGTATCAAGACAAACAAAAAAGAAAAAGAAAAAGAAAAAGAAAAAGAAAAAGAAAAAGAAAAAGAAAAAGAAAAAGAAAAAGAAAAAGAAAGAAAGAAAGAAAGAAAGAGAAGAGAAGAGAAGAGAAGAGAAGAGAAGAGAAGAGAAGAGAAGAGAAGAGAAGAGAAGAGAAGAGAAAAAAGAAAAGCTCCTCCTTTGTTAGGTGGGCGAACTTTTGTTTTAGGTGCAAAAGCAAACCTTTTTATTGTTTGAAAGTAGAACTCTCGTTTTACAATTGAATCATAATTCAACCAGAGAACTGATCACGCTCAACTGGAAATGCATATTACATATATCCACTGCACAGTTAGAAATGACAACAACTGGAATATACTTATGGAAGAAAGAATATGCATGAAGTTTGTTCCATAACATGGACTACTTTGATCAGATTATTATATTGTAGAGAGAATTCCTATAGGAGATAAATAGTACAATTTTGCTGAACTTTGATCCACAATAAAAAAGCCTGACAACTGGTAGTATCAAAACATACAAAACAGAAACAACAAGGTGAGTTCTGAAAGTCAAAACTGTGAACTTTTTCCTGTGCCTTTGAAGAAATCTGTGGATCACAGCTCCAAGCTATGCAGAACTTGAACTCGTCTTAAAACTCATCTTACAAGATCTAGAAAGACATCTTGGCTGTCCTTTGAAGGTCACCTGGAATGAGGAAAACTATATGAGTGGCTCTGGACACATGCATAAAAGTCTTAATGATCTATGCTATACTATATAAGTATTTACTGTAGAATGT
Organism: Eublepharis macularius; assembly: GCF_028583425.1. Lineage (NCBI taxonomy): Eukaryota > Metazoa > Chordata > Lepidosauria > Squamata > Eublepharidae > Eublepharis > Eublepharis macularius. The sequence goes on along the minus strand of NC_072797.1, from coordinate 95,180,218 downwards.
ACACAAATCGAGGGGAAATAATTAGAAATCTCAGCACCACAGAGATGATGAGACACCTGCAGGGTAATCATCCAAATCAAATATTTGTCTCTGCTTCTTCAGATGATATATCTCTTCCTGCAACTGTGGAATGGCAGCCGAGTGGAGCGTGAACTGAAAGGTAAGAACAGCAGATGGAAGAAGGAGGGATACCTCCCCTGCTGTACCAAGCTACTAAAAAGTCAATTCCAGCCGTATCGTCACCGAGCACTATTTTCAACAAGACACGATGGCATAAAAATGTTGAAAGCAAGATTCCTGCCAAAATCAGAAATATTTGGTCTATGGAAAAGGAGATAAATAAATCTCAAAGCATGAAGGGTGTTTGACACAAGATGGAAGACAACTTGTTACTGTGTGTGGTTACAACACATGCTTATACAAGACATGAATCTGTATTGAACTGGAGACCCACACCACCAAAATAGCCCAGTGCAATGGAGTGACCTTCCTTTCACCACTGGTAGGGTTGCCAACAGGTTGAGGGGGCAGGGGTATCCCATCCCTTTAATAAAGCCTTAATGTGTAGAAATGGGCAACAGAAGCTTTTCAGAGCATGGAGGTAAATAACATCACCCAGCAAATATCATCCTATTGAACTATTATAGGGACAGGACATATTTTTCTCCAGACCGTTGGCAGCTCTACACATTGCCTAAGGAGCTGCTAGCTTAGGTTTAATGCTGGCTAAAAGAAGCTTTCAATTTGAATCAATTGGTGACTACACCAGCACTCAGCATCAGAGATTGTCAGCACCCCTCCAGGGCTCGACCCTGGATCATGTTTCTCATCTGAGATAGGGCAAAAGGACCACAGAGCTGATTTCTCCTCTGGCAAAGAACTGAAGGCTCAGGAGACCCCCTCAGACCCTGAACTCCTAGGCTCAGAAGCCTTAGCGAGAAATTTCCCTCAAGCAGCCCAAACTGGAAATGATGCCATTCTAAAGGCAGCCATTTCTCAATTACATAAAGGCAAAGTTCAAACCAGTAGCCCACCATGCTCTTTTCTAACCTGGCAGGATCACTGGAGATGGCAGGTTTCTGAGTATTGAGTCTGACCTGTAAGCAACGTCACTGGATTGCCAGCAATACCGATCATTTCCATTTCCCCCTGCAGTTTTCCCCACCAGCTATCTGAGAGGCAGTGAGCAGAGCCAATGTGGGGGTAGGTCTCCTGTCTTTATGGTTAGCAGCTCCAAGTTGGGAACTTCCTGGAAATTTGAGGAGGGTGGGGTTTGGGAAAAGAAGGACCTCAGTGGGGTATAATGCGGCAACATGCACATAGCATTCAAATAAGCCATTTTCTCCAGGGAAACTGATCTATGTAGACTGGAAATCAGTTCCCACCTCCTTCCCTATTCTCACCTCCTCCCCCCTGACCCCATTTACCTAGCCAGTGGGGGGGTGTGCGAGAGAAGGGATGCCGATCACTGCAGAGAGTGAGTACCAGGTTCCCAGTCCCCTGCCAGGGGACTAAAGGGACCTCGCAACCCTACTCATGTCCCCTTCTGTTGCCATCTTCTGCCAGTGGGAGAAGACTTTTTTGTGGCATTTGGCTTCTCTCAATGATCCTTCTTTCCTACTCAACATTTTAATTCTTTTTAAATGTTTTATATGTTT